>NC_042616.1:131676492-132004478 GCF_901001135.1 Rhinatrema bivittatum | reverse complement strand
CAGGGCTGCCACCTGGAGTTCTCTCCACACCTTTACAGCCCATTATTGCTTAGACAAGGCTGGAAGACAAGATTCCATCTTTGGCCAGTCTGTCTTGCGCAACCTATTTACAACGTGACGTACCAACACCCTTCCGCCTGCCCGGTGGGGTTCAGGATGCCCTTTACCAAATTCCACCCCAGTTGTTGTGCCTGTCTTTGGGTACATTTGGTGTGCCTGTCTTTAGGTACAGTTGTTGTGCCTGTCTTTGGGTACAGGTTCGGACATCCTCAGCTCGGTACTCACCCATATGTGAGGACTACCATCCTGCTTGTCCTGTGAGAAAGCAAATGTTGCTTACCTGTATCTGGTGTTCTCACAGGACAGCAGGATGGTATTCCTCACGAAACCCGCCCGCCGCCCTGCGGTGTTGGGTTCGTAATGTTTTCTTATTTTATTTTCGGCACTACCTGTAGCTTTTTAACAAGACTGAAGGGGGACCTTGCTGGCTGCAGGGTTAGTGCCATGCTGGGTATACCCAGTAGGGACCAGTCAAAGTTCTGGAAGCTTTGACAGAATTGCATTTAAAATTGGGCTGAATCCTGTGATGTCACCCATATGTGAGGACTAACATCCTGCTGTCCTGTGAGAACACAGGTAAGCAACATTTGCTATATTCATATACAGATATATTATTAAATTATTTTAGTGCTCTGCCTGAGATACATGCAATTTCTACCAAAATGCAACAGTTTGAAACCATTTCTGTTTACAAGGTAGTATAGTTTTAATCTCTTGGGTGAGTTATGGTAATTGTCACCATTCATATATCATGACATTTGGAATAGTTGTCATTGGCTTTTGAGCAGCCTTGATGTCTAAGCATGATAGAAGGCTGCCTATTCTGTTCACTTTTGGTTAGCAGCCTTATTTGTTCTGATTCCCTTGAGATACACATAGGGGGTGCACTTTGACTTCTGTCAGATGTTTTTGCTCACAACTAGTACCATTTTTTAATGTTGCCATAAATTAATGAAATTTGTTACGTATCTGTATAAAGCAAACCATATGAACTAATAAAGGTTGGAAGTTGTGCTCCTGTCAACAAATGCAGTAGTTTGAAGGTTTTGTTGAGAAGTTATGCCTTTAGGTGCTGTTATGCAGTAACTTAAACTCATCTGAAAATTGCTGTATTAAAATCATTTCTATACTTGGGACACGTGTTTCTGTTGGCCACAGTTAATAGTCCCTGTTTGAAGTACCTTCTCATTTACATGCAGTGGCTGTCTTGTCAGCACAAGAGGGGAAAATAGAAAGGTGATGTGCAGTACATCATCAGGCTCTGCTTGACACTGATAGCTCTTCAAACAAGAACCCAAATCTGAGAAGTATACCAAAAATGAATAATTAACCCAAGGAAGTAGTTGTAAATATGTGCCACTGCTATTAATTGCATCAGTAGCATGGGATTTTCTTACTGTTTTAGTAATTGCCGGGTTCTTGTGGCCTGGTTTGGCCTCTGTTGGAAACAGGATACTGGGCTTGATGGACCCTTAGTCTGACCCAGCATGGCAATTTCTTATGTTCTTATCACGCAAAGATGCCCGAGTAACCCAACAGAAATAAATGATCTCCAAATGGACCGCATCTGGCTTATAATCATTGGTCAGACAAAAGTCCATTTTATAGTAAATAATTTTTTGTAATGGAAGTAAAATCACTTAACTTACTGCTTGCGGCTCAAATCTTTTAACTGTGAGTACTGCCCGACACTGTGCCAATGTTTCGTTTTCTGCATTAAGGGCATAAAAAGACAGCTGTTAATGCACACAACCACACTTGTAGCCATATATCTTTAAAATATGATCAACAGATCTAATTCAAAAATGCTTTCAAAGAACATAAGACATAAATGTATTATCATAAAGAAACCATCAATGAAAGAGAATATTACACAGAACCGTTCTTACATTGGTTAGCAAATCTCCCATACCTGTTAGTGTCTTTGTCTGTCTGCCCCCTCACATCTCCATCCCCTCTTTCCCTTATCCCCCCTTCCAAAGCCTTGATGCCTCACCCTCCCTAAGTCACTTCTTCTCTCCACCTAATGTCCTAATCATCCTGGTTCCCTCCCCCCAACAAACTCTTGTTCATTCTCAGTCTTCCTATGAACCCCCTCACTCACCCTTGTTCACTCTTGCCCCATCTAATTTCTCTCTCCCTTCCCATTGAGATTCCCCAGTTTACTCCCTCCTCTTCTCCAACCCCAGTTAACTGCCTTCTGTCCCTGTCTTCCCCCACCCACAATCTCCAGTGGGTTCACTCTGTCCCTACCTCTCCCTGAAATTCCCAGTTCATTTCCTCCATCCCTTCCCTGCACCCATCCCAAAATCATTCCCTCCCTCCCTCTATCCTGATTCCTGGTAGGTTTATTCTTGTCCCCTCCGCCTATGTCATTTCTGAGTTCCCTTCCTCACCCTGACTCCTTACTCACCCACTCATTTATTTAATCACACTTTTGAACCACTTGGGCCCAGCAGGTGAGGAGGAGGCTGCCCGGTATCTCCTCATGTATAACTAAAATTGTCGGCTCAGTGTGCTGCAGCAGTCAAAAAAGCAAACAGAATGTTAGGAATTATTAGGAAGGGAATGGTTAATAAAACGGAAAATATCATAATGCCTCTATCGCTCCATGGTGAGACCACACCTTGAATACTGTGTACAATTCTGGTCACCGCATCTCGAAAAAATATAGTTGCGATGGAGAAGGTACAGAGAAGGGCAGCCAGAATGATAAAGGGGATGGAACAGCTCCCCTATGAAGAAAAGCCGAAGAGGTTAGGGCTGTTCAGCTTGGAGAAGAGATGGCTGAGGGGAGATATGATAGAGGTCTTTAAGAGCATGAGAGGTCTTGAACGAGTAGATGTGAATCGGTTATTTAGACTTTAGGATAATAGAAGGGCTAGGGGGCATTCCATGAAGTTAGCAAGTAACACATTTAAGACTAATCGGAGAAAATTCTTTTTCACTCAACGCACAATTAAGCTCTGAAATTTTTTGCCAGAGGATGTGGTTAGTGTAGCTGGGTTCAAAAAAGGTTTGGATAAGTTCTTGGATGAGAAGTCCATTAACTACTATTAATCAAGTTTACTTAGGGAATAGCCACTGCTATTATTTGCATCAGTAGCATGGGATCTTCTTGGTGTTTGTGTAATTGCCAGGTTCTTGTGGCCTGGTTTGGCCTCTGTTGGAAACAGGATGCTGGGCTTGATGGACCCTTGGTCTGACCCAGCATGGCAATTTCTTATGTTCTTATGTCCTTCCACATGGAAGTGCCCAGTACTTGCTATTGAGCCACCAGGCTGACTGTCAAATTTTGTTTTTACCCTCTGCCCTGTAATGCCCTTGCAGTACTCCAAATATCTATCCAGGATAAAACCCTTGGCCAATTGAGGGACCCAGCTAATGCTGCACAGGTCTTACTTGCACTTGCTCGTTTTCTTCCTAGCAACCTTAACACCCACCCAACTGGGTTTCCACTTGTTTTTGGGCATGTACTCTACCCACAAGCTACCTTTATAGGGTCTTAAAATTCCCAGAAAAATACTGACCAAATAGCCAAATACACCGGGATTGCCAAATGACTCGCTTATCTGGGTTGCTAATAAACTAAAAAGGTTGGGTTTTTTTTAAAGGCAGAACAGTGAATATAAAAAGTTTTTTTTAAATGCATTAAAACGGGCAGGAAAAAAGAAAAGGAATGTCATGGTAACACTAACCCGTTTAACTGGTTTGCAGATCCAAACACTGAACCTGTCAGATGTATGATTCCTGATAAGATCAGCTCAGACTCTGATTGCTGACTGTCTTCCTGGTTGTAGTTTATTAACAGTGGGCTACAGAACTCAGACTGTTTCTGAAACTATTTCTGTTTTTCAGCTATACAAGCTCTCCCCTTCTGTTCCTGTCAGCTGATGTAAGATGTGAGGCCCCTGTTTCCCCTGATAAGACTGTAAAAAGATTCAAATCATAGTCCATCTCATAGCGGTCAAATCACTTCCCTTTATTCAAGATATGTGCGCCCAGAGCCTCACTGCCAAGAAAGTCAGGTAGCAAAGCCTGACTTTTCACTTACAATTCAGACTTAAATAGTCTTTCTTACATATAAGGCAAGGCATTGAGAATTAACCAATAAAATGTCAGCTTTAGTACTCTCCTATTAATTCCTCTTTATATATCTCTAGAAAAAGAGGAACTGTCATCGCACTGATTGGCTGAGAAAAAGAATGGCAGTACTTTGCTCATTAATATTCATTAATTACAGGTGCAGCTAAACTTTGCAATCCTGTCTTTTTAAGAAGTAAACAACAACTGGTTCTAACTAGTAACTTATTTCTATGCGTTTGCTTCATAGCTGTCTATCACATGTCCAGCCTTTAGCAGTTTCTGCATTATTTAATTATATAGAAGAAAGAGAAATTTCTTTCTGGCTACAGTAGTCCTGGCCTTGTCAGCCTCAAGACGTCAGTACACTTGGGATCTTAATTATAGATTCCCTTAGATCCAACATAGCCTACAGCTGTGTCTCATCTGAAATAGTTCTCAAACTGCCTCTTGGTCATAATCACTGTGGCAAAACATGGGTTTTGAATGCTTTGTAATTTATTGTTCTGCCCTGTGACACTTTTCTGCAGAGATCTAATTTCCTGTGTGCTGGTTCAGGCAGAGGCTTTGGATGCTGCCTTGACTCGGGTGGCTTGATCAGCATACACATTCCAGCAGCCCTGAGGAAATGTGAGACTGAAACACCTGCAGTGCCATTGACCGGAAAGCTAATTGTTAGTGCTGTGTGCACTGAATGGTCTTGCAGACAGAGAATTAGCCCTGAAAGTTCTGGAACTCTAATCTTGGCTGGTGGTACAGAGAGAGCAAATCTCTGTGCTGAGGCCCTGTTCAGCTCCTAGACCCTGACAGACTTCTGCATCTCGGGGGAAGTTTGCTCCTCCGATGGGCTAGAAATAACATCAGTGTGGTTGTCACTGATGTGTCTTTGCCTTTGGCAACCAGCATTTGTACAGATCCAACAGGTGTTCTCATGGAGTCCAGTATCAGTTGAGTATCTGTCTGCAGGGACTTTAATGCTCGGCATCTTTCTGCCTAAGGCCTGCTGGATTTTTCTGTCCAGCTCCTCTTCTGAGATTACTGATGTCAAATGGCTGGGCGGCTGGAGAGGAGGCCATGTCTTCCTTGAAAACCAGAGATGTATTGATGGCTGATATCTAGACCCTTGGCTATTGATACAATTCCCAAGACTATATAGTCTTTGGCAGGACCTTTATTATGGAACACATTACCACTAGAATTAAGACTAATGAAAGAAATAAAACTCTTCAAAAAAGGCTTAAAAACATGGCTCTTCAAAAAAGCATTTCACAGTGAGGCAACGGAATAACACATACACAAAGCAGGAAATCACTAAGAAAAAGTAAGTATTGCTTACTTTTGTTATTTTCTCACAATTTAAGTATTAAATTATAAAGACAGTTAATAGTAAATGGTAACCACACCCTTTCCCATTTAGAGTATATTATCGAACTATGTAACCGTATAATAATGGCACCCTTTGGATAAATTAGAAACCACATATTTGTGCCTAACTGTAAACCGTTGTGATGGTGCTCTACTATACGACGGTATAGAAAAGTTTTTAAATAAATAAAATAAATATAGAGTATGAGTTCTTCCACTCCGAGAGATTCAAGGTTGCTGCCAGAATGTCCCCACTTCCAGCATAGACTGAAGGTTCTTGGCAATCACCCAATGCACATCATTGGAACTCCTGGATGTTGGAAGTAAAGAAGCTGAACAGTTTGCTGTCTTCAGGTGGGAAGGGACAGATGATGGTCTGTCTCCCTGGGCTTCCTGGAGCTCGATGCAGCCTCAATGTTGATGTCTCTGATACCAATGAGCTGGACTTAGGCATCCCAAAATGCTTTTCTACGAGTTCAAACTGAAATTGATTCCCCCTATGGGTCATAATTGCGCAAAGGGTGACCCTTGGATGTGATGGTTGTCTCCTAAGCAAAGGACACATCTGTTGTGAGGGTCCATGACAGACAATATCTTAGCACAGAATGCATTTATTGAAACTACTGTCTGCGTTCTCTGGTGAAGGCATTGGGCAAAAATTAAGTGCAGTGAAATTAAATAACTCAATGTCAAAAATATGAACAGAACAGCCTCGATACATCAATATTGGTGCACCACATGGCCATAAAAAGATAAATTCTATCTTCAAAGTACCGGTAGTGTGAGTATACTTTGTAAAGGTAGATAAAAATCAATCTTTTTCAATCAGGTACTGTCAGAATAGCACCTGTGCTTATTACAGTATCAGAAGAGTTGTTATAGCACTGTTTAATTTAAATGGTAACACTGATGGTATCTTTAGTTGTATCCCTCCTGAAGAAGCCAGCAGGACTAAAACAGTTTATAAATTATGATACTGTAATAAGCACAGTATTGAATTCTGCTATTGAAATATGTAATATTCATTTGGATTGTTTTGGACAAACTTTGCTTAAGAATTGCTGTATATTAAATTGCTATTCTGATAGTAACTGGTTGAAAGATTGATATTTAGCTACCTTTACAAACTATTCTCATGCTCCTTTGATAGAACTACTTTACCTGTGTGAGGTTTACTGTATCCACTCTGGGACTTGGCCATACAAAACATAAAGGAAACTTATAAAGAAATTTGACAAAACCTACCTAGGTTACTACAGGGAGCAAAGCTAGACTACAGGGTCCCATGAGAGACTAATCCTGCCTTTTCAGGAAGTCAAAAGTTTCTTCTCAGCAGGAGAGAGAGAGAAAACTACAATCTGTGGACTCTGGAAAAGATGACATTGAAGGGGTCCCTGCATGGCAGTATAGCAAGCTGCACATGTCCATTAGGGCATGCTCAAAGTTTCTATAAACTTTGATTACAAATTTCCATGCTCTCCTTCATCTGCAGTCATTTGAGTGAGGACTGCCATCTTATTTAACCTTGAAGAAAGTGATGTTCCTTGAGGCAATCATTTTGGCTTGAAGAGCAAGTGAAGGGCAAACTCTGGTCTCCTACTAACTGTGTTCTGTGTACTCGCACAAAGTTCCTTCCAAAAGTAATGTTTGTATGCCACATTAACCTTGTTATAGTGCTGCCTACTTTCTTCTCAAGGCCACCTGCACACAGAGGAGAGAGAACTTTCTGTTGCTTGGACTGTAAAAGCCCTAGATTATTTGAGAGAGACTCAACTTCATCAAGCTTCTCAACTTTTTGACTTTTGATTCCAAAAGATGGGGATTGACAGTGACCAAACAAACTATCTAGCTGGCTAGTAGACTATATCATGCACTGCTATGCATATGTTGGATGGCCTACAGATTAGATGCTGTCAAGGCTCATAAATGGGAGCAATGGCTCATCTCAGCACCACGTTGCAAAGTGCATCTGTGCATACCTTCACATCCCACTATTGTCTAGACCAGTGGTTCTCAACCTTTTTCCCATCGGACACACCTGGCAAACCACACTCACATGTGTGACACACTCTTTACAATTCACGGCGGAAAAAAAAAAGGCCCAGTATTATTTTTATTGTTAAGAATGACACAAGGGAAAATTTGTATTCTGTGTGAACAGAAATTGCATAAATAGTAAACATCCCACACCAAAAGAGCACCAATTTTCAGTACTCAAACAGTAAACACCTTGCCTAAGAAAAGGCAACACTGAAAATATTACACCAGGCCTTAAGACACCAATACACCTCCTGTTAAGAAAATGGGACAAGCCAGGCTACTATAGAGCCCTACACAGAAACTACACGCCAGCAGTAAACCTCACGTGAATCACATGTGCTGACCCTCATCTAACAAAAAATAGACCAAAATGCATAACTAGAAGCATGCAGACAAAATCTGAATTGGAAACCGCAACAAGCCGGAGTCTCTGTATGCAGTGTAACAAAGGAAAATAAAAAACATCACCAGTCCTTATAAAACAAATCAAGAAATATAAAATCAACAGCAGCAAAACCATACTAACAAAAAGAACAGATTATTTCAAAACAGCTGATGAGTAGAATATCCAATAATTAGAAACTCATATAAAAATTTTCTAGATACCAATAAAATATTTCAAAATAGCAGACATAAAGGCCCAATAATGAAAAATAAGGATACAAAAAATGTTTGCTCTGCATACCTGGGAACGTTTGATATCCAGGTGCCCTGAGATTGTTTTGAATTAGCAGGAGGAGGGATAGTTTGCTTGGCTCTTAATTACACATTTATACACATGCTGGCTGTCTATTCATGCTTACACACACGGGCTTTCAATCACACACATGCTGTCTTTTTTTTTTCTCACACAAACACTCATTCACATGCTTACACACATGCTCTCTTTCTCTCATTTACACACATGCTCTCAATCACATACTCACATGCTCCCTCACCAAAACCAGCTCTCAATCACACACAGGCACACATGCTTTCTCTCTTACTTGTATACACAGGTTCTTAATCATACGTACACATGATCTCACTCACACCAAAGGATCTCAATCACACAACATACTCTTTCACACACACAGGCTCTCAGTCATTCACATACAAGCTGTCTCACTCACACAGGATCTCACACATATGCTTGCTCATTCACGCACTCTGCCCCCCCCCCCCCCCCGAACTAGCAGCAGCCTCCTCCACTTCCAACCCTAAAGGCAGCAGCAACCTCCTTCACTTTCAGCCCTTGCGGAGAAAGGAGTCCCATCGGCCACGGGGATTGACATTGTTCCTTGTTTTACTCCGAGCTGCGCTGCTTATTTTTCAGGCCGTACCCCTCTTTTCTTCGGGCTGATGCTGCCCGCACTGGCATGGTCTGTTCTTCCCGCGCATGCACCTGCTGCTCACCACTTCCTCTTCTGAGCCGCGGGGGGGGGGGGGGGAAGAAGATAGCATGCTGGTGCCGCAGACTCCAGCTGTCCTGCCGCGTTCCGCCCAGGCTATCAGCATTTTAAGTCCGGGTAGAGGACCTATTTCATTCGGGTAGGGGGAGCAGCTGAGTCAGTGGGGGACCGGGAAGTGTGGCGACACACCTGCGTGTGCTTGGCGATACACTGGTTGAGAACCATTGGTCTAGACAGACCATCACGGGGCTAAATGTATACATGCACTCTGCATCCACAGGAATCCCCTCAATCCCCAGCAATGAGTGCAGAGCAGATCTAGGGCATTACCCTGCACAACTCACCATACAAAAAAGATATTCTGGTTCTGATGACATCCCAGTAAAAGCAAAACAAACTCCTTTTACTACCAGGCAAAATAGCCTTCTTTATGAAAAGACAGTAATTTACCACTAATGCATATCCTATTGAGAAAACACAACAAATAAGATTGATACAAATGCCTATTTGCTAGTTATATACCTCACCTTGGTCACACACCCAGAACTGACCTTCACCAAGTACAGAAAAACCACAAATTATAAATATGGAGACAGAAACTGGAATGGAAAGCCAAAAAAGCCACTCTGCATGCAGCGCGAACCTGGAGAAATGGAAAGAGAAATATAGCACCTAACAGACTCTCAGGATTTGCAATAATGCACACAAACTAACCCGCACAAAGTTACACCTGTATTATGGAACACACAACCCTCAGGGGGGGGGGTTGGACGCGCGTTTTTGACGCGCTAGCTTTACCCCGTCGAAAACACGCGTCCAACCCCCCTGAGACTAATAGCGCCCGCAACATGCAAATGCATGTTGATGGCCCTATTAGTCATTCCCACGTGATACAGTAAGTAAAATGTGCAGCCAAGCCAAAGGTAGGCGTTAATTTCTGCTGGTGCTGGGGAAGAGCACAAAAAAGTAGTAAAAACTGCTTTTCTGTGCACCTTCCGACTTAATATCATGGCGATATTAAGTCGGAGGTCCCAAAAGTTAAAAAAAATTTAAAAAAAAAAATTTTAAATGGGCCCGCAGGTTGAAAACGGACGCTCAATTTTGCCGGCATCCTGTTTCCGAACCCATGGCTGTCAGTGGGTTTGAGAACAGACGCCGGCAAAATTGAGCGTCGGCTGTCAAACTCGCTGACAGCCGCCGCTCCTGTCCAAAAAGAGGCGCTAGGGACGCGCTAATGTCCCGAGCACCTCTTTTTACCGCGGGCCCTAATTTAAATAAATTAATTTACTGAATCGCGCACACAGGAGAGTGGCCTGTGCGCACGCCAGGAGAGCGGGCGCTCTCCCACGATTTTTACTGTATCGGCCCATAAGAAATACAACTATTTAACCAGGCCCTGTTGCTCACAGTCTGTATGTCGATAGGTTTATCCTGCACGGGCTTGAATGTCTCTGTTCCTGGTGGCTTCCAGAAAGCCTTCCACTAGAAAGTCCTATGGACTGAAGTGAAGGAGGTTTTACATGTGGTGTGAGCAGGCAGCCCTAGATCCATTCTCCTGCCCCATACAACTGCTTGATTACCTTCTACGCGTATCGGAGGCTGGCTTAAAAACCAACTCCGATAGAGTTAATCTTTGTGCGATTGGCGCATACTAACACAGTAGAGATGGTACGACCATTTCTGTACAGCCCTGAGTTGTACATTACATGCGGGGCCTGCTTCAGTTGAAGCCTTTCCTAAGGCCTCCCACTGTGTCTTGGGACCTCAACATGGTGTTAGCTCAACTGATGAAAGCTTTCTGAGCAGCTGTGTACCTATGACCTAAAGTACCTGACCTGGAAGGTCATATTTTTGTAGTGATCACTTAAGTGTGCAGGGTCAGTGAACTCCAGGCCTTTAATTAGTTATCCAACTTATACTAAGTTTTATCATGACAGGGTGGTCTTCCATATGCACTCTTAAGTTCTTGCCTAAAGTGGTGACGGAGTTCCATCTTAACCAGTCTATGGTCCTGTCAAGTTTCTTTTCCAGGCCCATTCACACCAAGGTGAGTTTGGACTGCAAGCAAGTCTTAGACTTCTTCCTGGAGCAGACAGAAGCCCATAGACATTCCACCCAAATTTTTTGTTTCTTTTGATAAGAATAGGTTGAGCATTGCCAAACGGACATTATCAGGTTGGCTAACAGACTGCATCTCCTTCTGTTAGGCCCAGGCAGGACTGCATCTGGGTGGTCATGTCAATGCTCATTCTGTAAGAGCCATATAAGCATCGGTGGCCCACTTGAGAGCAGTTCCCATGGAGATCTGCAAGGCTCCCGCATGGAGTTTCTACACACATTCACATCTACTATTATCTGGATACGGTTGGCCTTCACGATGCTAGGTTCAGCCAGTCTGTCCTCCGGAACCTGTTTGTGGTGTGAAACCCAACTCTCCCAACCTAGGGCCCGTTGTTTGGGTTCAGGCTGTCTCTCCTCCCCCCCCCCCCCCCCCCCCCGTTAGCAACAGCACCAGTGGTTTGTGCCCGTTGGCACTTAGGTATCTGTTGGTCCCCTTTTTGTGTTGGGGAGCAGCCTGTAGCTAAGGGTTCACCCATGTGTAAGGACTACCATCCTGCTTGCCCTCGGAGAAAGCAGAGTTGCTTACCTGTAACAGGTGTTCTCCAAGGACAGGAGGATGTTGGTCCTCACAAAACCCACCTGCCACCTCGCAGAGTTGGGTTTCTACTGATTATTTTTTTTTAAATTTTTTATCATAATTTTACGTTATGAGACGGAAGAGGGACCCCGCATGGTCACATGGTATAGGGCATGCTGGGCCTGCTCAGTGTGCCTAGTCAAAGTTCTAGAAACTTTGACATGTTTTCCGTTATCGGGCGCCATCTGATAATGTCACTCATGTGTGAGGACTAACATCCTGCTGTCCTCTGAGAACATCTTTTACAGGTAAGGAACTGTGCTTTCTAATTGATGTTACTAGATATTATTACAAGATAATTATGCATTTGAGTAAAGAAAGATAATGGTTAAAAGCATTTTATTAAACCTGAATTTTTATTTGTGTATCTAACAATTCAACAACTATGACACAGTGAATAAGGTTGGAAAGTAATATATTTCTCTTTGGACAAGTAAGATGGTAATCCTCACAGACAGGTGACATCATCAGATAGAGCTCAACACAGAAAACTTATGTCAGAGTTTCATGAAGCGCACTGAGCATGCCCAGCATGCCACTATCCACGAAAGGTCCCCATTCAGTCTCTTTTTTTTTTTTCGAAGTACAGTTGCCTCGTGGGGGGGTTTAGCTCTGCTTATTGTACCTTTTTGCACTGTAAATTTGCAGTTTTTCTCCGGTCTATCTTCTGGTCCCCCTTCATTATCTGTGTATCCTCCGCGGTGTGGTACGTAAACATTTTTCTTCCTTCTCTGTCATTTCCCGGCATCCCACTTCTGGGTGGCCCCCGTGCATCGGCTGTTTTTCACGGCGGCGTCCGGCTTCTGCCAGTGTCCCCAGTGCCCGTGGACCACGGATCCGCATGAGGTTTGCATCCTCTGCCTGGGGGCAGCACATGATGTCTGAGGGTGTCAACTGTGTGATCAGTCATAAGAACATAAGAAATTGCCATGCTGGGACAGACCAAGGGTCCATCAAGCCCAGCATCCTGTTTCCAACAGAGACCAAAAACCAGGCCACAAGAACCTGGCAATTACCCAAACACTAAGAAGAACCCATTCTACTGATGCAATTAATAGCAGTTGCTATTCCCTAAGAGGGGGGGCTTCCCAGTCTTTTGCATCGAGTGTCACATGTATGATTTTTTACCCACCGGTGAGAAGTTGTACATGTGCATGCGATGCAAAGAGCTCCTGGCTCTCAGAGAACGAGTCCGATCTCTGGAGGCTAGAGTGGCAGACCTGGAGGAGCTGAGGCAGACAGAGAGGTATATAGATGAGACCTTCAGGGACATAGTAGTCAAGTCCCAACTTCAGACTGGCAGCCCCGGTGCTGCCTTGGAGGAAGAAGGTCTCATAATGGGAGAGCCCCAACCAGGTGTAGCAGGAAAGGATCCTGTAGCAAGGACCTGCTCTCTGGGTGATGCATTGCCCGTTCGCACTGAGGATATCTTCCCAAGGCCTACTGCCCAGGAGGGAAGGGTTAGGTCGGCCGTCATAGTTGGTGATTCGATTATTAGGAATGTAGATAGCTAGGTGGCTGGTGGGCGTGAGGATCGCCTGGTAACATGCCTACCTGGTGCGAAGGTGGCGGACCTCACACGTCACCTAGATAGGATTTTAGACAGTGCTGGGGAGGAGCCGGCTGTCGTGGTACACATGGGCACCAACGACATAGGAAAATGTGGGAGGGAGGTTCTGGAAGCCAAATTTAGGCTCTTAGGTAGAAAGATTAAATCCAGAACCTCCAGGGTAGCATTCTCTGAAATGCTCCCTGTTCCACGCGCAGGTCACCAGAGGCAGGCAGAGCTCCGGAGTCTCAATGCGTGGGTGAGACGATGGTGCAAGGAAGAGGGATTCAGTTTTGTTAGGAACTGGGGAACCTTTTGGGGAAGGGGTAGTCTCTTCCGAAGGGATGGGATCCACCTTAACCAGGGTGGAACCAGACTGCTGGCGCTAACCTTTAAAAAGGAGATAGAGCAGCTTTTAAACTAGAACAAAGGGGAAAGCCGACAGTCGCTCAGCAGCGCATGGTTCGGAGAGAGGTATCTTTAAAGGATACTAATGATGCATTAGAATTAGGGCATCCCGACAGTGAGGTTCCAATAATTAGAAAAGTAGTCCAAGTGCCTGTAACTAAAAACTCACCTGAGCTAAAAAATTCTAACTTATCCCTATCAATTAAAAAGCAGAATAAAAATACAAACAAAAAACAAACTTTGAAATGTTTGTATGCTAATGCCAGAAGTCTAAGAAGTAAGATGGGAGAATTAGAATGTATAGCAGTAAATGATGACATAGACTTAATTGGCATCTCAGAGACATGGTGGAAAGAGGATAACCAATGGGACAGTGCTATACCGGGGTACAAATTATATCGCAATGACAGAGAGGAGCACTCGGGAGGAGGTGTGGCGCTTTATGTCCGGGATGGCATAGAGTCCAACAGGATAAACATCCTGCATGAGACTAAATACAAAATTGAATCTTTATGGGTAGAAATCCCTTGTGTGTCAGGGAAGACTACAGTGATAGGGGTATACTACTGTCCACCTGGTCAAGATGGTGAGATGGACAGTGAAATGCTAAGAGAAATTAGGGAAGCTAACCAAATTGGTAGTGCAGTAATAATGGGAGACTTGAATTACCCCAATATAGACTGGGTAAATGTATCATCGGGTCACACTAGAGAGATAATGTTCCTGGATGGAATAAATGATAGCTTTATGGAGCAATTGGTTCAGGAACCGACGAGAGAGGGAGCAATTTTAGATCTAATTCTCAGTGGAGCACAGGACTTGGTGAGAGAGGTAACGGTGGTGGGGCTGCTTGGCAATAGTGATCATAATATGATCAAATTTGATTTAATGACTGGAAAAGGAACAGTGTACAAATCCAAGGCTCTCGTGCTAAACTTTCAAAAGGGAAACTTTGATAAAATGAGAAAAATTGTTAGAAAAAAACTGAAAGGAGCAGCTACAAAAGTAAAAAATGTCCAAGAGGCGTGGTCATTGTTAAAAAATACCATTCTAGAAGCACAGTCCAGATGTATTCCACACATTAAGAAAGGTGGAAAGAAGGCAAAACGATTACCGGCATGGTTAAAAGGGGAGGTGAAAGAAGCTATTTTAGCCAAAAGATCTTCATTCAAAAATTGGAAGAAGGATCCAACAGAAGAAAATAGGATAAAGCATAAACATTGGCAAGTTAAATGTAAGACATTGATAAGACAGGCTAAGAGAGAATTTGAAAAGAAGTTGGCTGTAGAGGCAAAAACTCACAGTAAAAACTTTTTAAAATATATCCGAAGCAGAAACCTGTGAGGGAGTCAGTTGGACCGTTAGATGATCGAGGGGTTAAAGGGGCACTTAGAGAAGATAAGGCCATTGCGGAAAGATTAAATGATTTCTTTGCTTCGGTGTTTACTGAAGAGGATGTTGGGGAGGTACCCGTAATGGAGAAGGTTTTCATGGGTAATGATTCAGATGTACTGAATCAAATCACGGTGAACCTAGAAGATGTGGTAGGCCTGATTGACAAACTGAAGAGTAGTAAATCACCTGGACCGGATGGTATACACCCCAGAGTTCTGAAGGAACTAAAAAATGAAATTTCAGACCTATTAGTAAAAATTTGTAACTTATCATTAAAATAATCCATTGTACCTGAAGACTGGAGGATAGCAAATGTAACCCCAATATTTAAAAAGGGCTCCAGGGGCGATCCGGGAAACTACAGACCGGTTAGCCTGACTTCAGTGCCAGGAAAAATAGTGGAAAGTGTTCTAAACATCAAAATCACAGAACATATAGAAAGATATGGTTTAATGGAACAAAGTCAGCATGGCTTTACCCAGGGCAAGTCTTGCCTCACAAATCTGCTTCACTTTTTTGAAGGAGTTAATAAACATGTGGATAAAGGTGAACCGGTAGATATAGTATACTTGGATTTTCAGAAGGCGTTTGACAAAGTTCCTCATGAGAGGCTTCTAGGAAAAGTAAAAAGTCATGGGATAGGTGGCGATGTCCTTTCGTGGATTGCAAACTGGCTAAAAGACAGGAAACAGAGAGTAGGATTAAATGGGCAATTTTCTCAGTGGAAGGGAGTGGACAGTGGAGTGCCTCAGGGATCGGTATTGGGACCCTTACTATTCAATATATTTATAAATGATCTGGAAAGAAATACGATGAGTGAGATAATCAAATTTGCAGATGACACAAAATTGTTCAGAGTAGTTAAATCACAAGCAGATTGTGATAAATTGCAGGAAGACCTTGTGAGACTGGAAAATTGGGCATCCAAACGGCAGATGAAATTTAATGTGGATAAATGCAAGGTGATGCATATAGGGAAAAATAACCCATGCTATAATTACACAATGTTGGGTTCCATATTAGGTGCTACAACCAAAGAAAGAGATCTAGGTGTCATAGTGGATAACACATTGAAATCGTCGGTTCAGTGTGCTGCGGCAGTCAAAAAAGCAAACAGAATGTTGGGAATTATTAGAAAAGGAATGATGAATAAAACGGAAAATGTCATAATGCCTCTGTATCGCTCCATGGTGAGACCGCACCTTGAATACTGTGTACAATTCTGGTCGCCGCATCTCAAAAAAGATATAATTGCGATGGAGAAGGTACAGAGAAGGGCTACCAAAATGATAAGGGGAATGGAACAACTCCCCTATAAGGAAAGACTAAAGAGGTTAGGACTTTTCAGCTTGGAGAAGAGACGACTGAGGGGGGATATGATAGAGGTGTTTAAAATCATGAGAGTTCTAGGAGAGGAAGTGACATCACTTCCCATGCCGGCTGCTTCTTAGAGGAGCTCTCAGCCCCGGAGCACTTTTCGCTACAAAAACACCGTGCCACCCACCCGAATCGCGGCAATTTTTGGGCGCTTGGGAAGCGGAACGCTGTGGGGCCATGGCGCAAAAAAAAAAAACCGTGGACTTTGCAAAATTTTCATACAGCAAAGGGGGAGACGTGCCGGACCTCCAGGGCCCTAAAATGGTGGTGGCAGTCGAGCAGGAGGACCCGGAGCACGTGGAATCCGACAAAGACCTCCCGGACCCAGAGCGTCCCCTCTGATCCGAGATGCGCTCCTGGTTTATGGAGCTGCGACGCGATATTAAAGGCTTTAAAACGGAAATCGCTGAAAAGCTGCAGGAAATGCGGGAGGACAACGTGGCCTTGGGCCGCCGTGTGGATGACGCGGACCTTCGCTTGGATGAGCACGAGGAGCGCTGGCAGCAGCAGCAGCTGGAGGTGACCGCATTAAAATCCGCACAAACGACCTTGGAGGACAAACTCGAGGATTTGGAGAACAGGACCAGACGCTGTAACCTTCGTTTTAAAGGTGTGCCAGAAACTGAGGACTATCAGGACTGTGTCTCTATTATTCAAAAAATATGCCTCTGGCTTCTTGGGAATTCGGAGACCGGCAGCGAGGGTCCTGCGTTTGGATTCAGGGATCGAACGAGCGCATCTGTCCCTGGGACCCAAGTCCGGCAACAGGGTACGTGACATTGTAGTCTGTTTTCACTCTTATGCTTATAAGGAGAGGATCGCTGCAGCGGCCAGGAAGCAGCGTGTTTGGAGTTGGGAGGGGAATGACATTTCCATTTTTGCAGATCTGGCGGCGAGTACCCTACGCAAACGAATGGCTCTGTGACCGGTCACCTCTGCTTTGGCCAGTGCTTCCATACGTTACAGATGGCTGTTCCCCTTCGGCCTCTGGTTCCAAGTGGATGGGAAATCCTATAAAGTTCACAGTCTGGAAGATGCGGTGCCAGCCCTGAAAGCTGTGGGTATTACTGCGGATATTCCGATATCTAAAGAGGTGGCTGCTTCCGGCTCCAGACCAGCCGCCCCATGCTGGCAACGGGTCACCAAAGGAGGCCGTCGGCTTCGGAGGAAAGCCAGCGACCACGGGGAATCTGGGACCCTCACCTGAATTGCCTGGCCCATCCAGTTCTCAGGGCTCTTATTGACTAAGTTGTCGTGAAACTGACTGCCATTTCAGATGTGCCTCAGCGTCTCTGTTCGCTTATTTCATGGGGTGGACTTATTCTGTTGTCACAGTGTGTATTCTGACTTTATGATTATCAATTGATTGCTCCGGGGGGGGGGGGGGGGCAGACTCCGCACCCCGGCATGGTTTCTTCCTCCGTGTTCTTCTCTGGAAGGTGTGGAACCATCCAGGATATTTGCTGGGGGGGAGGGGGGGGTTTAGCTTCACAATGCCCGGCTTTCATGCTCTTAGAGTGTTATATGGTAGTCAGTATGGCCAGGGGTTCCCTCTATTTAAGTGGACTGCGGGGCTATTACATGGGTATGGCTGAGTTTGGGGTTTTGATCTTGGATTCTTCTGGGCCGGCACTCTTGGTTCTCGGTGCTGGGCTGTGGGATTGGGGGAGGGGAGGTGCAGAGATATTAAGATTATGACCTCAATTACCTTCCTCTCCCTTAATGTTAAGGGATTGAATTCAGGCAGGAAACGGAAGCTCTTATTTCAGGAAATAGACAGGTTATCTGCCCAGGTGATTTATGTCCAGGAAACTCACCTACGCCAGCGCTATGAGGGCCTCTTGCGCTCAGAAAAATACCCCCATCAATTTTGGGCGGCGGCGACACCTGCCTGGAATCCTGGTGCATAAAGACATTCACTTTGAGGTCCGGAATATTCTTTCTGACCCGTTAGGCCGCTACCTTCTCCTTAATGTAGTTCTGGGCGGGGAGTCTTATACACTTTGTTCGGTGTATGGTCCTACCTCTCAGAAGCGTTTTATACTAAATTGTACAAGCTGTTAATGGATCATGCGGAGGGAAGTGTTATTTTGGGGGGGGATTTCAATTTGACGCTTCATCCCCGTTTTGATACCTCAGCGGGTTCTAGCTCTGACCCTGCCCTGGCCAGGAAGGCGCTCAAACGGATTCTTACGCTTATGGCTGGGGTGGATGTCTGGCGCTCTCGCTTCCCTACTTCCCGCAGCTATACCTACTTCTCACCCTCGCACAATAGCTATTCCCGCCTGGATATGTTCATGCTTGACCGGACCAAACTTAATGCGGTAACAGGGGTTGATATTGAACCTATAGTTTGGTCGGATCATGCGCCTATCTGGTTTAAATTGCGTATGGGCCCGTCTGATGTAGGTCAGCGTTTTTGGCGACTAAATGATTCCCTCCTGGAAGATGGTAGCTTTCAGCAGCAATTGACTCGGGAAATTCGTGAATTTCTCCTTCATAATGATACCGGGGAGGTGGGGGCTGGGACCCTGTGGGAGTGTTTAAAGTGTGTCCTACGAGGCTCCTGTATTGCGAGAGCATCTTTTGTTAAGCAACAGCGGGAGCTGGAGCGCCAGACGTTACTGAAGGCCTTGTCCAAGTTGGAGCGGGCTCATATGAGGGACGGAGTTGGCTCTATGCAGCGGGGGTCCATCCAGGAGCTGCGGGATAAGATTATGGCCCTAGATTCTGCCCGTATTGCCCATCAATTGGAATTGGCCCAACAGCGATTTTTTGAGGGTGGGAACAAGGCTGGACGTTACTTAGCCCACAGCCTTAAACGGAAGCAGGCACAAGCCACTATTTTAAAAATAAAGGATCCCTCTGGGGGGCTCCTTACTGATAATGCCTCTATTCGGGGCTGCTTTCAAAGTTTTTACTCCGCTCTGTACCATGGCGACCCTGATATACAGGAAGCTTCGATTGAGGCATACCTGTCTCGGCTTCCCATCCCTACCTTGACGGCGGCCCAGCGACAATTTTTAGATGGGGACATCTCCGCTATGGAACTTCAGGACGCTATCGACTCCCTCAAACTGGGGAAATCCCCGGGCCTCGATGGGTATACTCCCCGGTTTTATAAATTATTTGCTACGGCCCTAGCCCCTCTATTGTTGAAATTTTTCAACTCCCTGAAAACGGGGTCGTCCCTGTCTGCCCAGGCCAACTTGGCGGGCATTACACTATTACTTAAACCTGACCGGGACCCATCCGTTTGTGGTTCTTATCGGCCCATTTCTTTATTGAACATCTATGTTAAGTTACTGGCAAAAATCTTGGCGAACCGCCTGAATTGTTTTATTTCTCACTTGGTGGGGCTCGATCAGGCTGGCTTTATTCCTGGGAGGACTCCTGCGGATAATGTTCACAAAATTTTGGACATTATCTGGTATGCCCAAACACACAACATCCCGGCAGTGGCTTTGTCAATTGATGCTGAAAAGGCATTCGACCGAGTGCACTGGCCTTATCTTTTTCAGACTTTAGAGCATATGGGGTTTGGCTCCTCTTATTTGTAGTGGTTGGGTCAGCTCTATCACTCTCCCCGGGCATGTTTAAAGGTAAATGGAGGCTACTCAGCTCCTTTTGATGTGGGCAGGGGGACTAGGCAGGGTTGCCCGCTATCCCCCCTCCTCTTTGCTTTATTTCTTGAGCCATTTGCTATCTCCATACGCGGCAATGCTGACATTTCTGGGGTACCTATGGGCGCCTTGTCTCCCAAGATATCCCTATATGCTGATGACATTTTGTTTACGCTCTCAGACCCAGCCGACTCTCTCGACTTTGTTATTGCTGAGATGGAGGCTTTCGGTAGGGTCTCTGGTTTTGCCGTAAATTGGGAAAAATCAGAGGTTCTTAACATCAATTTACATACCCGCATGGTCAATTTCCTTCAGGAGTTGTTCCCCCTTTAAATGGGCCAAAACCCAAATTAAATATCTGGGCATTCACCTTAGTGTAACGCAAGATCTGCTTACCATTAACTATACCCCGCTGTGGACTAAATTAGCAAAGGATATGGAGGAGTGGAGTCGATATCAGATATCTTGGTTGGGTAGAATGGCTGCCTTTAAAATGAATGTCCTCCCGAAATTATTGTATCTTTTTCAGACACTCCCCGTGTTGGTCCCTATGTCTATGTTAAAACAATGGCAGCGAAGGTGTATGGCTTTCATTTGGGCGGGCAGGCGACCCCAGGTAGCCTGTAGAGTACTTACACAACCTAAAGGTAGAGGTGGCCTGGGAGTTCCGGATCTTAACCGCTACTATCGTGCTGCTCAATTTAAAAAACTGGTGGATTTACAATCATCCCGTAGGCAGAAACTGTGGGTTGTTATTAACCAGGAACTTCTTGGCTCTGTTCCGCTCAGTAGCCTTATCTGGCAGCCTAAGCACACCTGGACGGTGAATCCGGGGGCGGTGTTGCCTCCCTCTACACTTATGCTGCTTCACCTGTGGCATCACCTTGGTGCTCCCCTGGTGGGAAATAGGGAATACCATGCCAGTACCCATTTATATTACAACAAGGCCTTTCTCCCGGGATGTGAGAGCTCCATTTTTTTAGACTGGAGACGACGGGGCATTACGACGTGTGGACATGTTTGGGGCTCTACAGCTTTACGCTCTTTTGCTGATCTTCAGCGAGCCTATGACTTACCTGAGTCGGCGTTGTACCCCTATTTGCAATTAGCGCATTTTGCTAAGGCCACCGGGCTTAGTACTCCACTCGCTCAGGAACCCTCTGATTTTGAGAAACTTTGTGAGCGGGCGCATAGTTGCCCCAAAATGCTGTCAAGGCTTTATCAAATGTTATTGGTACGGGATCCCCCTCTTTACACCTTCCAGACGGCTTGGGAGCGAGATCTTCGGGTTAGCTGGACCCCTCAGCGTTGGAAGTCGGTCTTTCACCGGCTGGGCAGGGGACATATTGCTGCTTCTCTTATTGAGAACTCGTATAAGCTCTTGTACCGCTGGTACAAATGTCCCTCACAGTTACATAAATTCTTGCCTTTATATCCTGATACTTGTTGGCGAGGTTGTGGGGAGGAGGGCACGTTTTATCATATGTGGTGGACCTGCTCCCATGTCAGTTTAGTTTGGAGGCAGGTGTCCCTCTGGTTGAGCAAGCTTTTCCCGGGTCTGCCCTCGCTCACCCCTGCTCAGGCCCTGCTGGGCTTGGCACCCACTGGGCTTTCGCAGGATTCTAATCAGTTAGTTCAATTTGTCTCTACTGCCAGCCGCTGTGAGATCGCACGTTTATGGAAAGACACCAGAACTCCCAAGATAGAGGACATTCACAACAGAGTGCGGAAAATTTATTTATTATCCAAAATTACAGCATTCAACAATAAGACAGTCTCCCGTTTTACATCGATTTGGCACCCTTACCAACAATGGCTTTCTGGGGGGCCGGGGGGTCCTTTGCCTTAAATATTATGTTAGCGGTAGGGGCCCTTTGCTTTTCATATTTTTTTTTTCTCTCTCGGGGGGAAACCCATAGGATCATATCTATGCTTTTGTGTGACTCCATGTATGCTCTGCTTTTCTAATTTCTTTTGTCATTGTGAAGCTAGGGGGGGTGGGGCGGTGGGGTGCTATATTCATTAAACATAAACAACTTGGTTTTGCTATTCTGTGATGTTCACCTACAGTTGTTCCTGGCTCTGATTGCAGCTTTGTGCAGTTTCTTATGTATACTTCATTTTCTACTTGTATGGTCCGATCTGTAGGTTTCATTCTGTTGTTTCAATAAAAACCTTTAATAACAAAAAAAAAAAAAATCATGAGAGTTCTAGAACGGGTAGATGTGAATCAGTTATTTACTCTTTCGGATAGTAGAAAGACTAGGGGGCACTCCATGAAGTTAGCATGGGGCACATTTAAAACTAATCGGAAAAAGTTCTTTTTTACTCAACGCACAATTAAACTCTGGAATTTGTTGCCAGAGAATGTTGTTAGTGCAGTTAGTATAGCTGTGTTTAAAAAAGGATTGGATAAGTTCTTGGAGGAAAAGTCCATTACCTGCTATTAAGTTCACTTAGAGAATAGCCACTGCCATTAGCAATGGTTACATGGAATAGACTTAGTTTTTGGGTACTTGCCAGGTTCTTATGTTCTGGATTGGCCACTGTTGGAAACGGGATGCTGGGCTTGATGGACTCTTGGTCTGACCCAGTATGGCATTTTCTTATGTTCTTATGTTCTAAGTAAAATTGATTAATAGCCATTAATGGACTTCTACTCCAAGAACTTATCCAAACCTTTTTTGAACCCAGCTACACTAACTGCACTAACTACCTTCTCTGGCAACAAATTCCAGAGCTTTATTGTGCGTTGAGTGAAAAAGAATTTTCTCCGATTAGTCTTAAATGTGTTACTTGCTAACTTCATGGAATTGCCCCCTAGTCCTTCTATTATTCGAAAGTGTAAATAACAGAGTCACATCTACTCGTTCAAGACCTCTCATGATCTTAAAGACCTCTATCATATCCCCCCTCAGCCGTCTCTTCTCCAAGCTAAACAGCCCTAACCTCTTCAGCCTTTCCTCATAGGGGAGCTGTTCCATCCCCTTTATCATTTTGGTTGCCCTTCTCTGTACCTTCTCCATCGCAACTATATCTTTTTTGAGATGCGGCGACCAGAATTGTACACAGTATTCAAGGTGTGGTCTTACCATGGAGCGATACAGAGGCATTATGACATTTTCTGTTCTATTAACCATTCCCTTCCTAATAATTCCTAACATTCTATTTGCTTTTTTGACTGCTGCAGCACACTGAGCCGACGATTTTAAAGTATTATCCACTATGATGCCTAGATCTTTTTCCTGGGTGGTAGCTCCTAATATGGAACCTAACATCGTGTAACTACAGCAAGGGTTATTTTTCCCTATGTGCAACACCTTGCACTTGTCCACATTAAATTTCATCTGCCATTTGTATGCCCAATCTTCCAGTCTTGCAAAGGTCCTCCTGTAATGTATCACAGTCTGCCTGTGATTTAACTACTCTGAATAATTTTGTATCATCCGCAAATTTGATAACCTCACTCGTCGTATTCCTTTCCAGATCATTTATATATATACACACAGTCGATCCCCAAGGGCTGTCATGCTCACCTTGACAAAATGGAGAAACTTTTTGGATCAAAAAAATCTGCTCCATACAGACCTGTGTCGGCGTCATCGACGCCAGGGTCAAGGGGAACCACTCGATACACTCCCCCTGCCACACCCCTGATGGCATTGACCAGACAGAGGGGCCGGTGACTGATACCCCATGGTCTCACAGATTTCCAGGACATCAGGATCCTCCGCCTCAGCACTGAGGAAAGACCAGGCCAAGCACCTTGGGGATCCTGCAAGCATCGACACCAGTTGCTGTTGGCGCACGGCTCCGGTTCTGTGTCATCGGCTGCCATACCGCCACAGAGGCAATCCCATGCTACAGAGGCCCCATCCTCCGATAAACCCGGGAGTCCCAGGCATTCCCCACCGAATTCGTTGCTGGGCACCATGCCCCCTCAAAGAACTGAGGAAGCACCAGTGACGCCTCGTTCCCCTCTACCAGTCCTGTCCTCACCGGACTTCGAGGAGGAGTTGGACCGCAGGGTACAGAATGCGTTTTCCGAGCTTTATGGAGCCTTTTGAGCTGCTTCCGCCACCGGCCCCCATACCAGTGCTGGAGCCTCTGCCATCTATCCTGGCGCCCCTACTCGAGTGTCCGAGCGTCCTCTTGGGTGCCCTCCTGACGCAGCCAGTGCCCGAGGGACCCTCTGCTCACCAGTAAATCTGTTATTTACTCTTTCGAATAATAGTACTAGGGGCACTCCATGAAGTTAGCAAGTAGCACATTTAAAAGAAATCAGAGGAAATTCTTTTTCACTCAACACACAATTAAGCTCTGGAATTTATTGCCAGAGGATGTGGTTAGGGCACCTAGTGGAGCTGGGTTTAAAAAAGGTTTGGATAAGTTCCTGGAGAAGCTGTCCATTAACTGCTATTAATCATGTTGATTTAGGGAATAGCCACTGCTATTAATTGCATCAGTAGCATGGGATCTGCTTAATGTTTGGGTTCTTGCCAGGTAGTTGGAACCTGGATTGACCGCTGTTGGAAACAAGATGCTGGGCTTGATGGACCCTCAGTCTGACCCAGTAGGGCAGCAACTTATGTTAACATTTCCAGAAAGACAAGAACATAACTTCACTCCGTTTCTTGGCTGAGCAATAGGTTTTTCAGTGAACTATAACCTAGTGTTCTTGCTGGATAACTGACTGGGAAGGAATTGAGAACGTGTGCACTAGAGATTTTGTTCAGTAGTAAAGAACCAGAGATCTTCAGTGTATGTTGCCAACTAAAAGGGCATCCTGCTTTTGCTATCAAATATAAGAGCAATGTTTAAGAATGGAGCTCTAGATCATGCTTGACATTTGGTACACAGCATTTGGAAGGAAATATTTCTTCACAGAAAGGATAGGGGTGTAATAAACAGCCTCATCGTGGAAGAGGTGGAGATAAAACAGTAACAGAATTCAAGAAGGCGTGGTGTATATGGTCAGAGTTGTTGTAGAGTGTTGGCAGTAATTAGGGTCATAGTGTTGGTTTTTATGTGTGATTGGAATGTTTTGGGGGGTTTTTTTATTGTAAATCACTTTGATAGCTTTGCTAATGGGGCGGCATATACATTTTTAAATAAGTACAGATTATTCTTAATCGTAAAGACGTGAAAAGAAAGCCAGAGATCATCCGCGTTCTGTGGTATTGCTACAGAAAGGAAACTGGGCAGACTGGATGGGCCTTCTCTGCAGTCATATTTTGTTTCTCTGTCTTTACTTAAATTGTTTATCTTTGAATTTGGAACATTTATTCTTTATGTAATCACTTTGCAAGGGCATGGTATGAGGAAGAGTGCAAAAAGTAAAAGGAACAAAGTACAGCATATTGTGCCCAAGTGATTGTGTCCTATCACCGATTCCCTCTGGAACAGTTGCCTCATATGATTTGTATTTGATTGCATATCTGGAAATTAGGAGTGGAGTTTGCAAATGATTGAGGATATTTGTTTGTTCTAATTGCTTTTCAATGCTATTTTATAACTGTTTGGGCAGTCTGGAACTTGGAAGCATTTTTGGTTTGAAAAGCAAATGCTTTTTGTATTTTAGTGTACTAAATCATACTTGTTTTAAAATTGTTCATTGTGAGCTAAAATAGACTTTTGACAGTGTGATTTTAATATTGCAATGTTGAGTATTGACATCAATTATATAGTTTTATTCTCTAGTTGGAATTATGCTTAAAATGTGAAGGGTTAGTCTTTATGAAAAATAGGTGCAAATTTGTCTTTGGCCAGAAGTGTCAGTGAGTTCACTAATTCTGTAGTAGTCTCCACTTTTCACCTCTGGCCTCAAATATAGTCACTAATTTTAGCAAGCGTTTGTTAGCCAGTTGGATGTTTTGTGTGTTTCTATTTTCTAGGTTAATATCTTGTTTTAAATACTTGTTAGATGCTGTTTTAGGTACTTTTCTAGTATTTAATTGCATTTTTGTTTTTGCATTCAAAGGCTTATGATCCTCCAGATGACTGGTCTGAGCACATCAGCTCTTCTGGCAAAAAATACTATTACAACTGCCGAACAGAAGTTTCACAGTGGGAAAAACCAAAAGAATGGCTTGAAAGGTACATGTATGTCATTTTAAAATGAAAGAAATGCTGTACATGGTTGGGTTTTTATGTTAATTTATCACTTTTTTTTTTTTCAGAGAGCAGAGACAAAAAGAATCAAGTAAACTGGCAATTAACAGTTTCCCAAAAGATAGGGATTACAGACGAGAGGCCATGCAAGCCACAGCTACTAGTGGGTTTACCAGTGGAAGTAAGTATTAAATTGTTAATGCATTTTTTTGGTTAAGATACTTTTAGATGTACGTGCTCATTGTCTTGCCAGAATCTTACTATATGGCATTCCCCACTGTTTTTATTCTTGTTTTAGCAGTAGTAACATTCCAGCATCTTGATATGGCTTTTCACCTCTGCCATTTATAACAAGAAGCCTCTGACCTCTCTCACTAACTTGTCAACTGCAATATTTCTCACCTTGTGTGTAACTGCTGGATTAAAATGCTGATATTTGTTGTTAAAATAGCCAAAAATGTATATTGTGAATTAGGATGGACCAAAGCGACTTGTAGGGCTTTACCTTTTTTGATGATTGACTTTTGCTGTTTCTCCATTTAAAATTCATGGGTTCCTTCTGGGCCATCTTTCTTTGATTCCATACTGTACCACTAAGAGATCCCAAAGAGTCTTTGCAAAAGGGCTTGTGGGGAGGAGAGGGGCAGCATGTATCTTATTTATTTTGTGTATGTTTCACTAATTCAAAATTCTTGCAGCCACCATTGATGCAAGTTCCCCTGCTGGCTTAGGGCTGGAGAGGATGCCTTTTCAGAGACTGAAAGTCTGCCAACAGTAGTCACCTTAGTGGCAGCAGCCTTCTCGTTCTCTGTAGAGCTGAAATACCTCATTTCCATAGTACTACCTAGCACTGGTACTATAGCAAGACACAAGATTTGCTGTGTAGTTTTTTCCACGTCCCCGCCCCCCTTGTGTATTCTTTAAGGTCCCTTTTCAATACCCTGATCACAGAAAGAGAGAGAAGCCTTGTAAATCAAGCCTTTAGATTGTAAGCCACTCTGGGGACAGGGAAATCCTACAGTACCTGAATGTACTTTGCTTTGACGTGCCTGAAAGGAGGAATATAAATCGAATAAGTACACAAGAACAAAAAACATTTGAAATTAGGATGATAAAATACTTTAAAAAAAAAAAAAAAAGGGGGGCTTATTAAGGACATTGGCTTTCTCACCCATTAGGCCCTTTTACATGTAACATTTTACTGTCTCATCCACTCTGTTAACCCCGTCTCCCCTTTACTGAGCTAGAATATCATGGGCAGGCAGGTGGTCTAAGACCCAGTGAGACTCTATTTAAACCCATTGGCCTGATAAAGAGAGGATAACTCTCTCAAAAGTTAGTCAGAGCTGTATTGTTAGACCAGTGAAAAGGTATCGCCTACAGTTTTTGTTGACCCTTATTTTTACATCTGAATAAATATTTTATATTCTCTAGTGCTTGAGTGGGTGGGGTTGCAGGTGTAAAGGGTTTAGCAGTGAAGAGAACATAAGATTTGCCATACTGGATTAGACCAAAAGTCCATCAAGCCCAGTATCCTGCTTCCAACAGTGGGCAGTCCAGGCCACAGGTAACTGGCAGTATCCCAAAAGGTCAATAGATTCCATGCTGCTTATCCCAGCATTGAGCAGTGGATTTATGGAATCTTCTTCCAAGACTTTGTCCAAACCTTTTTTTAAATCCAACTAAGCTAACATCTTTCACCACATCCTCCAGCAACGAATTTGAGTTTAATTAAACGTTGAATAAAAAAATATTTTCTCCTGTTTTTTTAAAATGTTTATCCCAGGACAAGCAGGATGATAGTACTCACATATGGGTGACATCATCAGATGGAGCCCTGGTACGGAAAACTTCTGTCAAAAGTTTCTAGAAACTTTTGGCTGGTACACTGAGCATGCCCAGCATGCCATGATATTGTCAGCCACAGGGGTCTCACCTCTTTTTTTTCCACCTTGCTGTTGGCAAAGCAGATTAGGAGCTCTGGGAAATTTTCCCTCACTTTTTTCCTCAGGGAAGAAAACTTTTTCAGTCACAAATTAATTGTCATCGGGTCTCCCTTCGACATATTTTCGGTGAGTACATTTTTTTTTAAATCAATTTTCAGTCTATTCCGGTCACCCGCACTATCGGTACCCGCCGGTCATCGACCGTTATTCGGCCTAGTTTTTTTTATCATGGCCTCCGGATTCAAGAAATGTCCGGATTGTAACCGGACTATGTCGATTACCAACCCCCACAATGTTTGTGTTTTGTGCCTGGGATCAGGCCACGATGTCCGGGCTTGTACAACCTGTGCCCAGATGACACCAATGGGCAGGCGTGCCCGTTTGGACAAGATGGAGAAATTATTTAAGAAAACCCCATCTTCATCGTCCACATCGTCTCCAAGAATAACACCTCCCTCGGTGGCAAAACATAGAGAAAAAAGGACCGGTGACCGTTCGTCACAGACTCCATCGGTGTCCTCTATAACGTCTTCCTCGGCATCGAAGGAACATCAGTCCATCTATCCATCGGATGGAAAGACACAGCCATCGACTTCGAAGGACAACGAACAGATGCCAAAACGAGTCCGGGTACGGGAACCAACACATCCTACCGTACCCGAGGAACCGAGGCGCTCTTCACCGGGCTCGGTGTTAGAGAATGTGCCACCACGCTGTGGTGGTGCCAGTGACAGTGGACCCAGTCCCGGTTTCCAGGGAAGAGGTGACTACCATGGTCCAGCAGGCCATCGTTGACACTTTTTGAAACTTCCAGCCTCCTACAGTACCATCGGTACCGATCCCGGCATCGGTATCGGATCGGTCGATTTTTCAGCCTTTGCTGAACAAACTCGACGCCTTGATCGGAATAATTCCTCAGGCACCGACGAAGCTGGTACCACCGATGCAACCATCAACTCCATCGATGCCGACGCACCCACCGGTGACTCCTTCCATTCCAATTCCTGGGTCATCGGAGGAAGAGGGTAGGGACTCGGATTCCGTCCCAGGGCCTTCACCGACATCAAATACCGGGGAAACCATCCATGCCAATCAAAGATCCCTTGATGCCAATGCGTCCCGGTCCATTGGGTGACACCCGTCATCGAGGCCCATCGATTCTCCATCGATGCCTTCATTACCTCCTATGATGCCAAAGCAGATTCCATCAAAATCTGCTTTCAAAACAAAGCATCACATACAGCCAGAGGGTCCTGAATCGCCTTATCCTCAGTATACTCTCTGGAAGGATGTTGACTCTGATACTGAGTCAGAAGAATTACAATCTGAGCCTTCTCCACCAGAAGAGAGGAGAAAGTCCCCTTCTGAAGATTTGTCCTTTACAAATTTCATTAAGGAAATGGCGGACACAATTCCTTTTGAATTAATGATGGAGGAGGACACCAGACACAAGGCCCTAGAAGTCCTTCAATTCGTGGATGCACCAAAGGAGGTAATGGCAATCCCAATTCATGAAGTCCTGTTGGAACTCCAACAAAGGATGTGGGAACATCCATGTTCAGTACAAGCGGTGAATTGAAGAACAGATGCCACAAACTGGTGCAACATGATCCAGGTTTCCAAAAGCCCCAATTGCTTCATCACTCGGTAGTTGTGGCATCGGCTCAGAAAAAAGCCAGAAAACAGAAACCTCACTCTTCTGTCCCACCAGGAAAGGAGCAAATGTTCCTAGATACCTTAGAAAGAAAGGTTTTTCAGGGATCCATGCTGGTATCTCGTATTGCGGCGTACCAGCTTTATATGACACAGTACCAAAGAAACTTGTGGAAACAAGTTCAAGGTATTGCCGATCTTCCTCAGCAACAACTGGCTTTGAAGACCCTCATTGCGAAGGGGCTGGAATCTGGTAAACACTAGGTACGGTCAGCTTATGATGCCTTTGAAACATCAACTCGCTTATCAGCATCTGCAATAAATGCAAGAAGGTGGGCTTGGCTTAAGGCCTTGGACCTCGGGCAAGAAGTCCAGGAAAGATTGGCAGATCTCCCTTGTACTGGAGACAATCATTTTGGGGAAAAGATTCAGGCTATGGTCTCTCAATTAAAAGATCGCCACGAGACACTCCGCCAGCTCTCCAAACTACCAGCAGATCAGCCATCCTCCCTAAGAAAATTAACTCAGAGACACCAGAAGACCCTTCTATAGACCTAGAAGATATTACCCACCTGCTTCTTCAGCGCGTCTATACAGTCCACCACAGCCAAAACAACAAAAAACCCAACCACCACCACAAACTGGTCCGGCAGCAGGTTTTTGAAATAAATCAAGAAAACAGAAGCCTTTCCATCAACCTTATGCCCCACTTGCCAGTAGGAGGTCGACTTCATCATTTCAAACACCAATGGAGTCTTATCACAAAAGACCAATGGGTATTAACCATACTAAATCGGGAATACTGTCTAAAATTCAAAACAATACCCCCGCATTCTCCACCCATTCCACTTTGGACAAGCATGGTCATCACACCTCAACTCCAAGTAGAACACTACTTTGCTGATTGCCAGTGCCCCGGTCTCAACAAGGCAAGGGGTTCTATTCCCGCTATTCCTAATTCCAAAGAAAACATGCGGCCTTCGCCCTATCTTAGACCTCCGCAATCTCAACAAATTTCTTCACAAAGAAAAATTTCGAATGGTATCTCTGGGGACCATCCTTCCTTTGCTTCAATGGAGAGATTGGCTCTGTTCTCTAGATCTTCAAGACACTTATGCACACATACCAATTTCCACCCAACATCGCAAATCTGCGATTCATCGTGGGAAAACATCATTACCAATATCGAGTCCTACCATTCGGCCTTGCCTCTACTCCTCGAGTATTCACAAAATGTCTAGCAGTGGCTGCTGCACATCTAAGAAAAAACAGTATTCATGTTTTTCCATACCTAGACAATTGGCTAATCAAAAGTCCATCCAGGCAGGGGAGCTCTGTCTGCCTTAAAAAGCACAATATACTATTACACTCCCTGGGATTTCTAATCAACTATCAAAAATCCCACATCGAGCCTTCTCAACTCCTCACCTTCATCGGAGCAGACCTCGACACCCAGGGCCGGCGGAAGCACTAGGCGAACTAGGCGATCGCCTAGGGCGCTGAGCGTTAGGGGGCGCCGAGCCGCTGATGGCCAATGGCCGCCGGTGGACGTCATCCCAATAGCGGCTGAGCGGTGAACTACTGCTATGCTGTGTGCCGAATACACACAGCAAGAAGATCGGCGGGGCCGTGGTGGAGCTCAAGTCACCACGGCCGGAAGAAAACAATCGCGTCTAAACATGCTGGTGCTCCAGCTCCTTCCTGCCCGCGCGGCCCCGGAAGAAAAATGTTGCCGGAGCCGCGCGGGCAGGAAGGAGGAGGTGCATCAGCCCATGCAGGAGCTTCTCCTCCTTCCTGCCCGCGCGGCCCCGGAAGAAAAATGTTGCCGGAGCCGCGCGGGCAGGAAGGAGGAGGATCATCAGCCAATGCAGGAGCTTCTCCTCCTTCCTGCCCGCGCGGCCCCGGAAGAAAAATGTTGCCGGAGCCGCGCGGGCAGGAAGGAGGAGGATCATCAGCCAATGCAGGAGCTTCTCCTCCTTCCTGCCCGCGCGGCCCCGGAAGAAAAATGTTGCCGGAGCCGCGCGGGCAGGAAAGAGGAGGAGCATCAGCCGCGTACAGAAGAGGAGCAGCGCGGCTCGAGAAGTCCGGGGCCGCTGCAGAGCCCATCCTGCAGCGGCCGTGAAGAGGAGGCCCAGAGGTGAGAGAGAGACTGAGGGTTTGTACAGTGTGTATGTGTGCGTGTATGAGATGAGTTGAGAGACTGTGTGTGTGTGTGGGAGTGAGGACCTGAATGTTTGCAGAGACAGCATGTGAGAGCCTCTGTGTGTGTGTGAGAGAGACAGCATGTGACAGTGAGAGCCTGTGCTTGAGCAAGACAGCATGTGGGAGTGAGAGAGAGCCTGTGTGCCAGTCAGACAGCATGTGCCAGTGAGAGACTGTGTGTATGAATGATTGTATGAGAGAGAGCATGTGACAATGAGAGCCTGTGCTTGAGCAAGACAGCATGTGGGAGTGAGAGAGAGCCTGTGTGCCAGAGTCAGACAGCATGTGCAAGAGAGAGACGGTGTATACATGATTGTATGAGAGAGAGCATGTGAGAGTGAGTGCCTATGTGTGTGTGTGAGAGAGAGAGAAAGCATGTGAGAATGAGAACCTGACTGTGTGTTTGAGGGAAGAAGACAGATGGAGAGAAAAGAAATATGTTATAAAAGGAATTGGCAAAAAAATAAGAAAGGGAAGGTGGAAAAAAAAAAAGCCTGTGACCAACTGATTAGAAAACTAAGATCAGACAGCAAATGTAAAAAAAAATTATTTTTTACTGATTGGAACATGTAATCTTTGGGAATGTGCAAGAGTAGCACTTTCTCTATGCGGATCTCACAATGTACCATGAGGCCTGCACAGAGGAGGCAGCAGAATGGGCTTCAGTGCCAATAGTAGCAATCAGCACCTCCGCAATAGCCATACAGCAACAGTGACAGTGGCAGCAGAGGAATGAGAGAGGCTCTGAGGTTGCTGGCAAAAGAAAGAGAGGGGGGTCTCTGCCTTTAGTGTGTGCATGTGTATGAATGGGAGTCTGCCTGGGGGTGTATGTGTGTGAATGCATGGGTGCCTGCCTGAGGGTGTGTCTGTGTATGAGAATGAATGGGTGTCTTCCTGGGGTTTGTATGTGTGAGAATAGATGCCTGCCTGTTTGTGCTGTATGTGTGTGTGTGTGTGTGAGAATAAATTGGTGCCTGCCTGGGGGTCTGGGTGTGAGAATGAATGTGTGCATGCCTGGGGGATGGGGAGGGAGTGGTGTGAAAATGAATGGGAGCCTGCCTGGGGGTCAGTGTGAGAATGACTGGGAGCTTGCCTGTGTGTGTGTGTGTGTGTGTTTGTGTGAGAACGATTGGAAGCTTGCCTGGGAGTGTGTGTTTGTGTGTATGTGAGGGAGCCAGTGAGAACATGAGTGTGTATGAGAAAATCCAGGGGAGTAAGAGTTTGTGGGGGGGGGGGTGTGGAGGGGGAGAGAGTGCCTTAGAGCCTGAGTGTGTCAGTGTCTGTGAGAGCGAGAGGTTATGGTTGGGTATAAGAGCATGAATGTGTATGTATGTGACAGTGTATGTGTGAGAGAGAATGGACATGTGAGTATGTGTGAGAGAGAGAGGATAACCTCAATCAAGAGCTCCCATGTATGGACAGCAGGGGCTTTTTAAAATCCTTATTAGTTTTAATTATTGTGTGTTATTTGATATATGTGCTGTTTTGAAATATTTTATTGGTTTTAGGAAATTGTAAAAAATGTATATGATTTTAATTAATATAAATTCTATTTATCAGTAGTTTTAAAATATTATTTTATTAGTATGGTTTTACTATTATAACTGATGCTTTATGTTTCTTGATTTTATTTGTTTTATGAAGAATGGTGGTTCTGTTTTTCCATTGTTAATACACAGAGTCTGGCTTCTTGGGGTTTCCATTTCAGTTTTTTCTAATTTGTGCTCCTTTATTTTGTATTCTGTATTTGGTGAGGGTCTGTCTCTGCTCTGTGTGTGTGACCATGATGACAGATTCTGCTATCATATAGTGTCTGTATAGAGATCTATAGCAATTGGGTTTGTTTTGTTTCCTCAGTAGGTGGTGTATTGGTATTCTAGGACCCAGTGTAATATTTACCCTTGCTTATTCACAGGTAGGGTTATTGTTGTTTGAGTCCTTGGTGTTATTACTGTTATGTTATGATGGGATTGCAGTATAGATTTTGAGTGTCTTTTTTGTGGTGTTTTGTGTTAGTTCACAATGTGCCTGGCAGTGGAAGCTGTTTGTGCTGCTGTTACTGTGAAGTGACACCAGAATTTGAAAATATCTTTCAGTATGATGAGCTGTAAGGGAAACATCCAAGCTCCATTGTTTGGGGGAATTTCAGTGGATGCACAGAGTTACAGAACTGGAGGTACAGGATTTATATTGACCTTCTGTTCCTTCCTATATATTCCTGACTTCACTCTCATAGCCACATAGAATCAGTTGACTGAGGCTATCAACATAATTTTATAGTGTGAAACTGGCCAGCTTTTTAAAATAACGCAGAGGACCCTTTGGACTTTTTTATTAACACTTTTTTTTAATAACCAATTTTAAAGCAGGATCCATGCTATAGAGGTGGGTGAGATGAAGAAATGTCATTTTGGCGCCCCCCCCCCCCCCCCCCAATTCTTCTGTCTAGCGACACCACTGATTTTCTGTGACCTTAAGCATTAGTACAAGAAGGATTAAGGGGGGATGCTGGAGAGGTACACAAATGCATTGGCCCCTGGGTGCCGGAGACCCTTGGCGCCACTGGGTGCGAGTCATATGGGGCAGCAAGCGGTGGCAAAGAGGAGAGGAGATTTGGCAGGCCGCAAGCAGTGCCCAACCTGCTTGCGACCCAGAAAACCCCAGTCAGCGGGCGTGATCGAGAATGAGGTAAGGGTCGGGGCCGAGACCGGGGGGGGGCGCAAGGGAGAAGGCTCGCCTAGGGCGCCAAATCCCCTTGCACCGGCCCTGTCGACACCACAGTGGCGAAAGCTTTTCTTCCAAATGACCGAGCCAACAATCTAGCACATTTGGCGAACTCTATAACCCAATACCTGTTCGCATCTGTCCATCAACTTCTAGTGCTACTAGGACACATGGCCTCGACAGAACATGTTACCCCTATGGCAAAGTTAGCCATGAGAAGAACTCAATGGACCTTGAAATCTCAATGGCTGCAAGCTTTCCAACCACTGTCGTACACAGTTCAAATCACCCACCAATTACGCCTATCGCTCCACTGGTGGACAAATCAAACAGCATTGAAAGCTGGTCTTCCATTCCAACAGTCAACTCTGCAAGTCATCCTGACTACAGATGCTTCCAACTTGGGATGGGGAGCTCATGTCAACAACCTTCAAACACAAGGGAAGTGGACTACGCTCGAAATAAAGTGTCAGATAAACTTCTTAGAACTTCGAGAGATGCGATATGCCCTCAATGCCTTCAAAGACTGCCTCTCAAACAAGACTGTGCTGATACAGAAGGACAACACAGTAGCAATGTGGTACATAAACAGGAAGGCACAGGCTCTTATCTGCTCTGCCAAGAAGCAGTGCAGATTTGGGCTTGGGCTCTGGAGCACTCCATGCATCTCCGAGCATCTTATCTAGCGGGCGTATAAAACATCCTAGCGGACGATCTCATCCCATCCCCCATTTCCATCCCCACGAATGGTCTCTGGATCCACGTGTACCAACACCCTTCCGCCTGCCCATTAGGGTTCAGGATGCCCTCTACCAAATTCCAACCCAGTCCTTGTGCCTATTGCACATCTTGGGTACATTTGGTGCATTTCTCGGACATCCTCAGCTCGGTACTCACCCATGTGTGAGGACTACCATCCTGCTTGTCCTGTGAGAAAGCAAGTGTTGCTTACCTGTAACAGGTGTTCTCACAGGACAGCAGGATGTTAGTCCTCACGAAACCCGCCCACCGCCCCGTGGTGTTGGGTTCGTTACATTTTCTTATTTTATTTTTCGGCACTTCCTGTAGCTTTAAACAAGACTGAAGAGGGACTCCTACTGGCTGCAGGTTTAGTGCCATGCTGGGCATGCCCAGTAGGTGCCAGTCAAAGTTCTAGAAACTTTGACAAAAGTATTCTGTGATTTGGCTCCATCCTGTGATTTCACCCATATGTGAGGACTAACATCCTGCTGTCCTGTGAGAACACCTGTTACAGGTAAGCAACACTTGCTGTTCCATAGCAGCATACAGTATGCCTGTAAAGGGAAATGGAATATCTCTTCTTTCCTTACTATCTAAATTCATGAGGGGATTATTGTATACATAGCCTCCAAACAAGAAACTACTGGTTCCATGGGGCCTAAATGTGGTCCTATCTCAACTCATGATACCACCATTTGTACCCTTGGATTCAGCAGGGTTGAAATTCTTCACCTTGAGTGTTCTCTCCTTAGCTATAGTAACCTCAGCTCAAAGAGCAAGTAAATTGCAGGCACTTATCTCCTGTTCTCTATAGTTACAATTTTTTCACAATAGGGTAGTCCTATGACCTCATCCTATGTTCCTGCCAAAGGTGGTGTCATATTTTCACATCAATCAATAGTGCTAACCATGTTCTTTCCAAGGCCTCGTGTGTACAAGGTGACAAGCTGAACTGTAAAAAGCACTGTTTTGCTATATAAAAAGGATCCAGCAACATCAATAATCCATTCAACATTTTATATCCTGTGACCCTATTTATTTATTTATTTATTTGTGGCATTTATATTTCACATCATACAACATGTTTATCAGTGCAAAGTAGAATAAATATTCATAAATTGTAACACAGATAAAACAAACATGAAAAAACCCATAAACCACCCTCCTTTAAAATCACATCCCATTGCTTAAAAATTTGTTTTCAATTGCTTTCTAAAAAATTTATATTCCTCCAGACCCCTCAATTGGCTGTCCAAACAATTCCACAGTGTGTAGGACCTATGACTGAAAATGTTCTATTTCTTGTATCTTAAAGACTATAATCCCTTTAATTAGGCACAGTCGGCAAATGTTGGTTCTGTGATAGAGCATGCATACAAGCATAAGACATCACTAACTCAGCCGAAGGAAACCCCTCACCATAAATTGCTTTAAATAATAAAGTAAGCATTTTAAAATTAATCCTTCTGACACTGGTAACCAATGCATGTTTTTCAAAATGGGTGTAATGTGTTCATGATGACTCACTTCCATTGTAACACATGCTGCACTATTCTGTATCAGTTGCAAAATTGTAATCAATATTTTAGGAAAGCCTACAAATAATTTTCTTTAGTATTAAAGCTTGAGTTACAATGAGAAAATTAGCGCTAGATAAGGGTTTCAAATGCCTTATTAATTTCAACTTATAAAATGCTGTTCTTGCCACCTCTTTAACACGTGGTTTCATGGTTAAGCCTGTAGCTAATACTACGCCTAAATTGTGCTTCCATAACTATTGGGATAACAGCATCCCCAAATAAAATTATATTCTCAACAGTTTCTACTTTCTCTACTCGTTCTTAATATTCAGTGCAAGTTGAAATCTTCCTAACCAATCTTGTATATCTTTCATACACTCATAAAACTGGTGAGCTGGCAAACTGCCATCTGCTTCACACCTCAGATGAAATTGCATGTCATAGACATAAATATGAAATGGCACACCATGGTTCCAAAAATAATCGCTAATAGGCAACAAATAAATTATTTAATAAGGTTAGTGATAAAGAACAACATTATGGTACCCCTGATTTGAGGTACCACCAAGATGATGCTTAGTCCCTAACTCTTATACGCTGACTTCTGTTTAATAAAAACATGGTATTATCCCAGGACAAGCAGGATGCTAGTCCTCTTATATGGGTGACATCATTGATGGAGCCCTATTGCGGAAAACTTTGTCAAAGTTTTTAGAAACTTTTCACTGGCACTCTGAGCCCACTGAGCATGCCCAGCATGCCATGATATTGTCTGCCACAGGGGTCTCCCTTCAGTCTTCATTTTTCCACGCTGCTGTTGGCATCGCGGAGGAGGAGCCTGTGTGAGTTTTCTCACATACTGTCTGACTAAAAATCAGATTAAAAAACAATTATTTCTCTCCCATATTGGGGTCTCCCGGGTTACCACCGGCCGGTGAGTACTTTTTCTCTCATTTTTACTCTTGAGTAAAAATAATTTTTCTTCTCATTTTCATCGACTGCTGTCGAGGAAAATATGGCCACGGGATTGAAAAAATGAGCCAACTGTAATCTGACTGTCCATTACAGATCCACACCTCGAGTGTGTCCTTTGTTTAGGTCAAACACACGATGTAATATCATGTCCCTGTGAAGGGCCGAAAGGCCTGACAAGAAAAGATGGAACACTTATTCCATCTACAACTTTTGCCTTCCCCATCGACGTCCACCCAATCATCTCTGGCCAGAATTTCAAAACGTTTAATCCTCAAAAAAACGTCGTCCGGAAGGCTTGGGGGATCGGTCATCGCCGACCCCATCCATGGCATCGAAGGGGTCAGCGGTGGAACATCAACCAAAGCATCGCCATCGGCACCGTCCTCTATCGATCCTGGAGGCGCTTCTCTCCCCAGAGAAATCAACTGCAAAATGGCCTTGCCCTCAAGAAATACAGAGGCCTTCGACGCCGAGGCCTTCACCTCCTCTCGATGCGCTGACCTTCGAACATCCACAAGGCCCTATGGAAAGACCAACAACACCTCCACCACCACCATGTTTAGCTGCTCTGCCTGCACCATCTATCACGGAGGAATTGACAGATTTTATCCGTCAAGCGGTGCTCCAAGCGTTGCAGGACCATCGACCACCGATGCCCTCACAGACGTCGATGCCGGTGCCTTCACCGATGCTGGCACTCCCGCCAATGCCGGTGCCTGCACCAATGCCAGTACCAATACCGAAGCCACTACCTGCACTGACACCGAAGCAGCCATCAATGCCGATGCCTCTACCATCGCCGATGCCAGGACCAGTGCCGGAACCAGTCCCGTCGATACCGACGCCAGTGCCTGGGGCCCCAGCACAGCCAGAATTAGCGTTTCAACTTCTAATGAACAGATTCGACGCAATCGTCGGGGCTCCACCACCGAAACAGATTCCATCCAAACCACATGAAGAAGTCCCTGGACGGACACCGTTTGATGATCCACAGCCAGGTCCTTCAGGGCTTTTTCGACCACCAAGGTCTTCTCCCACTTCTCCATGTAGAGAAGACCCATACGATTCCTGGGAGGACAAACATTCGGATACTTCTTCTGAGAGTTTTATGTCTGACCCTTCTCCTCCTCCGGAAGGAAGAAATCCCCACCGGAAGATTTATCCTTCACTAATTTTGTTAAGGATATGGCAGACACCATACCATTTACCTTGGTATCTGAAGAGGACACAAGACAGCAAACTTTGGAAGTCCTGCAGTTCGTGGACCCTCCAAAAGAAGTCTTGGCCATCCATGTCCACGAAGTACTGTTGGAATTACAGCATAGACTCTGGGAGCATCCATGCTCAGTACCATCCATTAACAAGAGAGTGGACACCCACTTATTTAGTTCAAAATGTCCCTGGATACCAAAAATCTCAACTGCCACATCAATCAGTTGTTGAGTCTGCACAGAAAAAGTCTGAGATTAAGACCTCATTCTTCCACTCCTCCTGGGAAGGATCACAGATTCCTGGACTCCTTGGGCAGGAAAGTGTATCAGGGAGCCATGCTCAATTCAAGAATTGCATCATATCGGCTATATTTAACGCAATACCAGAGGAATCTGTGGAAACAGATGCAAGAGCTTTCCAATTCCCTTTCTCAGCAATACCAAGAAGCAGCTCAAGCCATAATACATAAAGGGCTTGCAGCTGGTAAGCACAAAGTCTGAGCCACTTACGACAATTTTGAAACTGCTTCCAGAGTAGCGACCTCAGGAATAAGTGCACGTCCCTGGGCATGGTTGAAGGCCTCTGACCTCAGGCCTGAGGTCCAGGAAAAACTGGTTGATTTGCCATGCTTAGGTGACAACCTCTTTGGCTCAAAAGTGCAGAATGCTGTGGCCCAGTTGAAAGAACGTATGGAAACCTTGCGCCAACTGTCAGTTCCGCAAGATTCTGCTGCATCATCATCATCTCGCCGACCTCCAAGGAAGGAATCTTGAAGGCCTTTCTATAGGCAGAGGCGTTATTACCCTCCAGCATCAAGGGGCAGAGATCTCAGCCCAGAGACAACCTAGAGCTGCTAGGTCTCGACCGCAGACTGGATTGGCTGCAGGTTTTTGAGGCCATCACCAGAGACCAAAGCCATCTCCATAACCCAAAACCGGACATGCCAGTAGGAGGCAGAGTTTTCTCCTTTTACAACCATTGGCTACAGATAACAGACCAATGGGTACTCTCAATAATATCTCGAGGTTACCAACTCAATTTTGTCTCAATTCCAACAGATTCTCCTCCAAGACCTCTTCCACTAAGCAAAAAATCACATAATTCAACTACAAGCATAATTATCCACCCTTCTGAGAGCCAGAGCCGTAGAGTCTGTGCCCCGGACTCAGCAGGGCAGAGGATTCTACTCCCGTTATTTCCTCATTCCAAAGAAAACCGGAGGCCTACGTCCCATCCTAGACCTCAGAAATCTCAACAAATTTCTGAAGAAAGAAAAGTTCAGGATGGTTTCTCTAGGCACCATGCTTCCACTTCTTCAAACAGGAGATTGGCTTTGTTCTCTGGATCTACAAGACGCTTTCTCTCACATTCCAATATTCCCTCCTCATCGCAAGTATCTGTGCTTCCTTATTTATTTATTTATTTAAAGGTATTTATATACCGTTTTTTAAAATAAAATTTTATCAAAACGGTTTACAACATGTTAAAAATAAAATGAAAAATAAAATATAACTAAAATAAACTTAAATACATAAATTTGACTAAATAGCTAGATGATAACTAGCTAAAAACAAATTATTAATTAAAAATTAGAATAAAATAAAGGTAGCGTGCCTTGAGCAAGGAGGGCAGGGAGGGTAAAAGGGGAACGAGAAGGGACGAATTGTAATATCCTTAAAGAACACTGATGGGATGATAGGGGAAGGGAGAAGTTAAAGTGACATGTAACTGATGAGAGAAATTTGGGAGATGAAGCTTCATTTATGATCAGGGGGTTGCTTAGTGGAAGTATTAAATGCTTGTTGAAAGAGGAATGTTTTTAAAGCTTTTTTGAAATGATGAGGATTTGATATTAAGCTTCCTGGTGGGTCACCAACATTTCCAGTACAGAGTACTACGGTTTGGACTCGCTTCAGCTCCCAGAGTATTCACCAAATGCCTGGCAGTAATAGCAGCACACTTACACATGGAAAGTGTCCACGTCTTCCCTTATCTGGACGACTGGCTCATCAGAAGTCAATCTCAACAAGGAGCACTAACTTCTCTCAACCGAACAATTGCTCTACTTCACTCCATGGGGTTTCTCATCAATTATCAAAAGTCCCATCTCATTCCGTCTCACCTGCTTCAACTCCTCGGAGCAGAATTGAACACCATCCTCTCAAAAACATTTCTATCCGATCGGGCAGAGACACTTTCCCTATTGCCACACTCACTACACTCAAAGAAACAAGCAACAGCTCATCAGTTTCTGACCTTACTAGGCCACATGGCCTCCACAGTTCATGTTACTCCTATGGCAAGATTAGCCATGAGAATAATCCAATGGACTTTTAAGATCACAATGGATCCAAGCCATTCAACCACTGTCCTCTCCAATTCAAGTAATGCACCAGCTGCGTTCATCTCTACTTTGGTGGGCGAACAAGGACAACTTGCGCAAGAGCCTGCCCTTCCAACGACCAGTCCCACAGATAACTTTAACTACAGATGCATCCACCTTAGGTTGGGGAGCTCACATAGACAATCTCCAAACCCAAGGTACTTGGACAAAACTCGAAGCAACATTTCAAATCAATTTCTTGGAACTTCGAGTTATACGTTATGCTCTGCATGCGTTCAAGGACTGCCTTTCACACAATACTGTTCTCATTCAAACGGACAATACAGTAGCCATGTGGTACCTGAACAAACAAGGAGGTACGGGCTCGTATATCCTTTGTCAAGAATCCGCACAGATTTGGAACTGGGCCCTAACACGCTCAATGTTTCTCCGGGCCACTTATCTGGCAGGCATTCACAACATAGTGGCAGATTGCCTCAGTTGTCAGTTCCAATCACACGAGTGATCCCTGGATCCATTAGTGACCAGGATATTTCAACGTTGGGGGCAACCAACAGTAGACCTCTTTGCATCACACCTGAATCACAAAGTGGACAAATTCTGCGCTCTGCACAGACAGAAACACCAACCAGCCAAGGACACCTTTGCTCGCCCTTGGAACTCAGGCCTACTATACGCGTATCCTCCAATACCGCTCATAACCAAAACTCTAGTGAAGCTACAACAGGACAAGGGGTCCATGATACTCATAGCCCCGTATTGGCCTCAACAAGTATGGTTTCCCATTCTCTTAGACCTCTTGATCAGAGAACCAATTCACCTGGGTGTAGCTCCCACTCTCATAACTCAGGATCAGGGTCGGTTGCGCCATCCCAACCTTCAATCCCTATCCCTGACAGCATGGATGTTGAAAGCTTGATCTTACAACCACTCAATCTTTCAACCAATGTCTCTCAAGTGCTTATAGCTTCACGTAAACCTTCAACACGGAAGAACTATTCTTCAAAATGGAAAAGGTTTACCTTGTGGTGCACAGCAAAGAACATTGACCCTTTCTCCTGCCCCACAACTTCTCTACTAGACTACTTATGCCATCTTTCAGATTCTGGTCTCCAGACATCATCTGTAAGAGTACATTTAAGTGCAATCTCAGCTTCCCATAACAAGATGGGAGATGCACCAATATCCATACATCCTCTTGTCAGTAGATTTATGAGAGGTTTAATTCACCTTAAACCACCAATTCGGCCACCTGTCACAGAATGGGACCTGAATCTGGTCTTAACTAGGCTCATGCGTTCTCCTTTTGAACCCATGACTTCCTGTGATTTCTCAAATGGAAGACTTTCTTCCTTATAGCCATTACATCTGCTAGAAGGGTTAGTGAGCTACAAGCACTTGTCACGTACTCACCCTATACAAAATTCCTACATGACAGAGTGGTTCTCCGTACACATCCAAAATTCCTTCCCAAAGTAGTTACGGAATTCCACGTGAACCAATCCATAGTTTTACCCACATTCTTTCCAAAACCTCATTCTCACCAAGGGGAACGGCCCTTACATACTTTGGACTGTAAACGTGCGCTAGCATATTACTTAGACCGCACTGCAGTCCACAGGAAATCCACTCAACTCTTTGTTTCCTTTACGGGGGAGGGGGAGAAAAAAAGGGGGGGGGGGAGATAAAAAAAAAATGGATAAACTGCGTAGCTTGCTGGGCAGACTGGATGGGCCGTTTGGTCTTCTTCTGCCGTCATTTCTATGTTTCTATGTTTCTATGATCCAAACAAACCAGGTAAAGCAGTGGGCAAACACACACTCTCCAACTGACTAGCAGATTGCATAGAGTTCTGCTATGAAAAAGCAGGCCTTCCTCTCCAAGGGCGAGTAAAGGCATATTCAGTAAGGGCAATGTCAACCTCAGTAGCACACTATCGTTCAGCACCAATTCTTGACATATGTAAAGCAGCAACATGGAGTTCTCTTCACACCTTTGCAGCTCATTACTGTTTGGACAAAGAAGGATGACAAGATTCAGCCTATGGACAATCTGTCTTAAAGAACTTGTTTCCAGTATAATCCCAACTTCTTCTACATCCAACCTGCTGTGATTTTCGGCTGCCTCATTTTCACCAACAATACTTCAGTGTTGCTTCACTACAAAATGACTCAGCCTCTAGCTTGCTAATCACCCATATGTGAGGGCTAGCATCCTGCTTGTCCTGGGATAAAGCAAAATTGCTTACCTTGTAATAGGTGTTATCCCAGGACAACAGGATGATGTCCTCACGAAACCCACCCGCCACCCCGCGGAGTTGGGTCCGATACGTTTTTCTTATTTTATTTTTTGCTAAAGCTTATTGCTACATACGAGACTGAAGGGAGACCCCTGTGGCAGAGAATATCATGGCATGCTGGGCATGCTCAGTGGGCTCAGACTGCCAGTCAAAAGTTTCTAGAAACTTTGACAAAGTTTTCCGCAATATGGCTTCATCAATGATGTCACCCATATGTGAGGACTACATCCTGCTGTCCTGGTATAACACCTATTACAAGGTAAGCAATTTTGCTAACTATAATAAAACCAAAGAAGATATACCCAATACGTGCAGTTGCTCCAGCAAGATCTCATGGTTCGCAGAATCAAAGACGGAAGCCACATCCATTTGTACCAATAAAATAGATTATCCTTCATCTAATAAATAATCCATTGGAGAAATCAGTGAAGTCTGTCACACAAATCTTCCTAAACTCCATTTGATAATGATCTCAAATTTGATTTTCCTCCAAGTATGCCTACAATTGTATTGCTATCTAATTTCTCTAAAAGGTTTTACTTAAAGTTGTTAAGCTTAAGGTTGGCCAAAAAAATTTTCAATTCATACCTAGATAAAAGTAGCATTCTTCTGAATTGAATAAACTATAGCCCTTTTCAATATTTCTGACTCACTGCCACTAATCATGATTTATGTACTGTCTTATTATAGTGTACATCTCCCCACCCATACTTGTGATAACTCAAAAAAGGATAGAATCCCTAGGAGACATCTTAGAGACATCCTCCTACATTAACTTTGCAAATAATTTAACATTCAGTTGCCTGTATGTTATCAGGAGTTTTCTCGAACAGTGTTATTCCAGTCATGATAGCCTTCACTAGCTGCTTATTGGGTTTAGAAGTAAATTTAAAATTGTTGCCTTGTTTTACAAATTTTTGTATTCTAGTTCTCCTTGCTCATTGGCAGACACCTTGGAATTATATTCCTCTCAATGTCATTATGTTCCTCTAATACTCTATTGTTATTCCTCCTGTCCGGGCCTACAAATTGCAGACAATGCATTTTCGCATTATGCTCCATTGTGCTGGAGCGCATTACCAACTGAATTGCAAATGGTGAAAGATGTAAAACTTTTTGAAAACGTGTAAAATCATTACTGTTCATAGAGACTTATGGAGAAAATTATTGGTTCTGAATCAGGTGTATTTGGATTTTCAGAAGGTGTTAGACAAAGTCCGCATGAGAGGCTTCTAAGAAAATTAAAAAGTCATGAGATAAGAGGTGATGTCCTTTTGTGGATTGCAAGTTGGTTAATAGACAGGAAACATAGAGTAGGATTAAATGGTCAGTTTTCACAATGGGGGAAAAAAGTAAACCATGGAGTTGCCTTGGGGATCTGTACTTGAACCAGTGCTTTTTAATATATTTATAAATGACCTGGAAAGGGGTACAATGAGTGAGGTGATCAAATTTGTGGATGACACAAAATTATGCAGAGTAATTAAATCTCATGCAGATTGTGATGAATTGCAGGAGATCTTGTGAGACTGGAAGATTGGGCTTCCAAATGACAGATGAAATTTAACATAGATACGTGCAAAGTGATGTATATAAGGAAAAATAACCCTTGTGCTAAGTTCTGTTTTAGGAGTTACCACTCAGGAAAGAGATATAAGCATCATAGTGGATAATACATTGAAATTGTCGGCCCAGTGTGCTGTAGCGATCAAAAAAGCAAGCAATGTTAAGAATTATTAAGGGAATAGAAAATAAAACTGAGAATGTCATAATGCCTCTATTACTCCATTGTGAGACCACACCTTGTATACTGTGTGCAGTTCTGCTCACCGCATCTCAAAAAGGATATAGCTGCACTGGAGAAAGTGCAGCGAACGACCAAAATAAGGGGCATGGAACAGCTGCCCTATGAGGAAAGACTAAAGAAGTTAGGGCTGTTCAATTTGGAGAAGAGACAACTGAGGGGGGATTTGATTGAAGTCTACAAAATCACGAAAGGACTTGAACAAGTTAATGTAAATCGGTTATTTACTCTCTCAGATAATAGGATCAGGGGGCACTCCATGAAGTTAGCAAGTAGTTTGTTTAAAACAAATCAAAGAAAATGTTTTCACGCAGAGCATAGTTAAGCTCTGGAATTCACTGCCAAAGGATGTGGTTACAGCAGTTAGTGTAACTAGGTTTAAAAAAAGGTTTGGATAAGTTCCTAGAGGATAAATCCATAAACTGCTATTATGGTAATTTGTTCACAAGCTACTATTGCTTATTATCTCATGTTTGGGTACTTGTGACTTGGATTGGCCACAGTTGGAAACAGGATAGTGGGTTTGATGGGACCCTTAGTCTGACCCAGTATGGCATAACTTATGTTCTTGTGTTCTTATATCAGTTGATTGTTTTATGTGATTGTTTTATTGAATATGTATGTTTTTACTGTTCTCAGTACTGAACATTGTGGAAGATGCAGAAAATAATAGAGACCGCTCAACCACAGTTCTCGCAAAGAAAAAATCCACAGGATCTGGCATCTTATACTTTAGCAAGTCACTTGCAGGCCGATACAGTAAGGAGCGGTAGGGAGAGCTGCGTTAGTGCCGGGCGCACCCGCGGTTGCCGCACGCACAGTCCAGCTCACCTACCGCTCGATACTGTATGTAAATAGCTTGGAATTGCAAGCTGCGTCTAAGAAGCGTCCGTGAAGCGTTAGGCCCGCGCAACCCATTTTACTGTATAGAGCGCTATACAGTATCCTGGATGCGCTGGCCTAACGCTTCACGGACACGCTAGTATCTGTCATTTCAAATGACATTTGAAATGACAGGTACCAGGAAGTGGACGGTTCTCCTACGCTCGGGATTGCCAGTCCTGTCTCCTCTCCTCCTGAAGCAAGCAACGAAAGCGGAAAAAACGAAAAAAAAAAAAGCGAAAAAAAAAAATAGCAAGAGAGAGGACGGGCAATCCTACGCTCGGGATTGCCAGTCCTCTCTCCCCTCCTCCCGAAGCAAAGCACGAAAAGCAGCCTTGCTTTTCGGGAGGAGAGGAGAGAGGACTGGCAGTGAAAAGCAACGAAGCGACTTACTTTTTTTGCAGCCCCCCTCCGGAGATGGACATCGGCGATGAGGGACCGCGGCTCCCCTGCCTCCAGCTACCCGCGAAGATGGACGCATCGCATGGGCGAAAGCGGCCCCTGTGCGTGCAGTTGGGCCGCTCAAGATGTGACGTCACGACATTTGGGGTCACGGCATGTGACGTCACATCTTGAGCGGCCCAATTGCACGCACAGGGGCCACTTTCGCCCGTGCGATGCGTCCATCTTCGCGGGTAGCTGGAGGCAGGGGAGCCGCGGTCCCTCATTGCCGATGTCAGTCTCCGGAGGGGGGCTGCAAAAAAAGTAAGTCGCTTCGTTGCTTTCACTGCCAGTCCTCTCTCCCCTCCTCCCGAAAAGCAAGGCTGCTTTTTGCGCCTTGCTTCGGGAGGAGGGGAAAGAGGACTGGCAATCCCGAGCGTAGGACTGCCCGTCCTCTCTCCTCTCTCTCTTGCAACTTTTTTTTTTTCGCTTTTTTCCGCTTTCGTTGCTTCGGAGGAGGGGAGAGGACTGGGGCTGCCCCGGAGACCAGCACCCATGGACGCGGCCAGGGCAGGTGAGCGTGGGCTGGGGGAAAGTTTGCCGCCTACCCCTACCCCTGCCTCTAACGCAGGGGTAGGGGTAGGCGGTAAATTAGCAGGTTAAACGAGCGGCAAAACGGCAGGGTAAAAAAGCGATAGTCGGGGCGCGCGTTACTGTATGGGAGGGAATAGCTAATTTGATCGTTTACATGTAATATACATGCCGTGGGCGGAAGGGGTTACCCGGTGATTTAAAGACGCGGGAAGAGTAGGTTAAAGGGGATTGTGTATCGCAGGAAGGGCTAACGCAGCCGAAAAGTGGGTAGGAAGCGGGTTAGGAGCAGGGTAACTGCGGCCGCACTTTACTGTATTGACCTGTTTGTAATTTCAAAAGCTTATTCTCAGAATAACTTGCCAAAGCCTCATGTCAAACTGAACATTTTTAATCTCCCCAGGTTCCTGCCCCAGTGATTTGACTATACTAAATAATTTTATTGGTTAATTCATAATTCTTTCAGAGAAAAAATTACCTCCAAAGTTCTTTCTTATATTGACGTACACCATTCTTATAAGTAGTCTTATCTCTCTCCAATTCACTATGCCACCATTTTCTCTGATCTTCTGCATACCTCACTTTGTTTACCACTTATAAGAAATTTCCTTGGTATTCCTTGGAGTTATCTATCACTCGCCCTAACAGTACATTCAGTCGCTATCTGAATATAGATTTTATCTAATCATAGCAGAATGGGAACAGCAGTGATTAAGAAGACTTTATCAAATTGGCTAGCTGACTGCATATCCGACTGCTGTAACCTAGCAGTACTGTATCTAAACGATCCAGTCAGTGGCGTAGCCACGGGTGGGCCTGGGTGGGCAGGTGCCCACCCAACTTAGACCCAGGCCCACCCAACTGGCACCGGAACTGCAAGGCTGTCGCGGGATCCCATCCCCGCGACAGCGAACAAGAGAACCCACGCCTCGCGCGCCATCACGGCACACATGGGGAAGCGCTGCTGCGGCCGTATGGCCAACCGGTCTTCCTGTTCGGGGGGGGGGGGAGCGGAAGCGCTGCGCGCAGCTTCCGCTTCCTCCCCCCCAATGCAGGAAGATCAGCTGCTTCTCCTGCTGCCACCCGTTCTCCTGCTATCTTCGGACCAAACGGCCGCCGAATTTCCTGTTTGGGGGAGCGGAAGCGCCGCGCACAGCTTCCGCTTTCTCCCCCAAAGCAGGAAGATCAGCTGCCTCTCCTGCTGCCACCGGCCTCCTGCTATCTTCGGGCGTCGGGCCGTACTGCCCGCCGATCTTCCTGCTTGGGGGGGGGAGGGAGGAAGCGGATGTTGTGCGCTGCGCTTCCGCTCCCCCCTCTCCCCCCGACAGGAAGTTCGGACGCCCGAAGATAGCAGGAGTCCGGTGGCAGCAGGAGAGGCAGCTGATCTTCCTGCTCTGGGGGAGAAAGCGGAAGCTGTGCACGTGCTTGAATGTGTATGTGTGGATGAGAATGGGAGTGTGTGTGGGTGAAAACTGGAGCCTGGGTGTGTATGTGGGTGAGAATGGAAGCTTGAATATGTGGGTGAATGGGAGCTCGAATGTGTGTATGTGTGGTTGAGAATGGGAGCCTGGGTTTGTGGGTGGGTGAGAATGGAAGCTTGAATATGTGGATAAGAATGGGTGCTTGAATGTGTGTATGTGTGGTTGAGAATGGGAGCCTGGGTTTGTGGGTGGGTGAGAATGGGAGCTTGAATGTGTGTATATATGGGTGAGAATGGGAGTCTGGGTTTATGTGTGTGGGTGAGAATGGGTGCCTGGATGTGCATCTGTGTGTGCATAAGAATATAAGCCTGGGGAGGGGTGAGAAAGTGAGAACTTGAATGTGAGCTTGTGGGGAGGGGGGGGAGAGCATATGAGAGTGAGAGCTTGAGTGTGTGAGAGGGAGTCTGTGAGAGAAAGCGTGTGTGTGTGTGTGTGTGTGTGTGGAAGGGAAGAAGACAGTAATAGAAGAAAGACACTGAAAAGGAATTAGGAAATGAGCTATAAGGGAAAAAATGGGAAAAAGAGACCAGGACCAACTGATTAGAAAAATACAAAGATCAGACAACAAAGGTAAAAATATATATCTATATTTTGAGATGTTAGCAATTTAAATATAAGCAACACAACCGCTCTCTCAAAATTTATGGACAGGTAGGAGCCGTGTATAAAATCGTAATAATAAGAAGGCTAAAGTACCACAAATCACCGTGAATTATGTTTGTATCATTAAGTAAACCTCATACTTAGGCGTAGATGTGAATGCTATGCTGCATAATTTGGCATTATTTATCAGTAAAAAAACAACTAGTAGACCTGCATGCCTACAGCCCACCCATGTTAACCTTGTGCCCACCCAAAAAATCAATTCTGGCTACGCCACTGGATCCAGTGTAAGCACATCGTCAGTTAATGACATCAGTTGGCCATCTTCACTCAGTATCTGTTCAGGAAATATGTAGAGCTGTAACATGGTCAACCATTCACACCTTCACATCTGGCAAACAGGATCTTTTTTGAATGGGACGCACCCAAGATCTGTTTGCAGCATCCCTGAAAAGAATGGTAAGAGTTTTCTTGTCAGAGGAGATGAAAAAAATCAAGCTACTTTCAGATACTTTCTTGATTGAGAGACAGATCTTCTATATACTTACAGTCTCATAACTTTGGTAGTGAAAACTGATTAAACTTGGAAGATACCAGGGAAGTATGTTCTTCAGAGCTCCTTTTTGGCAAAAACAGTTATGATTTCTCCTCCTATGGGACATATCACTAAAAAAAAAAAAAAACCAATAAACTGTCAAATTGGGGATCTTGCCCAAAATCCAATCTCTTGTCCTTACAGCCTGGATGTTGAGAGGGGACAATAAAATTCTTTGGTCAGTCTCAAAGTTATCAGCTCTAATGGCTTATAGAAGGCACTCCATCAGAAGGTCATACAGTTTTAAATAGAGGTTTGCAATATGATGTGATGGCAAGGCTCTAAAATCTTTTTGTCTTGCTTAAAACTAATATAAAACATAAGATATGCCATACTGGGTCAGACCAAGGGTCCATAAAGCCCAATATCCTGTTTCCAACAGTGGTCAATCCAAGTCACAAGAACCTGGCAAGTACCCAAATACTAAATTAATCTCAAGCTACTATTGCTTATTAATTAACAAGCCGTTAAGCCCGTTAAAACGGGCTACATTAAATTTTTTTTTCAGTCCATTTTCGAACACAGCACCCTTCTACACTTTTTCTCCCTCACTCCCCCTTCCCCTCGTTCACTCACCCCCTTCCCTCCACTCAGTCTTACTCACCCTCTGTCTCCCACTGCCTCCTTCCCCTCACTCTCACCTCCCTCCCCTTCCCTCAGTCACTCCCCACCCTCTCTCACTCCCATCCCCTCTCCCTCAGCCCTCCTCCACTCCCTTTTTCTCTGCTCCACAACTTCTTACCCTTCCACTTACTCACATCCCTCTGTTTCTCACCTCCCCTTCATTCTCTCTCTCCCCTCACTCTTCCCCACCCCCTACCTCCCTCTCAGTCCCTCCCTCCCTCAGTTCCTCTCACTCCCTACCTCCCTCTCACTCCCTCACCCCCTCCCACTCCCTCCCCCCTCCCTCTCATGCCCCCTCCCACTCCCTCCCTCTCTCACTCCCCTCACCCCTCCCTCTCACGCCCCCCTCCCACTCAGTCCCAGTCTCCCTCTCTCCTCCCTCCCTCTCATTCAGTCCCTCCCTCTCACTCAGTCTCTCTCTCTCCTCCCTCCTTCGCTCCTCCCTCACTACTGGCCGTCGCTGCCGCTGCTCCTCGTCACCGCCGCCCGATGCTGCTCGACGCCGCCATGTTAGTAAATTCAGCTGACGCTCGCTGAGACCGACGTGCTTGCCCGCACATGCGCAGTAGAGCTGCTCTCTACTGCGCATTTGCGGCACGTCGGTCAACCTTCGTTTATTAGGTTGATAGCAGTTTATGATTTTTCCTCTAGGAACTTATCCAAATCTTTTAAAACCAGTTACACTAACTGCTGAAACCACATCCTCTGGCAGTGAGTTCCAGAGCTTATTTAGTGTATGAGAATTTTCTTTGATTTGTTTTAAATGGGCTACTTGCTAACTTCATGGAGTGCCCCCTAGTACTTCTATTATCTGAGAGACTAAATAACCAATTTACGTTAACTTGTTCAAGTCCTTTCATAATTTTGTAGACTTCTATCATATCCCCCCTCGGTCATCTCTTCTCCAGACTGAACAGCCCTAACTTCATTAGCTTTTCCTCATAGGGCAGCCTTTCCATGCCCCTTATCATTTTAGTCGCTCTTCTCTGCATTTTCTCCAGTGCAACTATATCTTTTTAGAGATGCAGTGACCAGAATTGCACACTATTCAAGATGAGGTCTCAGTTTTATTCACCATTCTCTTCCTAATAATTCCTAACATTGTTTGCTTTTCTGACTGCTGCAGCACACTGAGCTGATGATTCCAGAGTATTATCCATCGTGACACCTAGATCTTTTTCCTGGGTGGTAACTCCTAAAATAGAACCTAACATTGTGTAACTACAGCAAGGGTTATTTTTCCCTATATGCATCGCTGTATCTTTCAGTGTATGTCCTAACTCTGTTAGGGTTCTCATCAGGGCCTTTGGCACTTATTACCAGTATGTAGAAGGAAACATTGTTTCTGTAGAGTCTTTACAATTTTCTATTGTTATGCTTGCTTCAATTGAAGTTTTCCATTAGGCTTCTCACAGTGTCATAGAAAGTCAATATAGTTCTTAACCTACTAATAAAATGTCCCTTTGAGCCTCTGAACTTTTGTGATGTAAAATACCTAAGCTAGAAGTTTGCATTTTTGGTGGCAGTTGCTTCGGTCTCCAGAGTTAGTGTGCTCTAGATCCTAGTTATTTATTCACCTTACACCAGATTTTATCACAGTAAGGCGCCTTACACACTTCCCTAGTTCTTGCCTAAGATGGTGGCAGATTTCCAACTTAAATCAGTCATCTTTCCAACATTTTTTCCCAGGCCACATCCATAAAGATAAAAAAAAAAAAAAAAGCCCATCACTGTTTGGGACTGCAAGGGAGATGTTGCCTTCTTTCTCAAGCAGCCTAAAGTCTGTAGATTGTCCATTCATCTTTTGTTTTACTGGAGTCGCGAAGTTTGGGATTATGATAACAAAATGTACCACTGAATTGAATAGCAGATTGCATCTCATTTTGTTATGCCCTGGGGAGCTTTAAGAGAATATATCAAGGATTATAATTTTAGAACCATGGTGATGTAGGTTGCCCGCCTAAGATCTGTCTCTCGAGATTTGCAAGGCTGAAGTTTGGCATTCAGTCCACAGATTTATATCTCATTGCTGCTTAGACACAGCCTCTTGGTGGCATAATAGGTTTGGACTGTCTCCTTGGCCTCTGAGAGCTAATGTCCAATTCCATCCCCCCAAGGATCTATTATTAAAGAGTGGATTGTCTTTTTTTTTAAATGAAATGCTTCAAAGAAAAAAATGTCAAATTGAAAAAGGAGTTATATCCAGCAAAAATATGTATGTTTGGGGGGTTTTTTTCTGTTGGTGGTCTTGTTGATGGCATTCCCTTTTTTTTGTAGAAGAGAGCCCTTAATGAGGGAACCCCACTTGTTTGTGGAGAACTGCTAAGAGAAAGCAACGTTGCTCATCTGTAACAGATGTTTTCTGAAGACAGCAGTTCACAAATCTCTCACCCTTCCATTACCTTTTTCTCCCCAGTTAAAACTCTTTATGAGAACTGAAGGGAATAGTGGGGCCTTAAAAATATAGGAGCTTCTGCATATGTGTGGTAGGAACCTATAGGATTTTCCAGAAACCTCTGGAAGAGATTACAAGTCTGTATTGAGTGTGTTCACGTTACCCTCTTGTTAAAGTGGGTGAACTGCTGTCGTCAGAAAAACATCCATTACAGGAAAGTCATTTTTGGTTAGAGATAGGGTTGTTTTTTTTGGGTGGGGGGTTTGTTTTGTTTTTTGAAGATTTGACCAGCCTCAGAGCCTGACAGTGGTTCCATTCTGTTGGTAGTACTCATAACTGCAGTAGCATAGCAGTGTATGATTTTTGGATGAAAAACAATAGCCCTAGCTATAGAGTAAAATTTCAGAACCTGCTGCCAGTCTTATGACACTGTTCTTTTTTTTTTTTCTGTCAACTTTTTTCTATGTAATTTGTTTTCATCTATATTTGTGAATTTGTTTTTTCTCCTTGCATTGTTTTGTGAATGCCAGTGGAAGACAAACATTCCAGCGATACCAGCAGTATGCTCCCACAGAATATTTTGTCTCAGACAAGCAGACACAATGACAGAGACTACAGACTGCCCAGAACAGAGACTCACAGTAATACTACCCCAGCGCAGCACTCAATCAAACCTGTGGTTCATCCGACTATTGCCCCAAGCACTGTTCCTTCTAGTCCTTTTACTATACAATCTGATCACCAGCCAAAGAAATCCTTTGATGCAAATGGAGCAGCTACTTTATCAAAACTGCCTACACCCACAACTTCTATCCCTGCACAGAAAACTGAGAGAAAAGGTATGTATGCTCTATTTCAGTATGTCTTCCAAACATGCTTTAAAGTGTAGTTTAAGAATTTGCTTCTTTTTTCTCTCATTCTTTAAAATTACCTGTCTGCTACATTTAGACTTTCAAAGTGAAAATTTTAAACTTGGCAGAGTTAAAATGTGTACCCTTCCCATCTCTCCACACCTTTCATTTAAGGCTGAAAGATTCCCTAAATTATTCTGAAAAAAAGCATTTTAAAAAGTTTACACTTTGCCAGTGGGAGGTTAATTGTGATCAGTTGACTCATAATAGTTTTTCCATGACAGCACAGAAGAGTAGAAAGACAATTTTTTTTTTTTTAAATAATTTCATATGTAACATTTTCCTATCCTGGATAAAAGGGCCCCTGTAGATTAAGGGATATTTTATTTTATCCTGTGCTAAGATATATTGCTGTTTCACTTTATTTTCCTGTTAGGAATGTATATTAAATAATCAGGTGGTACTGTAATAAAATTTAAGGATGAAATTGTTTATTTTTATAGCACTCTACATCAAAGGGCTTTACAACAAATTTCATACAGGTACAAGTTCTTGCCTTAAAGAGCTTACAGTATCAATGGGTACCTAAGGAATCTGGAAATAATGACTTGCCAGTGATAATGAGAAATGTTGTTTGGAGAAGCAGCATTGAACACAGTTCTTTTGGTTCCCAGTACATTATTTTAACCATTAGGCCATTCCCTTTCTCGTGGTTTGTCATTTACATAAAGTGCATAGCTATTAGAGATGTGAATCGGAACAGATATCGGATCCGATTCTAGTTCCGATTCACATCTCTAATAGCTATATCTTAGGTAGACAAAATAATGCAAAAGAACCATAATGATTGTGGTGTGTTCAAACTAAGACATAATATATTTCACTTATGATATCAGCCAGTTGTAAGGTTTGATTCATTTTATTTTCTAATCTTTCTATCTGAGTGATGCCAACATGTGCTTTACTGAAATCTCTTTATTTTTTAAATTGCTTCGGTGTGGAGAGCCCTGCAGATTTTTTCTTTTTAACTAAGATTGACTTTTTACTATCTGAGATGTTTAAAGTATCTGTATTGCAGCACAGTGATAGCCCAACTATTCAGGATTACTGATGTGCCCTGTTCTTCTTTTCATAAAGAAAATAAGAGCAGGGGTTTAGGGCTTTTTCTAGAAACCACTGCTGGCTGTTTAAGACCCATCCCTTTTTTGCATCATAATTAGAAAGCCTCTCACAAGTCATATTTTTAAAACTACATAAAACGAAGATTTCCAAAATTGTTGCCCTAAACTGGAACAAATCTCTGGAGTTGTTCAATTTAACAGTAATAATGCTACAGTTCCTGAGAATTAAAGTTAAAAAAAAAAAAAACCACTTGAGGAAAAATAATTTTTCACTCCATTTCAGAAATTGCAGTTTAATCAAGTTTTATAAAATATAACTTTGTCTGTCTTGTTGTGCAGATGCTATTTTTACTGGGGAAATAGTGCGTTACAAGCGATTTGTCTTTTGGATTTGACCACTTTTCCCCACCCCATAGTATACCAAATAGTGCCAAAAAATGAGGTACCGTGCTTACTGTTGAAATCTTAGAAAAATGTATTTTGACAGTCTTCCCTTTGATGTAAATACAAATACACTCATCCCATGGTGTGTATTCTCTTATCTGGCATTCTTAATCTTCCTTAATACCTTTGTCCCATATCTGTCTTCTCTTTCTTTATTTTTTTGCTTTTTTCTTCTGATCTTTCCCTATCCTCTTTCCCAAGCCTCTTTTATGATCTTATTCACTTTCCAACTCCTCCCCACAAACCATGCTGCTCTTCTTAAATGTCCTTTTCCTGTCATCCTACCCCCTGTAATCCCTTCTGAGCCTTCTCCCTTGCTTCCTCTTTCATTTTACCCATCAGCCAGCCTCCACCTCCAATAATCTGTTCAGTTTTCCTCCCTCCAACCCCTCAGGTTCAGCCTATTGTGGTGTCCTCCTCCTGGACATTGTTTATGATGGAATTTCTTTTGCTTGGAGTTGTCATTCCACCAAGTACAAAAGACTTATTGTGCTTGTGGTTGATAAACTCTTTGCTCTTCTCTTCAGTCTCATCATGCTAGATATTTCCTGGTAAAGAATCCACTGATCGTGGACTTGAGGGCATTCCATATGCAGCTGACATTCTCCCGTTTTTTGTTCATTTGAATTTGCCAGTTTTTCAATGAGGCCTTAGTGGAAGATGTGTGTGTTTAAATCACCAAGTCCTTCAGCATTGACCTTGATTCTGTGCTATTTCTGCAACCTTTATTTGGTAGCCAGTTTGTTGGGTATGATGCAGTGATGAGTTGATCAGTTCAACAGTCATCAGTTCCTGGCGTAGCTCGGGACATCTTTGAGATCCTGGACATGAACAGTCATGTAATCAAGTGCCATTATTTAGATGGCAGTTGTTGCCTTGATGTCTTCTGCTTGTTTTTCTAGTGAAACATGGTGTTTGGTAATAAAGACCTTGTTTAAGCTCATTTGGTCAAACATAGGTTAACCCTGACAGCATGCTTTCATACTCCTTCCTTTCTATACTGACTTTGTTCCAGAATTTTGAGTCTCTACTGACACTGGTATGGAAGTCACCATAAAGGTCCGTTCCCTTCCAGAAAACTAGAAAAGATTTTGGTCACGGTTGGCATAGATTTTGTCCTTGATTGATGAAGTCAGTTGGGGCATACATACTAATGACAACTGTACATTGGCTCTGTCAATCTCAGATGGTTATGAGGCTCTTGAGTTGAATTAGGAGTGTGTTCGTAATAACAGAATAGTTTCTGTTTGCCATTCTAAAAGAAGGTATAGCCTCCACCTTATTACTGGAGCTGCCTTTGTCCCTCTCATCTGGTCTCATTCAGAAGAGTGATATCAGTGCTGCATTGTCAGAATTCTGTGGTCATGATTGTTGTGTTCTGGGTATTCACCATTAGGGTTGTCTTGTGAGGGTTCTGATGATTCAAATCCTAAAAATGAGTAACTGATTTCAGTTGCAATAAGGGTGATCTCACTTGATGCTGTTGTCTAGTCATGAAAAGATTAAATACCTTACTAGGTCAGACTAGCTGTACATCAAGCCTAGCATTCTTGGTCCACTTGGAAGAAGTATCAGATTGTACTGAGATCAGTTCACTGTTCATTCCCAGCAGTAAGAGGTTGTATTCTCCAAGTCTACATAGCTAATTAATAAATCTGTCCCCCAAGAAATTTGTTGTAATTTTTCTTAAACTCAGCCATGATAGTAACCTTGACCAGGTCTTCTGACAAGAAATTTGCCAAAGCTTAATTGTGTATTAACTGGAAAAAACTGTTACCAGTTAGTTTCATGGAGTATCCCCTAGTCCTAGTATTCTCTGAAAGAGTAAATAGCCTGTAGGCAGGTTTAGGAGTGCAGGTATCTGTCTGCTACAAGACATTGCCAGCTGCCCCTCCCACCTTACTTGCAATTCTAAGTCAGGGAAAAGACAACATGTATTCTCCTCAGAAAAAGACTTTTATTGCATTTAGAAAATAATTCCTTTCTCACAGGACAAGCAGGATGGTTGTCCTCACAAATGGGTGACATCGAGGATGCCCAACCACGGAAAACTTCTGTCAAAGTTTCTGGAACTTTGACTGGCCCCTACTGGGCATGCCCAGCACGGCACCAACCCTGCAGCCAGCAGGGGTCCCCCTTCAGTCTTCTTTTTTCCACGCAGCAGTAGCCACGCGGTTAAGGAGCTCTTACCACATTCCTGACAGGAATTTCTTCACGGACTTCTTTGAAGTACTTCGGTAAGTTCTTTACCGTTTTTCGCCGATTACAGTCGAGTTTGGCCCTCGCGGCCTGCTGGCCGTCGACCGTCCCGCGGCTAAATTTTTGGTTAATGGCCATTGCTTCGGGGTTCTGTCTGTGCCCAGACTGTACGCGCACCATGTCTATCACAGACCCTCATAGAGTCTGTGTATTATGTTTAGGGAGTGAGCATGATGTCCTGACTTGCACCAAATGTGCCCTTATGACACCAAAAGGTCGCAAAGCCAGAATGGAGAAGATGGGACTCCTTTTCCATGCTCACACTCCACCGTCCATCGCGTCGACGTCCTCGGAACCGGCACCATCGAAGTCACACCATCGTCGGCAACCTCCCAGTGACCGTCTGCCATCGACGTCTCCACGGCCATCGACTCCCGTCCCTTCCCCCGAGGATCGAGGGGATCGGAGGGAGAAGCATCGCCATTGACATCACAAGTCTCGGACCGTCGAGGAATCAGTCATCGACCTCTGTACCGTCCGAGCCTCCACCGAAGAATTCTCGATCAGAAGCGGCACCGTCCACTTCTGTTTCTGAGACACCGAGGCAACCCTCACCCCATCGGGGTTTGGGAGCCGCAATTCCACCGGTGACGGTGGTCCCTCCGGCTCAGCCTCAGCCTCCCTCTTCCGCGGAGCCGGGTCTCGTTACCCCAGGTCTCCGGGAAGAACTGGACCGGCTGGTCCAGGAGACCATCGACAAGGCAATGCAATGGTTCCAGATTCCTTCGGCGCCGTCTCCGGCACCGAGAGTAGAACCGGTCACCGACCCGATTCCAGCAGCGCTGGCACCGCTGCTTGCCCGGATGGAAGCGCTCATGACCGCCCTTTCACCAGTGATATCTGGGTCACCGACAGCACCGGTGCGCTCCCCAATGGCAATCTCATCTGGTGGAGAAACACCGTATCGAATTCCTCCTTCGGGAGTGGTTCCATCGATGCCGTGTCGTCCCTCGCCACCGATACATTCCTCCGGGGCGATACGCACATCGGCTCCACCGATGCCTCCGTAGGTATTTTCGATGCCCCCGGTGATTCCTTCGGGTTTCTCGGAACCTCAGCCAGGACCTTCAGGTATCCAACCCCCTCGTGGTCATACAGGTCAGCAACCTGATCCTTATGACACCTGGGGTGATGATACTTCTACAGACACCGATGATTTACCCTTCACCGCCCTCTCCTACTGAAAGTAGAAAGCGTTCTCCCCCTGAGGACCTCTCTTTCATCAATTTTGTGAAGGAAATGTCGGAATTTGTCCCTTTTCAGCTTCAATCAGAGCAAGATGACAGGCACCAAATGATGGAGTTACTCCAATTTCTGGATGCCCCAAAAGTCATCACTTCCATTCCAATTCATCAGGTTTTTCTGGACCTTCTAAAAAAGAATTGGGAAACTCCTGGATCTGTTGCTCCAGTAAACAAAAAAGCTGACTCTACTTACCTGGTAACAGTCAGCACCTGGCTTTCAAAAACCTCAGCTAGACCACCACTCTGTGGTAGAGTCAGCTCAAAAGAAAGCTAAAAGAATGAAGCCATACTCATCCATACCTCCTACTAAGGAAAACAAGTTCCTAGATAGTATAGGCAGAAGAGTATACCAAGGGGCCATGCTCATTTCCAGGATAGCTTCTTATCAGCTGTACATGACCCAATACAACAGGGTCATTTTCAAGCAGATACAAGAATTTTCAGATACCTTACCAGAACAATTTCAACACCACCTTCAAACCCTCGTAACTAAGGGATTTGAAGCTGGGAAGCATGAGATAAGAACATCTTATGACATCTTCGATGCTTCCACTAGACTCTCTGCTACGGCCATCTCAGCAAGATGCTGGGCTTGGCTTAAGTCTTCTGACCTTTGCCCAGAGGTTCAGGACAGGCTCTCTGACCTGCCCTGTTTAGGGGATAATTTGTTTGGTGAGCAAATTCAACAAATAGTTGCTGAATTGAAGGATCATCATGAGACCCTTAAACAGCTCTCATCAATTCCTTCTGACTTCCCTTCTAAACAACCATTTAAGAAGGAACCTAAAAAGTCATTCTTCTGTCCACGGAAGTACTATCCCCACAAACCAAGTCTAGGTCAACGAGGCCGTATCAAAAGCCTCAGCCTCGTCAACCTCGGAAGCAAAAGCCCACAGCAGCTCCGCAACCAGGACCTGCATTGGGGTTTTGACTTTCACTTAGAGAGCAGATGCCTAATCCCTCTACCAAGCATACCAGTAGGAGGCCGATTAAGCCACTTTACAGAAAAATGGCATCACATCACCACAGATCAATGGATGCTAGCGATAATTGTACAGGGTTACCATCTAAACTTCCTAACTCTTCCTTCGGACTCTCCACCTCTGCAAGCGTGGAGACTTACCAACCACTCTGTTCTTCTAGAGCAGGAAGTTTCCCTTCTCTTCCAGTCAAACGCTATAGAACCCGTTCCTCTCTTACAACAAGGACTAGGGTTCTATTCCAGGTACTTTCTGATCCCAAAAAGTCAGGAGGACTTCGACCAATCCTGGACCTACGGGCCCTCAAGTACCTTCACAGAGAGAAGTTCAAGATGGTAACCCTGGGCTCGCTTCTCCCTCTGCTGCAAAGAGAGGACTGGCTCTGCTCTCTAGACCTAAAAGACGCTTATACCCACATTGCGATAACTCAGGCTCATCGCAAATACCTCCGATTTCTAGTAGGCCAAAACCACTATCAATACAGAGTGCTCCCTTTTGGCCTAGCATCCGCACCACGAGTTTTCACCAAATGTCTCGTAGTGGTTGCAGCGTTCCTCAGGAAGGAAGGTGTCCATGTCTACCCCTACTTGGACGATTGGTTAATCAGGGCCCCAACCCAGCAAATCGCTCTGTCTTCCCTGACAATTCAAACTCTAATTTCTCTAGGATTTCTTGTCAACTACCAGAAATCCTACTTAGTCCCATCTCAAACCTTATCCTTCATTGGAGCAGACTTGGACACCTTACAGGAAAAAGCCTTCCTTCCTCATCAACATGTCCAAACCCTTGTGTCCCTAGCTTGCCAGTTGCAGTCTCAACACACAGCAACAGCTCGCTAATTCCTCATTCTGGCCTCCTCAGTTTATGTGACTCCAATGGCCCGTCTGGCCATGAGAGTCATGCAGTGAACTCTGAAATCACAATGGATCCAAGCCACTCAGCCTCTGTCGACCATTGTCCGCATCACCAACGCACTCCGTCTGTCTCTTGCCTGGTGGAAGAATCAATCAAACCGCCTACAAGGCTTGCCCTTTCATCCACCAGATCCTCAAATAATTCTCACCACCGACGCTTCCAACGTCGGCTGGGGAGCCCATGTAAACAGTTTACAAACCCAAGGATTCTGGTCTCCAGAGGAAGCCAAACACCAGATAAATTTCCTGGAGCTTCGAGCAATCCGATACGCTCTCAGGGCTTTTCAAGATTGCCTATCAAATCACGTAATCTTGATTCAGACAGACAACCAGGTGGCCATGTGGTACATAAACAAGCAGGGAGGCACAGGCTCCTTCCTTCTCTGTCAGGAAACTGAGCAGATTTGGCCAGAAGCCCTCTCCCGTTCGATGTACCTCAAGGCCACCTACTTACCGGGGGTGGACAATGTCTTGGCAGACCGGCTGAGCCGTGTCTTCCAACCACACGAGTGGTCACTCAATCCCTCTCTTTTCCAGAAATGGGGTTATCCCCACATAGACCTCTTTGCGTCCCCTCAGAACCACAATGTGGACAATTACTGCTCTCTCATTCGGAGTCAGCACTCTGGGCCCAGGGATGCATTCTCCCTCACCTGGACAACCGGTCTGCTTTATGCATTCCCTCCACTTCCTCTTCTGTCGAAGACTCTCGTGAAGTTACGTCAGAACAAGGGAACCATGATCCTGATAGCACCGCACTGGCCACGCCAAGTATGGTTTCCCATACTCCAGGATCTCTCCATCCGCAGACACATTCCCCTGGGGAAGGACCCATATCTGATCACTCAGAAAGACGAATGCCTCCTCCATCCCAACCTCTAAGCCTTGTCCCTGACTGCATGGATGTTGAAAGGTTAATCCTTCTACCACTTAACCTTACGGATTCAGTTTCTCGTGTCCTGATTGCTTCGCGAAAGCCTTCCACAAGAAAATCTTTTTTTTTTTTTCTTTTTTTTTTTTTTTTTTATTTATTGCATTTTCAAACAATTTTTGATAGCATTACATACATATCAATTAAAGGGTCTTAAAGCATAATACAGGAAATAACCTCAATCCAACATTATCACACAGGTATATCCCAAAAAACTTAGGTATATATTCCAACCTAAATCTGACCCGTTATAAGGAAATTTGAGGAGAGAATCACTGAAAATAAGGGAGTAGTTTCGTGGAATACAATTAGGTAATCATAAGAGGGATGACAATATTATTTTTAATTCCCATAACCAAGTTTCAGGTAGAGCTAGAACTTCCTAAAGAATGTGTGTCAAGGAATATTCTCAACTGTGAAGGATCAAAGAATATATATCTCACATTGTTTAATCTAAGAACACATTTACAGGGGTATCGTATGGTGATCTGCGCACCTATATCCCTGGCCTCCTGACACATAGCCAAAAATATTTTCCTTCTCTGCTGCGTTATTTTCGTCAGGTCTGGGAACATCCATAATTTATACCCCAAATGTTTCTTTTCCCTATTTCTCAAAAATAATTTCAAAATCATATCTCTCTCGGAGACTAATGAAAAACTCACTAACAACGTCCCACAATAGTCTATCTGTTCTTCCGAGGGTTGTTCAAGGAATTCAGTTAAATTTCCAGCTTCAAAGTTAGGAGGTTGATTGCATTGACCTTCTTTTCTCTCTGTTTTGATGAAATAAATTTTTGTAATACTTGGTATTAACTCTTTTGATATCATCAGAGTTTCCAATAGATATTTCTTGAATTGCTCTAGTGGTGAAATTAGAGCAATATGTGGGAAATTTAAAATCCTTAAATTTCTTGCTCTTAATTCGTTTTCCTAAAATTCGATTTTCCTGCTGTTACTCAATTCACCTTGTACTAGGGTATTTTGTACTGTTTGTATCTGTACTACTTGCTCTTCCAGCTCTTGTATCTTACTTGAATGTGTTGTTAATAAAGGTTCTATTTGGCGAACTTGTTGCTGAGTGTCTGTCATGATCTTTGTTAAGTTTCCAATGGCGGATTCCAAGGACGTGAGCGTCTTCCATACGGTTTCTAAAGTCACATTTTGAAAACTTTTCTCAGTTGAAATAAAGGAAATGGCTCTTACCCCACTTTCATTCCGGCGTTCCTTCCCCAAGTTTGGGTTCGTCGGAAGTCCTTCATCCTCCTGATGTAAAAAAGCAGTCGGATATAGTTCCTGATCTTTCTTTGCACACGATACCTGCAAAAGCTGTTCCGTGTGCTGTAATGAACTTTCTCCTCCGGCTGCATTGTCGAGCCGTTCCACCTCTGAAGGTTCCCTCCCGAGGGGCTGAGAAACACACGGCATCTTTGGTCGGGTTTCCAGTCCCGGATCCTGCATTGGGTCTGCTCGGGGAGGTATAAATGGAAAAGGTACACATCATGGTGCACTTCTCAGTCCCTTGATCCCCTTTCCTGTCCAATTTCTAAATTTTTGGACTATCTTTGGCATTTATCAGAATCAGGTCTAAAGACCTCTTCCATTAGAATGCATGTCAGTGCGGTAGCCGCCTTCCATAAAGGTATCGGGGGTGTCCCTATTTCAGTACAACCCCTTGTAACACGCTTTCTTAAAGGCTTGCTCCATTTGAAGCCACCTTTACGTCCTCCGGCCCCATCTTGGGACCTTAATCTGGTTCTTGGTCGCCTTATGAAACCACCTTTCGAACCTCTTCACTCCTGTGACCTTAAATATCTCACATGGAAAGTGATTTTCCTTTTCGCTATCACTTCAGCTCGCAGGGTTAGTGAGTTACAGGCCCTAGTTACCTATCCGCCTTACACTAAACTCCTGCAGGACCGGACAGTACTCCGCACTCACCCTAAATTCTTACCTAAGGTAGTTTCGGAGTTTCATATTAATCAATCCATCATACTACTTATTTTCTTTCCCAGGCCCCACTCCAACCCCGGAGAACAGACTCTGCATACCCTCGACTGTAAACGGGCTCTAGCATTCTATCTAGACCGTACAGTTGCCCACAGGAAGAGCACTCAGTTATTCATCTCTTTCCATCCCAACAAGTTAGGGCAACCTGTGGGTAAGCAGGCTCTTTCCTCCTAGTTGGCGGACTGCATCTCTTTTTGCTATCAGCAAGCTGGCATTCCTTTTCAAGACCGTGTCAAAGCGCACACTGTGAGGGCCATGGCGACTTCAGTAGCACACCTTCAATCGGTGCCGCTTCCTGACATCTGCAGGGCTGCTACCTGGAGTTCTCTCCATACATTTGCAGCCCACTACTGCTTGGACAAAGCCGGAAGACAGGATTCCATCTTCGGCCAATCTGTCTTGCGTAACCTTTTTCCAACATGACGTACCAACACCCTTCCGCCTACCCGGTGGGGTGCGGATGCCCTCTACCAAATTCTGCCCCAGTTGTTATGCCTGTTGCACGCCGTTGGGTACATTTGGTGCACGTTCGGACATCCTCAGCTCTGTACTCACCCATTTGTGAGGACAACCATCCTGCTTGTCCTGTGAGAAAGCAAATGTTGCTTACCTGATGTAACAGGTGTTCTCACAGGACAGCAAGATGTTAGTCCTCAAGAAATCCGCCTGCCGCCCCGCGGTGTTGGGTTCGTTTCTTATTTTGTTTTTCGGCACTGCCTGTAGCTTTTAAACAAGACTGAAGGGGGACCCCTGCTGGCTGCAGGGTTGGTGCCGTGCTGGGCATGCCCAGTAGGGGCCAGTCAAAGTTCCAGAAACTTTGACAGAAGTTTTCCGTGGTTGGGCTCCATCCTCGATGTCACCCATTTGTGAGAACTAACATCCTGCTGTCCTGTGAGAACACCTGTTACATCAGGTAAGCAACATTTGCTATCTCTAACATTCTGGCCACTAAGCACCAGTTTTCCATAAAGAAAGTTCTGTATCATGAGTGTTAACAAAACATGCCATAAACTTTAACCTGCTTAAGATATTAATACGGCTAACTTACGTACCCCTGATTCCAACTTCAGGTAATACATCTGTTCACCTCCAAAGCAGGTTCCAGCTGGAGAATGTGAGCAGGGGAGAGGTTTGCTTCCTGGCTTGGTGCTGGCAGAGCAGGCAGGCTGTGCAGGAAGGAGGCTAGCTTCTGGCTCTGGTGCTTGCCGGCTGTCTGGGCTGGTTCTCACCATTCCTCATCTCTGCACCTGAGCTGGAGTCTCCTCTCTCCGATCACCTAGCCACACCTAGTCTTCTCTGTTCTCTATAGCAGGGATGGCTGGTTTTTCATATACATAAGCAGCTGAATTAGCCATGCTGTCTGGGTGCGTCTTCCATGCCACGAGGTGGCAGAGCTCTCTAAGTCTAGTAAAGTATTTCAGCTAGGTGCTCCCTATTGAATCCTCCCGCGTTTGCCTGAGGATCCTCAGTCAGTTTTTCCCACGCTACTGTTCGCACACGGAGCTCTTTTCTACCGAGAGAAATAATTTTATGAGAGGGGAAAAAAAAAGAATAAATCATCAGCAGGACATCAATCCAGCAAGATACCTGGACCAGGATTCAAGTTTTGTGTCTGCGGCAAGATAATGTCTGTCACTGATGGCCATATTTCTTGTTATTTATGACTCTCATGACCAAGCAAACTAAGAGGACTGCGGACGCATGTCCCCGAGAGCGCAACGTCAGCGTGCTGCCAAGTTCCAAGACCATCGAGCTCTTATGACCCTTTGGAGACTTCCATCAGATCCTCCCCAAGCCCAAAGAGGAGAAAAGTCTCGTCCTTCGAGAAGGGCTTCTTCAGTCGATTGCCGCCCCCCCCCCCCCCCCCCCCCCCCCCCCCCCCCCCGGTCAGAACACACGCTGTTGTTGGCCCACCAAAAATCGGCGCAGGGGATGCATTAGCAACATCGCAGCAGCATGCTACATCAACGCTGCCGATGCACCGAAGATCAACATGCCAACTCGGAACCGAGACATCGATGCGCCTTCTAAAAAATGACGCAAGGAAAGCGGTGCGTCGCATCCATGCCCGACCGCAGCACAGATGCAATTGGTGCGCATCGGCGCAGATCTCGTCCCACCAACGCGACCGATGCAAATGAAGCCCAAGAAACACTACACAGGTCATAAAAGACTTAGAGAGGTATCACCCCGTCTAGTCATCGACTCAGATCCGGACATCTCTCCACCTCATCTCTCAGGCAGCACTTCATCGTCACAGGTGCGTTATCAAGCTTCTCTTTAGCCTCCATCAGCAGCCTTGCCCCTGATTGTCTGGAACCAGTACCTCCACCGGTTGTCCCGCCTCTGGAAAAGGTTCCATGCACTAAACGCAGGCAGATACACTCAGGGCCGCCCTACCACCTATAGCGGACCCACCTCCTATACCTTCTACCTCGGGACTAGCTAACCAAGCTATGTTCCAGATAACTTCAATTCTGACTCAATTCCTACATTCCGTGGAACAGTCTCATCTGCCACCTCATTTATTTATTTATTTATTTAGGTTTTTTATATACCGGCATTCGAGACAGCAGTCACATCATGCTGGTTCACATAAAACAGGAGTGCATAATAAACTTAAACTAGAACTAAAACTATCAATCCGGGCAAAGACAACAGGAAACCGCCGTGGTTCACCCCTGAGCTGAAGTCACTCAAACAAGAGCTTAGAGGTAAGGAGCACAAATGGCGGAAAAGCCCTTCCACAACAACTCTCTTAGCCTATAAAGCTTGCCTTAATACATACAGAAATGTCATCAACAGAACCAAGAAAGAATTTTTCTCCAAAAAGATCCACCACTTCGTCTTCGATTCAAGAGCCTTGTTCTCTTATGTTTCAGCCCTTACTAAACCAGCCACACCCATCATTCCAGATGAACAAGCGACTAACAAAGCCAATGAACTGGCTGACTACTTCGAGAGTAAAATTACCTCACTCGTCACCCCACTTAAAGGGCTCTCCCATCACCCGAATCTCACTTCCACCTCCAGTTCTCAACCATCGCACCCAACCCCCCAACAACTTAACGCCACCCCAGTTGCTCTTTCCACCTTCGAACCGACGTCTGCCTTAGAAATAGAGAGCATCCTCAAGAAGATGAAACCCTCGTCACACCCTTTAGACTACATCCCATCCAATCTGCTGCTCTCCATCCCTAACATCATTTCCAAACCTTTAGCAGATCTCATAAACTGTTTGCTCTCGCAAGGCCAAGTCCCGGACCAACTTAAGATGGCTATGCTCAAACCTCTCCTCAAAAAACCTAACCTTCCGCCCACAGACCCAGCAAACTTCAGACCTATAGCCAACCTTCCTTTGATTGCCAAAATCATGGAGAAGGTGGTAAACAGACAACTCTCCGATTTCTTAGACGAAAATGACATCCTTACATCAAACCAATTCGGATTCCATAAGTCCAGGAACACTGAATCCCTATTAGCCACATTATCAGACACCATTCTCCTTAATTTGGAAAAAGGCCAACCGTTCCTTCTCACACTACTGGATCTCTCCTCAGCGTTTGACACCGTGAATCACTCTTGCCTCATTCAGTGTCTAGCCAACATTGGAATCACAGGATCAGCGCTAGATTGGTTCAAATCGTTTCTGGAAAACAGGTCATACAAGGTAAAGATAAATAGCAAAGAATCTCACCCCTGTGACTCAAAGCTGGGGGTACCTCAAGGATCATCCCTGTCACCTACTCTGTTCAATATTTATCTTCTCCCACTTTGTCAACTACTAACCAAACTCAAGCTAATGCATTTCTTATATGCGAATGACATACAAATACTCATCCCTATAGCGGATTCTCTTCAAAAAACCTTTTCTTTCTTGACCAAATGCCTCGCAGCAATCAACACCCTACTCTCCAGCCTCAACCTGGTACTAAACACCAACAAAACTGAAATCCTTCTTATAGCTCCAGAAAACTACATCCCGCTCTTCCCCACAACCACCAACCAATGTCCCAGCATCTCAATTGACCGCACCACCCAAGTGAGAGACCTGGGTGTACTACTAGACAACCGACTCAACCTCAGCAAGTTCGTTAACAACACCACAAAAGAATGCTACTTCAAATTGCAAGTATTAAAAAAATTAAAATCACTTCTTCTCCACCGTGACTTCCGCCTGGTACTACAATCCATCATCCTCCCGAAACTGGATTATTGCAACTCACTCCTGCTGGGTCTCCCTGCTTGCACCATCAAACCACTTCAGATGGTCATGAATGCCACAGCCAGAATTCTCACAAACACTAAAAAAAAGGGAGCATATCACCCCATCCTACAGCACCTACACTGGCTGCCGATTAAATATAGAATTCACTTTAAAAGCCTTATGATGATACACAAGGCCATTCACAACATCTCCCCTCTCAACCTTACTTATCAACTCCAACAGCACTCCTCTAAGAGACCGACCAGATATGCGTACAAGAACACGCTTCTTACCCAGCCAGCAAAAACGTCTCTAAGGAAACGCGCTCTTTCCACGGCGGGCCCGCCTCTCTGGAACTCGCTCCCTCCGGATCTCCGCATAGAGCCCTGCCACAGGACATTCAAAAAGAAGCTAAAGACTTGGCTCTTCGCCCAAGCCTTCCCGGAGAACTAAGACCAGAGGAATACAATGACACGTTACACCCTGATTCCCCTCTCCCTCTGTACTTACGTTTCTTATAGTGCCATATCTCAGTTTAATGAGGCCTTGTTGTTCATTGTAAGTTCTCTGCAAATTCCTTATTGTCCAAGTACTTTTTTGTTACTCTGTTCTCATTGTAAGCTGCCCAAGAGGTAGTCCAAGTTATTTATTGTTAGTTTTTATGTTTCATTGTAAGCTGCCCAAGAGGCATCAGTTTGATTTCTCTGTAAACCGGTGCGATATGTATATTATACAGGAACATCGGTATATAAAAATAAAAAATAAATAAATAAATAAATAAGGTGCAGAAAAGGCAGTTACGTGTAACAAGGGTGGAAGAACTGGGCGAAGAGGGGAGAGAAAGGACAGGTAAATAATGGCTAACGATAGTTACAAGTAGTTACAAGTAGTTAACAATAGTGTAGTAGATGTTTGTGTGTTGATGTTGAGGTGTTTAATCAATTGGAGTCCGGAAATGCCTCATCACTCTCCTACCATATTACCAACTGTTCCAGAAGACCCCGCAGTCCCTGGTCCAGCACCAAAAGACATGCTGAGCAGACCTTCCTCGCCAGTTGAAGATATTTTACAGTCGAATTCTTCATCAGACTCATCGGGCTATCCATCTGATCCAGTGGAGGTCCCACCTGAACCCACCTCTCCACCAGAGGATCTTACTTATTCTCAGTTTATAGAAAAAGTAGGTCAGATGCTCAGTGTGGAGACAAGGAGAATCCCCATCCACGACAGATATGTTAGGGATTTTAAAGATCTTTGATGCTCCGAATGAACTAGTGGCACTACCGCAACATTTTGGTATTGGCTGCGCTGATGGACCTGAAATATTGTATGAAAGGACTCCCACTTCCATTCAACGGTTCAGCTCCCACATAACTCAATAATGATAGTCGGCGATGCAGAAGGCTTGGAAGTCGAGGAGTGGCTCTTTATGTCAGAAACAATATCCAAGCATCTGAGCTGCAAGGAAGATGGGGCAATGAAGAAGCAGTATGGGCCGACTTAAAAAAAAGACGGGGCATCCATTTTTATTGGAGTGGTTTACAGGCCTCCAAACCAAAAGGAAGAGCTGGACAGAAATCTGGTTGAAGACATCCACAGGATAGGAAAGAAGGGAGAAGTGGTGATCGTTGGAGACTTTAATATGCCAGATGTAGACTGGAGAATCCCATCTGCAGAATCTAATAATAGTAGAGAAATAGTAGATGCCCTGCAAGTAGCTTTGTTCAAACAAATGGTAATGGAACCCACGAGAGAAGGAGCTATACTCGACTTAGTGCTCACTAATGGAGATAATGTCTCAGACGTCCAGGTGGGTGCCCACCTCAGCACCAGTGATCATCAAACGGTATGGTTTAATATCACAAAAAGGGCATGAAAAAGAAGCACAAAAACCCGATTTCTGCTGTTCAAAAACACAGACTTTGATGAAATAGGGAAGTACCTGGAGGAAGAACTAAAAGACTGGGAGAAAGAGAGAGATGTGGATCAACAGTGGACCAATCTAAAAGGAGCAATTACCAAGACAACTAATCTATATGTTAGAAAAGTAAAGAAGAGAAAAAGAAAAATGAAACCTATCTGGTTCTCAAAGGAGGTGGCTGATAAAATAAAGGCTAAAAGAACAGCGTTCAAGAAATATAAAAGATCCCAAAAGGAGGAGCACAAAGAAGAATATCTTGTAGAACTGAGGGAGATGAAGAAATTAATCAAGATGGCAAAAAGTCAAGCGGAAGAGAGGATTGCCAAGGAGGTAAAGAGGTAACAAAACATTTTTCAGATACATCAGTGAAAAGAGAAAAGTTCAAAGTGGTATAGTGAAATTGAAAGGTGGAAAGGATCAATGTGTGGAGAGAGACGAAGAAATGGCAGAAATATTACATGAATACTTCAGTTCTGTGTTCACTAAAGAGGACCCTGGAGAAGGACCGTCACTAGTTAACAAGAAACTGGAGGGGGGAGTGGAGTGGATGTAACTCCATTTACAGTAGAAAATGTATGGGAAGAGCTGGTGAAACTGAAAGTGGACAAAGCCATGGGGCCTGATGAAGTTCATCCCAGAATACTGAGGGAGCTCAGAGATGTGCTGGCGGGTCCTCTGTGTGACCTGTTCAATAGATCCCTAGAAACGGGAGTGGCCGAGTGATTGGAGGAGAGCGATGGTGGTCCCGCTTCACAAGAGTGAGAACAGAGAAGAGGCTGGTAACTACAGACCGGTTAGCCTCACTTCGGTGGTGGGAAAAGTAATGGAGTCACTGTTGAAAGAGAGAATAGTGAACTATCTACAGTCAGGAGAATTGCTGGACCAGAGGCAGCATGGATTCACCATTGGAAGATCCTGTCAGACAAATCTGATTGACTTTTTTGACTGGGTAACCAAGGAATTGGATCAAGGAAGAGCACTCGATGTCATCTACTTGGATTTCAGCAAAGCTTTTGACACGGTCCCGCACAGGAGACTGGTGAATAAAATGAGAAGCTTAGGAGTGAGTGCCGAGGTGGTGGCCTGGATTGCAAACTGGTTGACGGACAGAAGACAGTGTGATGGTAAATGGGAACTCTCTCTGAAGAGAGAGCGGTTTTAAGCGGTGTACCGCAAGGATCGGTGTTGGGACTGGTCCTTTTCAATATCTTTGTGAGCGACATTGCGGAAGGGATAGAAGGTAAGGTTTGTCTTTTTGCGGATGACACAAAGATCTGCAACAGAGTGGACACGCCGGAAGGAGTGGAGAGAATGAGACGGGATTTAAGGAAGCTGGAAGAGTGGTTGAAGATATGGCAGCTGAAATTCAATGCCAAGAAGTGCAGTCATGCATATGGGGAGTGGAAATCCGAATGAACTGTATTCGATAAGGGGAGAAAGGCTGATATGCACGGAGCAGGAGAGAGACCTTGGGGTGATGGTGTCTAATGATCTGAAGTCGGCGAAACAATGTGACAAGGCGATAGCTAAAGCCAGAAGAATGCTGGGCTGCATAGAGAGAGGAATATCGAGTAAGAAAAGGGAAGTGATTATCCCCTTGTACAGGTCCTTGGTGAGGCCTCACCTGGAGTACTGTGTTCAGTTCTGGAGACTCTATCTCCAAAGAGACAGAGACAAGATGGAGGCGGTCCAGAGAAGGGTGACCAAAAAGGTGGAAGGTCTTCATCGAATGACTTATGAGGAGAGATTGAAGAATCTAAATATGTACACCCTGGAGGAAAGGAGGAGCAGAGGTGATATGATACAGACTTTCAGATACTTGAAAGGTTTTAATGATCCAAAGACAACGACAAACCTTTTCCATAGGAAAAAAATCAGCAGAACCAGGGGTCACGATTTGAAATTCCAGGGAGGAAGACTCAGAACCAATGTCAGGAAGTATTTCTTCACGGAGAGGGTGGTGGATGCCTGGAATGCCCTTCCGGAGGAAGTGGTGAAGACCAGAACTGTGAAAGACTTCAAAGGGGCGTGGGATAAACACTGTGGATCCATAAATTCAAGAGGACGTCAATGAAGAGTGGGTGGCTCGCCAGAATGACGGCTACTGCCTGGAGATAATACCCTTATTCAATAAACATACACACGGTTACTGCGACTCCAACATCGCTCTAAGCTTCAACGGCAAGAGGAAATGTGGAAAAAAGAATTTGCACTCACAAAGCGGGGAGTAGCTGGCTTGTTACGGGGGTTACTACCCCAAACCAAATAAGCCTGATACTTCACTTTCAATGCATATAGCTCTCTGCTTCAACGGCAGGGGAGAAGAAAAACTGATACTTCACGCATATCCAGCATTGCTCTCTGCTTCAAAGGCAGGGGAGAAGAAAAACTGATACTTATGCACATCCAGCAGAGCTCTCTGCTTCAACGGCAGGGGAGAAGAAAAACTGATACTTCACGCATATCCAGCATAGCTCTCTGCTTCAACGGCAGGGGAGAAGAAAAACAACCAATAAGGGCTGAATAACATAGTCTGGGTAAAACAAATAAGCATGGGTGTAGCTTGCTTATTGCGGCGGTTACTACCCCTAACTAATCAAGCTTGATATTTCACTTGGATGCAGCTCCATCACTGCTCTCTACATTAATGGTGGGGGTGGAAGGGAAATAGAACCAAAGGTTACTAAGAGCCAAGAGAAACAGATAAGTATGAGAAAAAAGAAGTGTGAAGCTTGCTGGGCAGACTGGATGGGCCGTTTGGTCTTCTTCTGCCGTCATTTCTATGTTTCACTCAAATACACCGCCAATCAGAGATAATAAATCTCTTGATGACTTCGCTAAGAAGTCATTTCAATCTGGTATGCAAAACGCTCTGATACAGAACCATCAATTCTATATAGCGCAATATCTCTTCGAAAACTTGCAAGCGCTGAAGCTACATCTCCAACAGGGAACCCAGGAAGCCGGTTTACCTGTATAATACCACAACCCTAGAGGAAGGTTTACGACACCTCCTTCAGTCTGTTTACGAAGGGTTTGATATCTCTTCCAAAGCCTCAGCTAACGCCATAGCAGGAAGATGCCTTGCATGCTGCGTTCCAGTGCAATCAGGGATGACGTACATGATAAATTAGCGAACCTGCCCTGCCATCCAGATAATTTATTTTGAGAAGTTTACTGACACAATAACAAAACTCAAAGAACAGAAAACAGGAGTTATGTCACTCACATCCCCTCACCAACCATCCACATCTAGGCGTCAATATTCTTCTTCTACATACAGAAGAACCAACTTCAGAGCCTATAAACCTTACTCATACTACAAGCCTCCAACCTATTAACCGTCAAGGCAACAACCATATCAGCACCAAACATCACACCAACGTCCCAGAGCCCCTCATCAGCCACGTCAACAAGCTGACCCTCAACCTGCAAAGACCCAACCGGGTTTTTAGGAATCATGCTGCCACCGACACAGACACATCTAGTAGGGGAAAGATTTTCCTATTTCCTTCCAGCCTGGAACCACGTCACTTCCGATCGATGGGTCCTGACAATAAAAGAAAAAGGTTACTCTCTCCATTTCTCATCCCTCCCAACCCTCCAGCACTTAGTTCTTCAGAAACAGCACACCGAGGACCTCTCCTACAGTAACTCAAGATTCTCCTCCAGAACAAGTGCATTCAGAAATTGCCTTACCCGCAATTTCATCAAGGGTTCTACTCACAATATTTCCTTATTCCCAAGAAGTCTGGAGGACTGCATTCCATCCTGGACCTACGTTTACTCAATAAACACCTTCACAAGGAGAAGTTCAAAATGGCTTCTCTCATGTCCATTCTTCCGTTCCTACGCCCCGAGGATTGGATGTGTTCACTGGATTTGAAGGATGCATATGCTCACATACCAATGTATCCCAACTCCTGGTGTTGCCTCTGTTTCCAGACTGACAACCAGCACTTCCAGTACAAAGTTCTCCCATTTGGCCTTTCCTCTGCTCCCAGAGTTTTCACCAAATATCTGGCAGTAGCGGTGGCACGCCTCCATCTTCAGGGGGTGCAAATATTTCCTTATCTGGATGACTGGCTTATAGTAGCACCCAATCACTCTCCTATGAGACAATCTGCTTCAAACTATTTCTTGTCTAGACAATCTAGGTCTCTTAACTACAAAAAATCAAATCTAAAGCCCACTCAAACCTTACAATTCATTGGAGCCTCCATCGACACAATTCAAGACAAGGCCTTCCTACCACACCTATGAGCATTAGCTCTCTCCACACTATCTTCAATTCTACTTCTCATTACGACTGTTCCAGCCTGCCAAATCCTAACCATTCTAGGTCACATGGCAGCATCCATCTGTGTAGTCCCACATACGCGTCTACACATGCGTCGTCTACAATGGGGTCTAAAAAAACAATGGACCTAATTTCTCCATCCATTGTGGACTCCCATTTCCTTAACCAACAGCATGAAGAAAGACCTGCAATGGTGGCTACTCCCGTCGACACTACTAATGGGTTCACCTCTAGGACCCCTTCGATGTCAGATAATACCACAGACGCATCTCCCAAGGGATAGGGAGCCCACCTAGACCAGCTACAAACACAGAGTCTATGGTCCACATATGAACGCACACTACACATAAATCTTCTGGAACTCAGAGCGGTCAGAAACGCTCTTAGAGCCTTTGAAAACTCCCTTCAGGGAAAAACAGATGATTCACACAGACAACCAAGTTACAATGTTCTACATAAACAAAGGAGGGGGGGTACGGTTCTTGGAACCTCTGCAAGGAAGCAGTACAGATACTGGAGTGGGCTTACCACAGATCCATCTCTCTCCAAGCAACTTATTTGCCCGGAATCAGCAATTCCAGAGCAGACAAACTCAGAATATTTCACCCCCACGAATGGAAACTACATCAAGAGGTTGCACAGCACATATTCTCCATTTTGGGCCTTCTTCCATAGACCTCTTTGTGACTGAAAACAACAGGAAAGTGGCGAACCTTTGCTCAATTTACCCGAGCTTACTCAGACTAGCTCCAGATGCTTTCCTCATAAGTTGGTCTCACAGCCTACTGTATGCGTTCCCTCCGATACCACTCATCTCTCGCACAATCCAGAGATGCATCGAAGACGAGGCAGATCTGATCCTAATCACGCCAGCATGGCCAAGACAACCATGGTACAGCTACCTCATACAGCTGTCAATACACAACCCAATTTCCCAGGGCAACAGCCCTCAACTTCTTACCCAGGACAGCGGATCACTACTGCATCCTCTTCACGCCTCCCTACACCTCACAGCGTGGAGATTGAAAGGCTCGTGTACCGGAACTTAAACATTTCTCCTTCTCTTCAAGACATATTACTGTCCTCGAAAACCTTCGACCAGACTCAACTACCAAAGAAAGTGGTCACACTATACTTCCTGGTGCTCAACGACGGGCATGGACCCACTTACTTGCCCACCAGAACGCTTTCTGTCCTACCTCCATCTTCTCTACATTGAAAGCCTTGCCACGGCCTCACTCCGAGTACACCTAAGTGCTATAGCAGCTTACCACAATCCCCTAAACAGAGAACTCTTATGTCATTCTCTAGTATCCAGGTTCATGAAGGGAGTATTACACGTACATCCACCAATAAAGAAACCACCTGTGCTGTGGAATATTAATATAAACCTTGAACAACTAATGCTACCACCATTTGAACCATTAGATACTTGTCACCTACGATACCTTTCATGGAAGGTATTCTTCCTGACTGCTCTAACATCAGCAAGACTGGTTAGTGAGCTTCAAGCCTTAGTTCACTACCCTTCTTATCTTCGATTTCACCATGACAAAGTGACATTACGCACTCACCCCAAAGGTAATTTCTAGTTTTCATATTAACCAAACCATCACCTTACCCACCTTCCATCCAAAACCTCATGCAAACGACAGAGTGGAAACTCCATACTCTAGAGTGTAAGCGTGTGCTTGCCTACTACAAACAGCGCACCCATTCACCCAACAGACCCTCACAGCTTTTCCTTTCTTTCAACCCAAATTCGCCAGGACGTCCAGTGACAAAAAAAACGTTATCTACTTGGATATCCAACTGTATACGGTTCTGCTATCAAAAGCATTCACAGCAGCTATCTGCGACTCCTAAAGCACCTCAAGTGCGAGCGATGGCTGCTTCAGTTGGCCACCTCCATGAAGTGCCTCTCATAGACATCTGTAAAGCGGCAACGTGGTCATCACTGCATACTTTCACATCCCATTACTGTTTGGACAAACTACGGATGATGCACTCATGGAGGGGGCTATCCTGAAGAAGAGCACATGTTCCTCACATAAAATGCCTTCATAGGAACTGACCACCAATACTCCCGTATTGAGTAAAATAAACAAACTACGCTCACATCAAATGCTCAATACGTCAGCTGGGGACTTCCAGACTGCATGGCTAATTCAGCTGCTTATCTATGTGAAAAAAGCAAGTTTGCTTACCGTAAATGGTGTTTTCCATAGATAGATGAATTAGCCATGCTGACCCGCCCGCCTCCCCGGACAGTTATGACATGGCATACTACTTGCTTTGATAAGGACTGAGGAGCCTCAGGCAAACGCAGGAGGATACAAGAGGGAGCACATAGCTGAAAGTCTTTACTAGACTTAGAGAGCTCCGCCACCTAGTGGCACGGAAGACGTACCCAGACAGACAGTATGGCTAATTCATCTGCTACCTAGGGAAAACACCGTTTATGGTAAGCAAACCTCCTTTTGCCTCTGGGCCCCCTTTCGCCTCCAGGGACACCTCAGCACAGGTTCTCACTCTCTGGGTTTTCTCCCTGGGTTTTTTGTTCAGGGTTTGTGCTTTCTCTTCCTCTGGGGGTCCATTGCTTGCCTTTCTCCTCTTCTTAGTTTTAGGGTTGCTCTCCCAGGGGGTCCGTTCTTCCTTTCTTTTCCTTGCCCCCCTGTCTTATACTTTCCAGCTGATGAATATGCATAACCTTGTGGAGGGTCTTTTGCCACATTCCATGTCTTTTTCCCCTATCCCCATTACTTCAGGAGGGATCTTGCCATGTTGTGTGTTCCCCCCCCCCCCCCCCCCCAATTCCTTTGGGTGGGAGAACTGCCAAATCTGTATGCCAAGCTGTGTGTCAGAATGTTTTTTTGGGATTCAGGCTCTCCACCCCGCAAGGGGGAGGGTCTTGCTGACTTCTGTTTGCTTACTGTCCCTGACACTTGCTTAGGTTCTTAAGTTGGTGCCTCTGTCTGCTTTATATTTGCACATGAACTGACAAACAGGCAAATCTGATAAGGTATCCTTCAGTGTATCAGGATAAAGCCTCATTTTCACAAGGTTTTAAAGTACCTGGGCAAAGTTCCTTCTCTTGCTGAGTGTGACAGTGTCGGGGGCCTGTCGGAATTTGGTCTGTACATGGCTATTATAATTCATAATTGGTGCATCATTGGTAAGCATGAGATTTCCCTACAAGCTATGCCTTATTAACTTGTCCCATGCCTCTCATCTCCTCTAACATCTCTTCTCCAAGCTAAAGAGCCTAACATTTTAAGCCGCCCTTCATTAGGGAGTTATTCTATCCCCTATATCATTTGTGTTGTCCTTCTCTCTTCTTTTTCTAGCTTGGGTGTGTCTTTGAGATGGTGACCAGAATGGTACCTAATACTCATAATAACATAGTAAATGATAGCAGATAAAACTCTTCATGATCCATCTAGTCTGCCCAGTTGTTTAATCTCAGCTGGATAGATAACATTTTGCTCGTTGACCTTCTATAAAAATGTACTTTCATTTGTTATCTAGCTATCCTGCTATTATTGTTCATTGTAATTTCCTTTCACCGTTACCTGTAAACCGACATGATGTGTCCTACGAATGCTGGTATATAAAAAGCTTTAAATAAATAAAAAATAAAATAACATAAGAAATTGCCATACTGGGTCAGACTAAGGGTCCATCAAGCCCAGCATCCTGTTTCCAACCGTGGTCAATCCAGGCTACGAGTACCTGGAAATACCAAAAAACTAAGTATATCCCATGTTACTGATGCTAGTAATAACAGTGGCTATTTTCTAAGTCAACTTGATTAATAGCAGGTAATGGACTTCTCCTCCAATAACTTATCCAAACCTTTTTTAGCCCCAGCTGCACTAACCACATCCCCTGACAACAAATTCCAGAGTTTAATTGTGTGTTGAGTGAAAAAGGATTTTCTCCGATTTAGTTTTAAATGTGCTACATGCTAACTTCGTGGCATGCCCCCTAGTCCTTCTATTATCCGAAAAAGTAAATAACAAATTCACATTTACCCATTCTAGACTTCTCATGATTTTAAACACCTCTATCATATCCCCCCGCAGCCATCTTCTCCAAGCTGAACAGCTCTAACCTCTTTAGTCTTTCCTTATAGGGGTGCAGTTCCATCCCCTTTATCATTTTGGTTGCCCTTCTCTGCAACTTCTCCCTCGCAACTATATCTTTTTTTGGATGCGGTGACTAGAATTATACACAGTATTCAAAGTGCGTTCTCACAATGGAGCAATACAGAGGCATTGACATTTTCTGTTTTATTCACCATTCCCTTCCTAATAATTCCAAACATGTTTTGCTTTTTTTTACTGCTGCAGCACACTGAGCCGACGATTTCAATGTATTATCCACTATGATGCCTAGATCTTTCCTGGGTGGTAGCCCCTAATATGGAACCTAACATCGTGTAACTACAGCATGGGTTTTTTCCCTATATGCATCACCTTGCACTTATCCACGTTAAATTTCATCTGCCATTTTGATGCCCAATATTCCAGTCTCATTAGGTCGTCCTGCAATTTATCACAATCTGCTTGTAATTTAACTACGCTGAATAATTTTGTATCATCTGCAAATTTGATTACCTCACTCCTCATATTCCTTTCCAAATCATTTATAAATATATTGAAATGCATGGGTCCCAGTAAGAATCCCTGAGGCACTGCACTGCCCACCCCCCTCCAATGAGAATATTGTCCATTTAATCCTACTCTGTTTCCTGTCTTTTAATCAGTTTGTAATCCATGAAAGGACATCTCCACCTATCCCATAAGAACATAAGAAATTGCCATGCTGGGTCAGACCAAGGGTCCATCAAGCCCAGCATCCTGTTTACAACAGAGGCCAAAACCAGGCCACAAGAACCTGGCAATTACCCAAACACTAAGAAGATCCCATGCTACTGATGCAATTAATAGCAGTGGCTATTCCCTAAGTAAAATTGATTAATAGCCATTAATGGACTTCTCCTCCAAGAACTTATCCAAACCTTTTTTGAACCCAGCTACACTAACTGCACTAACCACATCCTCTGGCAACAAATTCCAGAGCTTTATTGTGCGTTGAGTGAAAAAGAATTTTCTCCGATTAGTCTTAAATGTGCTACTTGCTAACTTCATGGAATACCCCCTAGTCCTTCTATTATTCGAAAGGGTAAATGAGTCACATCTACTCGTTCAAGACTTCTCATGATCTTAAAGACCTCTATCATATCTTTTTACTTTTCTTAGAAGCCTCTCATGAGAAACTTTGTTAAATGCCTTCTGAAAATCCAAATACACTACATCTACCGATTCACCTTTTTTCTACATGTTTATTAACCTCTTCAAAAAAAAAAAACATGAAGCAGATTTGTGAGGCAAGACTTGCCTTGGGTAAAGCCATGCTGACTTTGTTCCATTAAAGCATGTCTCTATATGTTCTGTGATTTTGATCTTTAGAAAACTTTCCACTATTTTTTCCTGGCACTGAAGTCAGGCTAACTGGTCTGTAGTTTCCTGGATCTCCCCTGGAGCCCTTTTTTAAATATTGGAGTTACATTAGTCACCTTCCAGTCTTCAGATACAATGGATGATTGTAATGATAGGTTACAGATTTTAAATAATAGATCTGAAATTTCATTTTTTAGTTCCTTTAGAACCCTGGGTTGTATACCATTCGGTCCAGGTGATTTATTATTCCCTAGTCTGTCATTCAGGCCTACCACATCGTCTAGGTTCACCGTGATTTGGTTCAGTCCATCCGAAACATTACCAATGAAAACCTCCTGAACGGGTATCTCCCAACATCCTCTTCAGTAAACACCAAAGCAAAGAAATCGTTTAATCTTCCCGCGATGGCCTTATCTTCTCTAAGTGCCCCTTTAACCCCTCGATCATCTAACTATCCAAATAACTCCCTCACAGGCTTTCTGCTTCAAATATATTTTTTTAAAGTTTTTACTATAAGCTTTTGCCTCTACTTCTTTTTAAACCCTTTTAGCCTGTCTTATCAATGTCTTACATTTAACTTGCCAACACTTATGCTTTACCCTATTTTCTTCTGTTGGACCCTTCTTCCAATTTTTGAATGAAGACCTTTTGGCTAAAATAGCCTTTTTCACCTCCCCTTTTAACCATGCCGGTAATTGTTTTGCCTTCCTTCCACTTTTCTTAATGTGTGGAATACATCTGGACTGTGCTTCTAGGATGATATTTTTTTAAAATGTCCACGCCTTCTGCACACTTTTTACCTTTGTAGCTGCACCTTTCAGGTTTTTTTTTAACTATTTTTCTCATTTTATCAAAGTTTCCCTTTTGAACGTTTAGCACTAGAGCTGTGGATTTTATTACTGTCCCCCTTCCAGTCATTAATTCACATTTGATCATATGATCACTATTGCCAAGCGGCCCCACCATCGTTAACTCTCTCACCAAATACTGTGCTCCACTGAGAATTAGATCTAAAATTGCTCCCTCTCTCCTTGGTTCCTGAACCAACTGCTCCATAAAACTGTCATTTATTCCATCCAGGAACTTTCTCTCTAGCATGTCCTGATGCTACCTTTACCCAGTCAGTATTGGAGTAATTGAAATCTCTCATTAGTACTGCACTACCAATTTGGTTAGCTTCCCTAATTTCTCTTAGCATTTCACTGTCTGTCTCACCATCTTGGCCAGGTGGATGGTAGTATACTCCTATCACTATACTTTTCCCAGTACACAAGGGATTTCTATCCATAAAGATTCAATTGTGCATTTAGTCTCATGCAGGATCTTTATCCTGTTGGACTCTATGCCATCCCAGATATAAAGCACCACCCGTCCTCCCAGATGCTCCTCTCTGTCATTGTGATATAATGTATACCCTGGTATAGCACTGTCCCATTGGTAATCCTCCTTCCACCATGTCTCTGAGATGCCAATTAAGCCTGTCATCATTCACTACTATACATTCTAATTCTCCCATCTTACTTCTTAGACTTCTGGCGTTAGCGTACAAACATTTCAAAGTGTGTGTTTTGTTTAAATTTTCATTCTGCTTTTTAATTGATAGGGATAAATTGGATGAGTTTTTAATTACAGGTACTTGGACTACTTTTCTTATGTCTTATTATTGGAACCTCTCTGTTGGGATGGCCTAATTCTAATGTGTCATTAGTAAGCTTTGAATGTAAATCCCTCCGAACCATGAGCTGCTGAGGGACTGTCTTCTTTCCCCTTTGTTCTAGTTTAAAAGCTGCTCTATCTCTTTTAAAAGCACCAGCAGCCTGGTTCCACCCTGGTTAAGGTGGAGCCCATCCCTTCAGAACACTCCCCCCTTCCCCAAAAGGTTCCCCAGTTCCTTACAAAACTGAATCCCTCTTCCTTGCACCATCGTCTCATCCATGCATGTGGAACAGGGAGCATTTCAGAGAAAGCTATCCTGGAGGTTCTGGTTTTCAGCTTTCTACCTAAGAGCCTAAATTTGGCTTCCAGAACCTCCCTTCCACATTTTCCTATGTCGTTGGTGCCCACATGTACTGCAACAGCCCAGCACTGTCTAAAATCCTATCTAGATTATGCGTGAAGTCTGCCACCTTCGCTCCAGTTAGGCATGTTACCAGGCGATCCTCACACTCACCAGCCACCCAGCTGTCTCGATTCCTAATAATCGAATCACCAACTATGATGATCGATCTAACCCTTCCCTCCTGGGCATTAGCCCTGGGAGACACATCCTCGGTGTAAGAGGACAATGCACCACCTGGAGAGCAGATCATTGCTACAGGATCCTTTCCTGCTGCACCAGGTCGATGCTCTCTGATCATGAGACCACCTTCCTCGAAAGCAGCACCAGGGCTGCCAGTCTGAAGTTGGGACTTGGCTACTATGTCCCTGAAGGTCTCATCTATATACCTCTGTCTGCCTCAGCTCCTCCAGGTCTGCCACTCTAGCCTCCAGAGATCGGACTCGTTATCTGAGAGACAGGAGCTCTTTGCATCGGATGCACACGTACAACTTCTCATTGGTGGGTAAAAAAATCATACATGTGACAGTCGATGCAAAAGGCTGGGGGGCCCCCCTCTTGCTGCTGGACTGCTGCCTTTATCTCAAATTTGTTCAGTTCCTGGTTAAGGTTTAGGTTACTATGTGAGTAGGAATGTGTCTGATTAGGGTCCTTTCAAAGTATTAGTGTATTCACTATATATCTGGTAGTGGCGTACAAGGGAATGATCAAACTCTCAATAAGGTGTGGGGAATTTAAGTGAAGGTAAAAGGCTGATTTCTACCTCCCACCCCACCCCCGCAGATAAGCAGGTTGAATTAGCCATGACAACTGGGGGATGTCACTCTGGTCCTTTAGGTGGCGGAGCTCCATAGAGCACACAGAGTTGAGCTCTGTGTGCCTGGTTCCCAGCTTGCCTCAGTCTTGTTCTTTCCCTGTGCAGGCAGCACGCGGATCTCTGTATCTCTCAGTGCAACCTTCTGGTTAACTCCTCATGGGATTCAGACAAGCAGTGAAGATGCCAAGATCCTCTGGCTTCAAAGCTTGCCGCTGTGGCATAATTATGTCAAAAACGGATGGACATACCCTCTGCTATGTCTGCCTAGGGCCGCATCACGACCAGGCCAACTAAAGGGACTGTAGCCGAATGTCCCCGAGAGCACATAGGCAGAGGGCTGCGAAGATCCAGAGACTGAAGGAAGCAGCAGTGGCAGAACTTCAGACTGCCCAGTCTGCTCAAGGATCTACATAAGTTTAAAAACTTACCCTTCTTGAAAACTGACCCCCTTTTAGCCTGCTTTTCTTTTATACTTTATTTTCTTTTATGATTCTTATAAACACATACAGAAAATGATAGTCCTAAAATAATTTAGATTTTAGAAAAAGCAAAACAATTCTGCTTCTCAAAGGGAAGAAGGCTTCATGTCTGTATGTCTCCCTAAATAATTTTTGGGATTGTCGTATCCAAACCCGGCTATTGTCTCGTCCTCTCTCCTCCATGATCCCTGGCAGTCATCTTTCCTTTCTTCTCTCTTGGATCATGGTTGTACTCTAACCCTCATTCTCGCTACCTCTGGTCCAGCATGATTCTTGGGGATCCTCTCTTTCTCTGATAAGCTGTCATCCACTCTCACTCCCCTTAACCAGGTCAAACAGATTCCTGTACCCATCTTTATCTTCCTTTTCTCCAAGAACAAGCAGGATGGTAGTTATCACATGAGTAACATCATCAGATGGAGCCCCAATGTGTGGAAAACTTATGTCAAAAGTTTCTAGAACTTTGACTAGGCACACTAAGCATGCCCAGCATATCCTATACCATACATCCACGCAGGATCCCTCCCCAGTCTCTTTCTGCAGAGCTGAAAGCCTCGCAGTGTGAGTGAGCTCACTTTGGCCTTTTTTTTGGCCTTGTGGAGAACTTTTCTTCCTTGTGGTTTTTGCGGCGTTTCCATCCTTTTCAGTGGCTGGGTCCCTTTCTGTGCCTGCCCGTAGTAAGGGGTTTTGGCGATTCTGGTAAGGTTCCTTTTGCATTCTATTCCCCTTGACATCGATGCCTGCCAGCCATCGACACCCCGCCACCATCGTTTTTGATTCATATCCATTTTGTTTCATCTGACATGGCCACATCCTGTTTTTGCAAGAGATGTCTTCTCTTCCTGGGGGCATTGCATGACATTCAGGGTTGCTGTTTACCCTGATGACCCTAAGGGGGATGTCTGCTTCAACTCGATAAGATGGAGCAGCTCTTTGGGTTGAAGTCCAAGCCATCAGCATTGAAAAGGACTAAGGAGCTGCACCGAGCCATCGACTGCAACGGGACAGTTGGTTCCATCTGTGCTGTTAGTGGATAGAGGCTCCTGAGACCGACCGCCATCAATCTCCTCCAGGTTGAGGATGTCTGGTTCCTCGTCATCAGCCGAAGGACTGGGCCAAGCATCGAAGAAAGCCGAAGAAGCATCTGCACCAGTACCCATCGATACATGGTGCTGGGCATGGGGACGCACTGTCTCATGCTGCATTGCCCCCGAAGTGACCCCATGGAGAAGAGTGCCAGTCCTCCATTGGTGTCGGTGGTCCATTACGGTCTTCACTGGTCCTGATGCCAATCATTGATCCATCTCGTGGGTCCAAAGAGGATCTGTCCACCATTCCTTCCTCCCTGTCAATGGCAACATTTGAAGAGGACCTGCGTGCCAAGTCCAGCTAGCAGTGGAATGGGCGCTGCAGGGCTTCGGTCTTGTAGCACCGACGGCACCAGACCCGGTACCACTTCTGGGGAAGCTCAACATGCTCATCTGTCCATTACCGTCCCAACTAGCTTTGGTTCCCGGGACAGCATCTGTGCTGGCAGGGCATTGAGGCTTCCACTACCGAAACAGTGGGTGTTGCCGGTTCTTCCAAGGGAGGAAGCTCCACAGAGACCGGAAGACAGCAGCAGCTTGCTGCCCCCATCCAGTTTTCTGGGTACCTGTACCTCTGTATAAAGGCTGAGCATCTAGGGACCCATCCCCTTTTGCTTAGTGAGGATGAGGAACCCTATGACCCCCTGGGGGGGATGAAGCTTTGGAGTCTTGCTCAGAGGGTCTCCCATCAGACCCTTCTCCAGAGGAGCGAAAGAAGTCGCCTGAGGACTTCACAGGGTTTGTGAGGGTGATGGTGGATGCCATCTCATTTCATTTGTTAATGAAGGGGATGCCAGTCACAAAATGCTTGAGATCCTCAAGGAGATGGTGGCAGGTCCAGTGCATGAGATCCTTAAGTAGATGCTGCTGAGCATTTATTTATTTATGTATTTATTTGTAGGGTTTTATATACCGTTATTCGGTAGAGCCATCATAACGGTTTACAAATCTGCAATTATCATCCAACATATGCAATTATCTTACAATCAAATGGAGTTAACATAGTAGTTGGGAACAGTAGGGTTTTGTGAACAATCAACATATTTTTCTTAGTAGTTGAATAACAGAATATTGCGGAGAACATTTTCAGAGCACCCACTCAGTGTCTCCCTTTATTAAGGTGGTCGGGATCTACCTCATCCAGAAGGCTGCCAGATTTGATAAGCGTCAGCTGCCCCACCAATTGGTGGTGGTCAAATCCACCCTCAAGAATTCCAAGTGCTCTTGGACTCATACCTCAGCACCTCTGGAGGAAGATCATAGAGCAGTGAATGCTATTGGGAGGAAGGTGTTTCAAGGCGCCATGCTCATTGACCGCATTGCTGCCTACCAGCTCTACATGAGCCAGTTCTCGCAGGGCATCCTGGAAGCAGGTGTAGGAGGTGGCCAAAAAGCTGCCTCAACAGCAGCAGAACACCCTCATGTTGCTAGTGCATAAGGGCCTGGATTGTGGAAAGCACGAAGGCCGAGCTACTTGTGATGATTTAGAGACTTCATCGAGAGTGTCTGCAGCAGAAATCAGCGCCCACAGAATGGCATGGCTATGGGCCTCGGATCTCCAACCAGAGTTACAGGAAAGACTCTCTGACGTGCCGTGTACTGGGGAGAATCTCTTCAGAGATAGGGTGAGGAATGCTGTGGCCCAACTTTGGGTTCACCATGAAACCCTCCACCAGCACTCCACTCATATTCCTCATCTAAAGGGCCAGCGAAACAGGGACCTAAGATGTTTTTCTTTCGCCAAAGGAAGTACTGTCTTCCACCCTCTCTCTCCTGTCCAGCCCATCAGGGCTGCCATGGCCGTCCCGGGCATCAGAGAGTCCCCAAGCCCCAGGAGGCTCCTCAGTCAACTCCAGGGATGGAGTTTTGACTGGATTGTAGGGAGCGTAGGCCAGTCACCCGAACCCGGGATGGTGGACCCTTCGGTCGGGGGCAAGCTGCAGTTCTTTACAGACCAGTCAGTTCTTTCCATCATCTGTCAGGGGTACCAATTGAATCTATTGGGTGTCCCATCAAACTGCCTTCCATGCCCAATTTGAGGGCTGGTAGCGCATCAGGAGGTACTACTAGCGGAGCTCTTCTCTATCTTAATAGCCAGGGCGGTCAAGCCTGTACCACCAGGACAAAGAGGGTAGGGATTCTACTCCCGTTACTTCCTGATTCCAAAGAGAACAGGAGGAATCCATCCCATCCTAGACCTGAGGGCCTTGAACAAGTTTCTAAAAAAAAAAAAAAAAAAAGTTCGGTTTCCCTGAGCACCGTGAACCCACTTTTTACAACAAGGGGACTGGTGGCAGCATACCTCCCCAGGCTAAGAGTGCATGTTTTCTCTTATCTGGACGATTGTCAAGAGTACCTCTTGGGCAGAAGCCATCCGGTCCATGCGCTTAACCATCCAGGTGTTGGAGTCACTAGGGTTCATTCTCAACTACCCAAAGTCACAACTCAGACCATCACTTCAATTAGACTTCAAAGGAGCCCTGCTAGACACAGCTCAGGCCAAGGCTTTCCTCCCTTACCAGAGGCTGTCACATTAACGTCCCTCTCAGCAGAGATTCAACAGAGCCAGCAGGTGGCATCTTGGCTTATGTTGAGGCTGTTAGGCCATATGGCACAACCATCCATGTCACTCCCATGGCATGCTTACATTTGTGCAGAGCCCAATGTACCCTGAGGGTGCAGTGGTGCCAGGCCACTCAGAACCTCCAGGACTGCATCTGAGTCACCCTCTCTCTCCAGAGCTCATTGTCCTGGTGATGGGTACTTTAAAGCTGGAATGGGGGGAGGGCTCGTTTGAGATTTTCCTACTCAAATTGACTTTACCACTAATGTGTCAACTCTAAGGTGTGTACCTCATGTACATGGGCTCAGCACCTAGGGTCTCTGGTCCACTTAGGAACGCTCTTGTAAATCAACTTCCTGGAGCTTCGAGTGATCAGGTACATGCTGTGGGCTTTCAGAGATCGACTGTCCAACAAAGTTGTGCTGATCCAGACTGACAACCAGGTAGCCATGTGGTATGTCGTCAAGCACGGAGGCATGTGATTCTACCTCCTGTATTAGGAAGCATTCCAGATTTGTTGTGGGCCTTGTTCCACAAGATGGTGCTCAGGACCATGTACTTGGCTGGGATGGAAGTACGTGGTAGCGGACAGGCTGAGTCATTTCATTTCATTTATTAAAATTTATTGGTCACTCAACACAAAAGTTTTTTGGCCTAAGCGATTTACAATAAAACATACATAAAACTATATAATATTCAAACAGACCATGTCATGTGCCAAAAACATCAAAATATGGCAGATCAAAATATTACCAGCATCAAATATTCTGAACTCGTTCTAGGAACATTGAAGGAGGAAGCTTTTTAAAGAGAAACTAGATTTCTTTTGGTTTTCTTACATTTGGACCTCGTAAGGTAAGGTGTTCCAGGTCGAAGGAGCAGCTACAGAAAAAGCAGTTTCTCGTGTGGACACGGGATGGGCATGACGGACAGAAGGTACATCCAATAAACCACGCTGTGATGACCTTAATTGCCGCGTGGGTTGGTATATTCTGAGAAAGGCATTAGTCCAAGGAGAGTCTAGCCTTGAGACTCCATGAGTGGTCCTTGGACCAGGGAATAGTGAATCAGATCTTTTCACGTCTCCTTGCAACTGGAAGATGCCTCTGTTCTGCTCCCTGTAAAGGTCAGACGGCAAACTAGCCTTGGACAATTTTGCCCATCAATGGGGCAAGGATCTTCTGTAAGCGTGTCCTCTGATTCTCTTAGTAGCAAAGACTCTCTTGAAGCTTCATGATGACAGGAGAACTCTGATCCTCATAGCCCCTTATTGGCCGAGACAGGTCTGGTTTCCACTCTTACAGGAATTGTCCATCCGGCAACCAATCAGTCTGGGAGCTTCCACATATCTCATCAGTCAAGATGAAGGCAGGCTGGGACATCCCAATCTCCAGGCCCTGTTGCTCTCACAGCCTGGATGTTGAGAGGCTAATACTGTGGCCACTTGCAGTTTCGGAGGATATGTCTCAGGTCCTGGTGGCTTCTAGAAAGCCTTCCACTAGAAAGTCCTACAGACTGAAGTGGAGGAGGTTTTCTGTGTGATGTGAGCAGAAGGCCCTAGATCAGTTATCCTGCCCCACATAAATAATGCTTGATTACCTTCTACACCTATCGGAGGCTGGTTTAAAAACCAACTAAGTTAGTTCATTTCAGTGCAATTGCCACATACCACCAAAGTTTAGACTGTACGTCCATCTCTGTATGGCCCACAGTTGTGCGATTCATTCCAGGCCTACTTCAAATGAAAGACTCCCACTGTCTTGAGACCTCAATATGGTTTAGCTCAGCAGATGAAAGCTCCTTTGACCTGAAGTACCTGATCTGGTGGCGGTCAGCAAGCTCCAGGCTTTAGTGACTTATCCACCTTACACTGTTTCATCATCACAGGGTGGTCTTATATATGCACCCTAAATTCCTGCCTAAGATGGTAATGGACTTCCATCTTAACCATTTCATCCTGCCAACTTTCTTTCCCAGGCCCCATTCACACCAAAGCAAATGAGCACTGCACAGTTTGGACTGCAAGCGAGCCGTAGCCTTCTTCCTGGGGCGGAGAGAAGCCCATAGACAGTCCACCCATAGACAGTCCACCCAACTCGTGCTAAACTTTCAAAAGGGAAACTTTGATAAAATGAGAAAAATTGTTAGAAAAAAACTGAAAGGAGCAGCTACAAAAGTAAAAAATGTCCAAGAGGCATGGTCATTGTTAAAAAATACCATTCTAGAAGCACAGTCCAGATGTATTCCACACATTAAGAAAGGTGGAAAGAAGGCAAAACGATTACCGGCATGGTTAAAAGGGGAGGTGAAAGAAGCTATTTTAGCCAAAAGATCTTCATTCAAAAATTGGAAGAAGGATCCAACAGCAGAAAATAGGATAAAGCATAAACATTGGCAAGTTAAATGTAAGACATTGATAAGACAGGCTAAGAGAGAATTTGAAAAGAAGTTGGCTGTAGAGGCAAAAACTCACAGTAAAAACTTTTTAAAATATATCCGAAGCAGAAAGCCTGTGAGGGAGTCAGTTGGACCGTTAGATGATCGAGGGGTTAAAGGGGCACTTAGAGAAGATAAGGCCATCGCGGAAAGATTAAATGATTTCTTTGCTTCGGTGTTTACTGAAGAGGATGTTGGGGAGGTACCCGTAATGGAGAAGGTTTTCATGGGTAATGATTCAGATGGACTGAATCAAATCACGGTGAACCTAGAAGATGTGGTAGGCCTGATTGACAAACTGAAGAGTAGTAAATCACCTGGACCGGATGGTAAACACCCCAGAGTTCTGAAAGAACTAAAAAATGAAATTTCAGACCTATTAGTAAAAATTTGTAACTTATCATTAAAATCATCCATTGTACCTGAAGACTGGAGGATAGCAAATGTAACCCCAATATTTAAAAAGGGCTCCAGGGGCGATCCGGGAAACTACAGACCGGTTAGCCTGACTTCAGTGCCAGGAAAAATAGTGGAAAGTGTTCTAAACATCAAAATCACAGAACATATAGAAAGACATGGTTTAATGGAACAAAGTCAGCATGGCTTTACCCAGGGCAAGTCTTGCCTCACAAATCTGCTTCACTTTTTTGAAGGAGTTAATAAACATGTGGATAAAGGTGAACCGGTAGATATAGTATACTTGGATTTTCAGAAGGCGTTTGACAAAGATCCTCATGAGAGGCTTCTAGAAAAAGTAAAAAGTCATGGGATAGGTGGCGATGTCCTTTCGTGGATTGCAAACTGGCTAAAAGACAGGAAACAGAGAGTAGGATTAAATGGGCAATTTTCTCAGTGGAAGGGAGTGGACAGTGGAGTGCCTCAGGGATCTGTATTGGGACCCTTACTGTTCAATATATTTATAAATGATCTGGAAAGAAATACGACGAGTGAGATAATCAAATTTGCAGATGACACAAAATTGTGCAGAGTAGTTAAATCACAAGCAGATTGTGATAAATTGCAGGAAGACCTTGTGAGACTGGAAAATTGGGCATCCAAATGGCAGATGAAATTTAATGTGGATAAGTGCAAGGTGATGCATATAGGGAAAAATAACCCATGCTATAATTACACGATGTTGGGTTCCATATTAGGTGCTACAACCCAAGAAAGAGATCTAGGTGTCATAGTGGATAACACATTGAAATCGTCAGTTCAGTGTGCTGCGGCAGTCAAAAAAGCAAACAGAATGTTGGGAATTATTAGAAAAGGAATGATGAATAAAACGGAAAATGTCATAATGCCTCTGTATCGCTCCATGGTGAGACCGCACCTTGAATACTGTGTACAATTCTGGTCGCCGCATCTCAAAAAAGATATAATTGCGATGGAGAAGGTACAGAGAAGGGCTACCAAAATGATAAGGGGAATGGAACAACTCCCCTATGAGGAAAGACTAAAGAGGTTAGGAATTTTCAGCTTGGAGAAGAGACGACTGAGGGGGGATATGATAGAGGTGTTTAAAATCATGAGAGGTCTAGAACGGGTAGATGTGAATCGGTTATTTACTCTTTCGGATAGTGGAAGGACTAGGGGACACTCCATGAAGTTAGCATGGGGCACATTTAAAACTAATCGGAGAAAGTTCTTTTTTACTCAACGCACAATTAAACTCTGGAATTTGTTGCCAGAGAATGTGGTTCGTGCAGTTAGTATAGCTGTGTTTAAAAAAGGATTGGATAATTTCTTGGAGGAGAAGTCCATTACCTGCTATTAAGTTCACTTAGAGAATAGCCACTGCCATTAGCAATGGTTACATGGAATAGACTTAGTTTTTGGGTACTTGCCAGGTTCTTATGGCCTGGATTGGCCACTGTTGGAAACAGGATGCTGGGCTTGATGGACCCTTGGTCTGACCCAGTATGGCATTTTCTTATGTTCTTATGTTCTTATTTCTTTTGATAGAAATAGGTTGGCTGTCAGATTGCATCTCCTTCTGTTATGCTCAAGCAGGACTATCTTGGGGTCATGTCAAGGCTCATTCTGTCAGAGCCATGGCAGCGTCGGTGGCTCACTTGTGAGCAGTTCCAATGGAGGAGATCTGCAAAGCTGCAACATGGAGTTCTCTCCACATAGTCACATGTACTGTTGTCTGGATAGTATGGACTGACACGACAGTTGGTTCAGCCATTCTGTCCTTCAGAACCTGTTTGAAGTATAGAACCCAACTCTCGCAGCCTAGGGCCCATTGTTTGAGTTCAGGCTGTTTCTCCCCCATTGGCACCTAGTTAGATGTCTGTTGGTCCCCGTTTGTGTTGGGGAGCAGCCTGTAGCTAGGGAATCACCCATATGTGAGCACTACCATCCTGCTTGTCCTCGGAAAAAGCAGTTACCTGTAACTCACGAAACCCACCCACCACCCCATGGAGTTGGGTTTCTCCTATTTCTTATTTTAATTATAATTCTATGATACAAGACTGGAGAGGGGACCCCACGTGGCATGCTCAGTGTGCCTAGTCCAAAGTTCTAGAAACTTTGAAATAAGCTTTCCGTATTGGGGCTCCATCTGATGATGTCACCCAAGTGTGAAGACTTACATCCTGCTGTCCTCAGAGAATACCTGTTACATGTAAGCAACTCTTTCTTCCTTCATTACTGTCTCATTCCTTCTCCTCTCTCTTACCCCTCATACTGTCAACCCCAATCCCATTTCCTCCTTTCTTCCTTTGTACCATTCTGTTCACTTTTTTGGTGCAGCTCTCCTCTCACTCTTTTATACCAGTGGAAGAGCATGTAACAGTAGTAAGAAATGTTTCTCTCTGCTGTGATAACCCAGTTTTCCTTAGTGTGCAGTAGAGGCTGCAGAGGGTTCTGACAGCGGCAATCGGTTCCTCTTCTCCACATCCTCATGAAGTACAGCAGTGGGTTTTACAATCATTCCCTTTCTTCTCAACCTCCACTAAACATTCAGCAATGCAGTTTGAGGCTTCTAATGGGTGCGAATGGCCCCTGTCTGTCCCTCCTCCTCCTGGTCTGCAGCAATGTGAGGTGACGTTTTTGAGGCCTTAATAGGCCCCACTCTCACTCTCCTGGCCTGTGGCAGCAGCTTAACTAATCATAGATAGCGACAACTTGCTCATTTTCTCCGTAGCTAAATTTTGTTGCATCCTTTCTGGAGAACCCTCTGGGATGGTCTCACAGACTCCTGGTGGATCCATGGACCCCAGGTTGGGAACCATTGTGTTAAGATTTAGCCACAGTTAGAAGCCCAGTTGTCTTGAGATACTCTGGAAGTAAAAAAGTCCTTCAAGATGAGGTTGCATCATGGTTTTGTATAGCGGTATTAATGATATTCCTTTTGAATAATACATAACTTTGTTTGCTGTCACTGTCTGTGTATTGTCCACAATGACTCAAAGATACCTTTCCTGAATCGTTACTCCTAATGTTACCCAGCATTATATACATATAGTTAGGATTATTTTTCCCCATATGCATCACTTTGCACGTTGTCCACATTAAATTTTGTATGCCATTTACATGCCCAGTTTTCCAGGCTTGCAGGTTTGTCCTTCAGTTTCCCAGTGTATCCGTGTTTTAATTACTTTGAATAATTTTTTTGTGATCTGCAGATTTGTTCACCTCATTTATTCCCTTTTCCAGATGATAAATTAATGTTCACTACCCCAGTACATTCCCTGGAACAGACCACTATTCACTTCTCTCCATTGTGAAATTTGGCCATTTGCTCCTACTGTTTTTTATCTTTTAACCAGTTACCACAATAAGATATTGCCTTCTATCCCATGATTTTGATTTGTTGAGGAGCCTCTCATGAGGTAATTTATGACATGCCTTCTGAAAATCTAGATATAATATATTGATCCTCATGCTTAATTATACCTTTAAAGAATCAATTTTTCTTAGCACCGATGTCACTCACTGGTCTGTAATTTCCCAAATCGCTCCAAAGTCCTTTTTAAAGATTGATTTTAAAATGATTTTTCGTGGACCAAGAGGACTAATCCAGCCATACGAGTGGGAGATGTCACTGCGCTGTGCTGATCCAGAGCATACTCTCTCAGAGCACAGAAGAAACAAAGAAAAAAGTCTGAGCATGTTCAGAAATTAACTTGAGCCGCTTCAGTCATTTTCCTTTTGCTGTAGCAAAATGTCTTTCTCAACACTTGCTAGAGCTGCTACAATTTTTTTGTTAGTGGCTTTTATTCACATTCATTTTCTTCACTGTTTTCTTTGTGCAAGCTCCCCTTCACTGTTTTCTTTGTGCAAGCTCCCCTCCCTCCCACAAAAAAAAACTATTTGTTTTTCCCAAGTTGATCCCTCCCTATCATTGCGATATAATTTGTACCCTGATATAGCACTATTCCATTGGTTATCCTCCTTCCACCAAGTCTCTGTGATGCCAATTATGTCAATCTCATTTGCTGCTATACACTCTAACTATCCCATCTTACTTCTTAGGCTTCTGGCATTGGCATACAGACATTTCAAAGTGTGTTTTTTGTTTGTATTAACAACCTGCTTTTCAGTTGTTTGGGATAATTCAGAAATCATTAGCTTCGGTGAGTTTTTACATATAGGTATATGGACTATGTTTGCTTTTAATGGATCCTCTCTGTTGGGATGCCCTAACTCTCCTGTTTCATTAGTATCCTTCAAGGATACATTTCTCTGAACCATGCACTGCTGAGCGACTGTCTGCTTTCCCCCTTGTTCTAGTTTAAAAGCTGCTCTATCTCCTTTTTGAAAGTTAGTGCCAGCAGCTTGCCAACCCTCTCCAGATCCTTCTCTCTTTAAGAAAATGTTGACTAAGAGTTTCAGATCTGTAAGAACACCCATTTAAGTAAAAAGTGTTGACATAATGGTGCCAGTTCGGATTTATATCACCTGTTTGCATTGTCTTGACCAGGACCACAATACAGCAAATTGTGCTGATTGTAGCAAAATGTCTGAGACCTTTCTCCTTCAGAGAGCTTAAATTTAAAGTAACATCTCTCATCTCCAGAAGAGCGAGAAAGGGCTTAGATTGACCAGAATAGAAATCTAAATGATCAGAGTCCATCAGTCACTATGACAAGTCTTCATCGTCCCATTTCAGCAACTAAAAATAAAGAGATCTCAGCATCATTGACATCTAAAAAGCACCATGCAGAAACCTCGTCAGTGCCAAAGATGTCAGTGCATATTGGCACAAAGGGCTTGGTGCAGATGGACCTGAAGTATTCCACTGAATATATTTACTCATATTGGCACAGAAGATATCAAGACACTTCTTCACACCAGGATCTTGGGGGTGGAGTAAATTGGTCCTAGCAGCAGTAATGTGTGCCATAAAAAATAAAATAATAAATTCAGAGCAGATAGTCCTTTCAAGTATCTTCAACTAAAATCAGTCTGTCATGAACAACAGAATGCCAATTGCACAAAACATGTGGATGTAGCTTGTACACACAGAGGTCCATATTCAGAGACAGTCCAGCTAGCAAAATTAGCAGGATAAACTTATCTAGCTAACTTTGGAGGTATAGTCAGTAGTGAAACCGCACTACTGAACATATCCCGCTATTAGTTAGCCAGCTAACTCTAGCCACCTAATTTTAGGACAGCTCTTTACCTTGACCAGATTTAGCCAGCTAAATAATCGGCTAACTCTGAATATTGGAGTTAACTGGCTTACTCAACTCCTTCCAGTTACACCCCTGAAATGCCCCTAACTTAGGCCTAGAATCATCAAATTGCTATAAATATAGCAGAAATAGCAACCATGATTTAAAAAAAAAAAAAAAATTGGTGTGGTTAGGCTAATTTCCTATCTACCACATCACATAGGCAATTTTCAAGTCGCACAAAGCGTCAGCACGTCATTTTATGCGGTATGAGTTGATTTATCAGCGATGTGTTATTTTTTTTTTGTTTAGATATACCGATTTCCTGCAGATGTCTCTTTGAGGGTGTGTCAGGCTTTGGAAAGAGGGAAGGGGAGAGTTGGTGAAGTGGATTAGTGGGAGTAGAAGCTTATAGATTTTGGTTTCCTGAGTGCGTTGTCCCTTTTTCTGTTTCCCTTGTTCTTTTGTAGTCTTTGTGTGAACGTTTTTGTTAGTTTGTCCTGTGTGTGTCAGGAGGAGGAGGTGTGGTGGCATGGAGGAATGAGGCGTGAGAGGTGTGGGGAGAGGAGAGGACAGGCATTGGGAAGAGGGAGGATAAGGGCAGGAATGATAGGAGGAGGAATAGTAGTAGGGTCAGGGACAGAAGCAGAGATAGGCAGGAGGAAAGGGGTAAGAGGAGGCAGAAGGCGGAAGAGGATAGGCAGGCAAGTATGGAGGGAGGAGGGTGGCAGGCTAGTGATAGAGAGGGGAGGGAAGTTGGTAGGGTAGGTGCAGGAAGAGGGGAGGAAAGGAGGGGAGCAGGGAATGGGAGTGAGAGTAAGGAAAGGGACACCTCTCCAGAAGCAGAAATGGCACCCCATTCTGGCTACCAAGCAGCAAGGCATGGTCATCTTAAGGGCTTTGAAGTTCAGTGTGGTTGACAATGGCATCATCACAGGAGTCCTCGAAGTATGCCATGCATTTCAGCAACCATGTGGCCAAGACATCGAGGGCAGCCAAGAGCCAGATCTGGCGCACTATCACCCAGGCCATAACCAGGCACAACAGAGTGAAAAGGAGTGCAGAGCAGGTGGCCCACCAGGACATCAAGGCTCAACTTAAACACAAGGTTGCGAGTTGCAATAGATATCTGCGGCAAACCGCAGGAGGAGCCTCTAGCTCCATCGTCATGACACCGATGGAGGAGCGCCTCATTGAATGGCTTGGACCCAGATGTCTTCGAGGGGATGGATAAGCAGTTGGATACCACATGAGCCAGTAAGCTCACCTCACCTGTAAATGTCAAGGCTGCTACAGATGTCCACATCATTTGGCTTAAGATGCTCACATTCATTGATGTAAAGTGCACATCTCATGCCAAATGGTACTTGTGTACTTTTTTGTATTGGTACTTATGTCGTCGTCTTTGTTTCCACAGCTCTAGCATGGGAATCCGCCGGTTCCAGAAGTCAAGCCCCAGGGACCAGCAGCACAGCTATACATTCCCCCCACCTCTTACAATTGGATGCACAGACACAAGTTGGTGAGGAGGAAAAGCAGCAGCCTGAAGAACAGCTACAGATGCTGCCACCCCTGGGCTCGGCAAGCGCTCTCAATGTGAGCCTCAACTTAGGCTTCATGGAAGGAGCCCCACCTGCACTGGGAGCCAATCGAGCTATCACAGCCTACTTCCAGCATGCTATGTCGTCAGCAGGAGTCAGCAGGCACAGAGGAGGAGCAGCCCACCAGTCCCATCATGCCACATTTGAAGGCCCAAACTGCAGCTCCTACCACACCCATCACTGCACCAGCACCCAGGGGAAGGCCTCTATGCATTAGCAGCTGGACCCCTGGAAAGGAAGCATGGTGTGCACTCCAACTCATACGGGCAGAGCTAGTGTGCTTGAGGAAGGCTGTCAACACTCAGTCCCAGGCCCTGTCTAATCAGACAGCAGTCCACACACAAGCTCTAACCACTGTGTCAGCATCCATCAACAACCTGACCAATGGTGTAAACACAAAATTCTCCAAGGAATGCCCGAGCCTCCACCTGTGCCTTCCCATGCATCCCAGGACTCCATGCCACTCAGTCTGCATCCAGAGAGATGACCCAGGGGAAGGCCGTCCCCAACCGGAAAGCCACGCCTCAGTAGTGGTGCCATTTTTACCTATCTTCCAAGATTAGTGGAAACAAACATGGCTGGCCCTCTGTACAGAGTTCCTGTGCCGGATAGATGGAAGAAGCCTGCTGAGCTTGTCCTCATTACAGAGGTCCTGTGCCGGATAGATGGAAGAAGCCTACTAGGCCTGTCCACACTACACAGGTCTGGTGCTAGCTAGATGGAAGAAGCCTGCTGGGCCCATCCTCTCTACAGAGATCCTGTGCAGGTTTGATGATGAGGATGGTCTGTCTGCCTGTGTTGGGCTGCTACCTACTTATAATGCCCTACTCTATGCTCTGCCCGTTCTCCAACCTCCTTGATGTGGTCTCCAGTCACAGTCCTGCTGCTGTCTCATCATGCTGCTTCCATGCTAGTGTCTCATCTCATCTCATGGTGGTGCTGCTGCCTCCATGCTGCTGTCTCATTTCCCGGGGCTGCTGCCTCTGTCTGCTGTCATCTCATCTCATCATGCTGCTGTCATTTCTTGAGGCTCCTGCCTCCATGCTGCTGTCATCTCCTGGTCCTTGGCCTCCATGCTCTGCTCTTTGGTCATGGTCCTGCTGCCTTATTGTTGAACTCTGCTGCCTTGGCCCTTAGGCTGTTCCCTTTGAGTGCACTCTTTCAACATGGAATGTATGGGCCACCTTCTGGAACTCTGCTGCCTTGGACCTTAGAGTGTCTCCCCTGAGTGTACTGTGTCAGCATGGACTATATGGACCTTTCCTTGCCATCACATAGTTGTGCTGCTATCAGCGCTACCATTACAGCTATATTGTAGCTATTGGGTTGCCACTTCTGCTTTCTATGTTCTTTGCTGTAATCATGATTGAATTGTGCTAAACTGCTAAAGGATAAGATGCTAATACTGTATCTGTTGTGATACCATTTGTAACGATGAATGTACAGGTCTACACTCAAGCAGACCAATCCAATACAGTGTGCTGAAGCCGAGCGCACTGTTTAACCTGTGGTTGGATGCAGGTTTTGGACGTACATCCACAACCCCTTATTCTATAAGGGGATTAGCGCGTCCAAAAGGTGTGTCCAACCACCTGCAAAACTAATAGCGCTTATCACATGCAAATGCATGTTGATGAAGCTATTAGCTATTCTCCCCCGATCCAAAAAAAAAAAACCCGCACATTTTTAAACTCAGAAATTAACACCTTACCAGAGCAGGCATTAATTTCTGAACAGCCCAAAAAAGCAGAAAATACTGCTTTTCTGTACTTCCTCTGACTTAATATTGTGGTGATATTAAGTTGGAGGAACAAAAAGGACAGAATGTAAAAAAAAAAAAAAGTGTGCCGGCAGTCAGGTTAGGAAAAGGGACGCTCAATTAACGAGTGTCCCTTTTCCTAACCCGCTGAAAGCCAACCTCTTCTGAGGCGGTGCTAAGGGCGCACATTTCTCCCTAGCACCTCCTTGGCAGCACGACCCCCTCATTTAAATATTCGATTGCGCGCCCAGGAGAGGTGGCTGAGCACACATTAGGAAAGTAGACACTTAACACTGAGTACCCGTTTTCCACACTACATTTTTGGATTGTCCTGAATGTGCTGGTAATTTCATTTACAATGTCATGTGCTATTTGATATTTTGTTATTGCAGAATGTGATAATCAAAGACATTGACTTGCTTTGAATCTGTTGACAGCATTTGTTGTGTAATAAAGTGGTCACAGGTTTTGAAAAAGCACTTTCTGGTTGTCTTTTCATTGTGTTGTTTTTGTCTTAAGGGTTCACTAACTAAAAGGTTTGGGACCCATATAACCTTGCATGCTAATATGTCACTGGCCATTCCAACTAGGCACATTTATTGCATGCCAGACCATATGGCCTAGGCCATAACACCTGAGATCTTATTGTATGCTCCTAAGGAAGACAGCTAGAGCTAAACCAGAAGCTCTTTAATGTTGAGCTTCACAAGCGGCTCATGCTGCCTCTTCTCAAGAGAGCATACTCTTAGCAAACAGTTGGATACATGGGCATGTATGTAAAATGGGCACTAGCTAGCTAGTGTTCACCTTCATAAGCTGTTCGGCAGAATAGATATAGAAATGCTTGGCTAGGGGTGATGTAACCATGTCAGTTTTGCCGAAGCTGGCTGCTAGTCAGCATGGTGACCTCTGTGCAGGTGGACATGAGGGATCCTTGGGTAAATCTAGAAGTATGTATGTTGGGATACCATGGCATACAACAATATTATAGAAAACACAGCAGAGCAGCACTATCTCCACATCTCTGGGTAGGGCATACATTAATGCCGCCCCCCCCACCCCCCCCCCCCCCTGTTTTGTCCTAACAGTGAAATCTACTTTTGAGAACTCCAAAGATGCATTCTGACACAGCAGGTAGAACATAAGGCCTCATTGTACCTCTCCTCATTGTACCTCCGCTAGCATGTTACAAATTGCAATGGGAGTGAGAAGCCAGGTCCTGCAGCCGTATCCTGAATCTCCTGTGGCAAAGAAAGAACAGCTGCATCACTTATACCACCATGACTTTGTTTTCGCTGCCAACCCACAGCATGGTATAAGACAGTAGAAGTTAAGCTGTAGCTTAGCATGAACTTTTAAAGACTCTTTCCCAACCCAAAGACCATGTTGCCTTTTTCTGTGACACTATACGAACACTATAGCCCTTTCCAGAATGGGAAACTGGATCCTAGGGTTCCTAACAGATGAGTGCATGTCACTCACAATCAGGTTCTCGCTACCTGTTTCTAGCTCTGCTCTTAACACTGAAGCAGCCCATCACAGCTGCCACACATGTCATAAACATAAACCTTGTGGTTTGATTGTGCATGTCCCTGGCTTTCTGCAGTATGCCCTCCAGAGATACACATTTGTCTGATGTGTATCACTGGAGGGCCAAAATGCACAGTCCCCAGTTTCTGTTTTACCTGTGAGATGGTGAAGACAAACTGTGGCTGACCTATCACTAACTGGGCACACCTGATCTGGTAGTCCCTGCAGTATTGACACTAAAAGTTTGAGACTTAACAAGTGAGATATCTACTGTTCCAAATGGGAGCGTTTCAAAAGGCAATTGTTTAAAGTGAACCCATAGAAAGTGTGTAGTGGCTGGTCACACCCAAAACCTTTGTGGCAAGTGCACTGTTTGGGCACACAAAATTAGCAGGCCTCTCCAGCATGGAAAGAGAAAGCCAGGCCCTTGCTCTCACCGGCTTGTAGCCGTAACTGGAGAAGCCTGTTGTCATGTAAGCTATGCCATCATATCCGCGACAGTCCTCCCCCTCCCGTGTCAGTACTATTGGCTGCAAACACATAGCTGGAGAGGGACTAGAGAGAAAAATATTGCTCTTACCTACAAGTGAACCGTCACTGTAGAGGATGTCTTCAAAATAGGCGATTGGCCCTGTTTGACAAAGTAGAAAGGAATCGTGCGCAGCTCCCAGGTACCTGGCCACCACATCGAGTTTATGTATTCAAGCATCACGGACTATTTGCACGTTGATGGAGTGGAAGAGTGTTCTGTTGTGGTAGATCTCCTTCCTGCCATGGGATGGAAAGATGGCTATGTGAGTGCAGTTGATAGCTCTAAGAACATTAAGAAAGCTGACTTCATAAAAACCCTTGCTTCAATGCCATAGTCCTGCCTGACACAAGGGAATGCTATGTAGCGATTAATGCAGTCATGTACAGCTGTTATAACCTGACCCAGACAGAGAGAAAAAGAGGTGTGGGACATTCCCCCGAAGACCTCGATTGTCGTTAGGACGGAGCTAAATGCCACAAAATGCAAGGTGGACAATAGTTTGAGGCCCAGTATATAGTGTGACCAGATTCAGATCTCCTCTGACTTATTCATATAATTCCAAGGTGGTATTTCCAAATTAAATCCTGCATTATTGTGTGTTAAATTGCCACAAAATGCGATAGGAGATCCTAATTTGCATCATCGCCTCCTGTTTGCATACTCACAATAAAATTTACATGCTTGCTTGCAACGTGCTATTTATCACGCGTGGAATGCGCGTTAGATGCCATTTAATGCATGTTAGGGCCTCAATGCAGATTGAAAAATGACTCTATTAGCCGGCTAAATTCTAGTCAGTTATCTTATTAACCAGCTAGAATTTAGCCAGATAAATGCTCAAATATTCATTTAGCCAGCTAAATGCTTTTGAACATTTATTTATTTATTTATTTGGCATTTTCTATTCTATCCTTGACAAATTTCCTGTCTACTCCTCCGCAGATGGTGTAGACATGACCTCTTTTAGAGAGGCTCAAGACAGAGCTAAAATCTTTCATCTAGAGTGTCGAACAACTTCATGCTCAGTCTAGCTTCCTATGAATCTTTCATTAATATCTCTTCATAGATCTATTGAATAACCATTGAAGAATGAAAATAATCCCAATGGAATGTGTCAAAACTATAAATGTTAAGAAACTTTGTAGGGAAAAAACAAAGAAATGGATGCCACAAGATAGTCCTTTTCAAAGTTTAATCAAGGAGACGTAAAATTCTTATAAGCATGCCCGACTCTGGCCGAGTTTCGCCACCAATGGTGGCTGCCTCAGGGGCTTGTTGGTCACAGAACAGTATTCAGATGGTGGTCCAAATAAGGTCAAGTGTATATCTGTCAATCGCGCGTTTCTCGTAGCGATTCGTCTCCTCTCAATAACAGATGATCTTGTGGCATCCATTTCTTTGTTTTTTCCTCACGGCTGTACTGGATCGCCTACCCTGCTGTTTTTTAAGAAACTTTGTAAGACCGCCACAAACAGCCTATAAACTATCACTGCGTAGGCTGTAATCATAGGTCCATATTATATTTTTTTTATATTTTTTAAAGTTCCATGAATGTAAAAACATCTAACAGTCAAAATTCCTAAATGTCCAAATTTTAGTGAGCCAGAAAACAGAAAATCTCAAAGTTCTTAACTTCACTTGAACAAATAATCCAGTTCCCCAACATGGCCCCATGTTTCATGACAAACTGCTTCTGGGTGTCTTCTGTAATCGCTCAGGCTCACTCCTGAATTGAATGGTCCTTGATCTGAATACAAATAACCAAATCCCTTATTTGCTGCCTCTGATGGTGGACTTTTCCGTTGAGTCACTGATGTGGTTAAATTTTCTAGCCTCAGCATTTATTTATTTATTTATTTAGTATTTTTTTCTATACCGACCTTCATGGTTAAATACCATATCAGGTCGGTTTACATCGAACAAGGGGATTGTAACAGAAAATACATATTATCCACAAAGGACTATAAACACAGATGTATCCTTACAAGAATGAGGATCCCTTCTTGACACATTTTGTTCCCAAGGGACTTGGTCCATTCAGGACGTGCAGTGCCACATAAATCAGCTGGCTTGAGGGCCATATTCAAAGTTCTGGTTTTCAAAAATGGGTAGCGCAGTCAGTGTTGCAAATACGGACAGACAACCAAGTCACCATATACTATATATGGTAAACAAATAAGAGAGCATGGGATCAGCAAGACTTTGGAAGTGGGCTTTTACAAGAAGGATACAACTTTTGGTAATTTATCTGCCAGGCAAATCCAACAACCTAGCGGATTCTTTAAGCCAATGTTTCCAGCCTTACAGGTGGTCTCTACATCTCAACACAGTTCAGTATCTTTTTGTGTGTGTGTGTGTTGGGAGAAGCCAACAGTAGACATCTTTGTAGCTCAGTTGAATCAGACTTCCTCCAAACACTTATCTTCACAAGTACAGACTACTGTAACACACTATTTCTGGGATTACCGTACTCAACAATAAGACCTCTACAAGTCCTAAAAAAAACTCTGCCGCCAGAATACTCACTGGCAAGAGCAAAAGAGACCACATTACTCAAACACTGGCCAAACTACACTGGTTACCAATAGAGCAGAGAGTGCAATTTAAAACACTTTGCATAATTCACAAACTAATCAATGAAGATAAAGCTGACTGGTTAAACACAGTGCTACGCTTACACGTACCCCAAAGAAATCTGAGATCAGCCAATAAAGCGCTACTAACAATCCCATCGGTAAAAACAGCGAAACTAACACAAGTTAGAGAGCACTATCCTTGGCTGGTCCAACGTTATGGAACACATTGCCACTAGAGACAAGATTACAGAGTGATCCAAAAATCTTCAAAAAAAAGTTTAAAAACCTGGCTATTCAGAAAAGCATTTCACAATGAGAACAGAGAATGAAAAAACTCGGAACAAGGTTACCTAGATGCTTGGTCCCACAATTTTTATTTTATTTTATACTCAATAATTATGTTAGAGAGCCCCAGCTTAAGCACAACTCTTGTATGATTACCATATTAATCATATATGTGGACTAGATCCATGCCACATATCTTATACATTATTTTATATAAGCATGTACCAACATTGTAATGGCACTTTTGTAAATACATTTGTAACCAAACTAAATATATGTACCTATATGTAAACCATTTTGATGGTGCTTTACTAAATGACGGTACATAAAAGATTTTAAATAAATAAATAGACTGCTCAAAAAAGGCAGCTCCAAATGATCTGGCAAGAGAGACATTTGCAATTCAATTGACAGATCAGCTCCTTGATGCTTTTACACCATTTCCTCTTATATCCAAAACTTTTGTGAAACTAAGATAGGACAAGGAAAAATGATCCTTAGAGCTCCATTTTGGCCATGGCAAACATGGTTCCATGACTTCAAATATTAGCAATAACTCCACCTATACGTCTTCAAATATTTTCACAGTTGTTGACGGTGGAACAGGAGAGTGGTTTTCTTCTCCAATGCACTGGCTACCAATTGAATAAAGAATACAATACAAAGCACTGTGTATAATTCATAAACTAATCCATGATGAAAAGGCCGACTGGCTTAACAGCACTTGCGTGTTCATGTACCACACAGAAACCGGAGATCTGCTAATAAGGCTCTACTAACTGTTCCTTCTGTTAAATCAGCACGCCTTACTCAAGTAAGGGAGAGAGAGCCCTGTCACTGGCTGGACCTGTTCTATGGAACTCCATGCCACTCGAAATAAGGCTGCAGAGAAATTTGAAGCTATTTAAAACTAGTCTAAAAACCTGGATTTTTAAACAAGCTTTTTATTAAGATAAAGAGAAGGAGGAAAACAGTTGAAAGAAAAGGACGCACCAAATCAGTTTTTTTACTTTAATATCTCCAACTACATATTAATGCTAGATTTGAACCGCGTAACAGTTTCTCAACCGACATATAAGCTTTAATTAACACACAGTTTCTTATTAAAAATGTTACCGTTCTATGTTGGCACACATATAATTTGTAATCTATACCAATTATAGTTTTTCCTTTTGTGCCTTTTTGTAAACCGTTGTGATGGTGATTTAACCTAAAGATGACATAGAAGAGTTTTTAAATAAAATAAATAAACCAGCAAACCTTAGCTCTTACAGCTTGGATTTTGAAAGCAGAATAATACAAAAATTATCCTTCCCTTCCAAAGTGTGTGTAAAAAAAAAAAAACTACTATTGGCAGTATAGAAACCATCTACTAGTAGAGGTTGAATTGCAGACCCTCCATAATTTTAGCAATGCTCCTCTGAATACTTAAATCCCCTCAATATTCTTAGAAACATGTGGCCTTTCAACTAAGCACAATACTAGTCTTCTTACCAGTGTAAGTAGAAAAGCAAATATTACAATCTTTTTCCTATGGCAAACATGCAATAAGATGAGGAAATCTCATCTTTACTGGTATTACTCTATTTTTTTATGTCTGTAATGTGTCAGAAATCCTTAAGTATTAGAAACATGATGCGATCTTGTATGCATTATAAAACTTGTTTTTAAAAATGTTTTGTATTTTTCTGTCCTGGAATAACAATCTTTCTTTCCCCTTCAGATTCTGCACCAATGGACAAGTCTGTATCACATTCTTGTACAACTCCTTCCACCTCTGCTTCTGGACTGAATCCCACTGCGGCACCTCCCTCTTCTTCCTCCTCCTCCTCTTCCTCTACAGTCCCTGTTTCACCTGTTCTACAGTCATCAGTTCCTCCATTACTTCAGGACCCAACTCTCCTTCGACAGCTGTTTCCTGCATTGCAAGCTACCCTGCAATTCAATAATTCTAGTGTGGATATCTCCAAAATAAATGAAGGTAAGGTTTTATCTAAATATTAATATGCAAAGCCAATTCACAAGTTCAGGTAATTATGAAGGAGAGATTTGATTTGTAGTAATAGTAGTAGTATCTTTTATCGATAAACTATTCTGCTTTGAAGCTTCTTGTCTTGAACATAAAATTCAATCCAAGGAGCATGAGTTGGCTAATATGTGTGTTGATACCAAACTGTCATGTTTGCAGTTGTTTTATACATGGTGCACTGATTTTTTTAAATAATGATTGTATGAATTTGAGATATACCTTTAAATTTTTTACTGTTAGACAATAGAGGTAAAAATTATTTGGTTTGCTGTGCAGAGATTTTAATGAACACGTTACCATATTTCAAGCCTTTTGTCAGAATTCATACATTGGTTAGGATTATAATTTGGTTAGGATTATAATTTGTCATGTCAGATTTGTTATTGCAATGTAATATCTTGGAAGTCTTTTGGAAAATCCTAATCAGTCACACATTTGAGAAAACTACCTATACTGCAAAGTAACTGTCAAAGCAACTTTGCTGTTCATTTTACAATATATTTATGCTATCAGGAAATCCACTGAGCATTAAAGATAGTCTTCAGACTAAAAGACAAGTAACAGTTACCAGTAGCTTAAATGCTGGTGCAAACTTCTTTTTTTTTTTAAGGTCATGGAATATTATCTACCCCATTTGAAAAATCAAAGAAAATTCCAGCAATCTAGGTTTACAGGGTTTTCAAAAAATAAGTCCTGGAGATAATCACTGACAGGCCGATTCAGTAAAGTCCACAGTTGAGCGGACGAGCACCCGCTCTCCCGGCGCGCACACCGGCCCCTCGCCGGTGCGCGCGATTCAGTATTCAAATTAGGTGGTGCGGTGGAAACGGGGAAAAGGAAGCGCTAGGGACACCAGCGCATCCATAGCACCTCCTTTTAGCCTGGAGCAGCGGCTGTCAGCGGGTTTGACAGCCGACGCCGGTTCTCGAGCCCGCTTGACAGCCACTGGCTCGGAAACCGGACGCCGGCAAAATTGAGTGTCCGGTTTTCGGCCCGACAGCCGCGGGTCGAATTCAAAATTTTTTTTTTTTTAATAACTTTTTTTACTCTTCGGGACCTCTGACTTAATATCGCCATGATATTAAGTCAGAGGGTGCACAGAAAAGCAGTTTTTACTGCTTTTCTGTGCACTTTCCCGGTGCCGGAAGAAATTAGTGCCTACCTTTGGATCTGCGCTAATTTCTGAAAGTAAAATGTGCAGCTTGGCTGCACGTTTTACTTTCTGTATCCTGCGCGCATACCTAATAGGGCCATCAACATGCATTTGCATGTTGAGGGCGCTATTAGGTGCCGCGCGTTGGACGCGCATTTTCCTCCCCCTACTGAATAAGGGGTAAGGGAAAACGCGCGTCCAAGAGCAGGCTAACACTGCGCTCCATTGGAGCACACTGTACTGTATCGGCCTGTGAATAAGTTGTTGGCTCTACAGTTTCCTTTTCCTTCTTTGGGTTTACAACTCATTTGGAACTGGCCTCTGGACTATAATACCATGAGCATTGATTCACAACTACCTGGGGTACTTTTCCCTTATTTTTATTTGTCAGAATAATACAATATATAATCACTGTCAAGTTGTAATTTTAAACTGGAATCCAGAAAAGTTCTTGCTCAAACAAATGTAACTTTTTTTTTTTTTTTTATAATTCTAATAGTGCTTCATAACGAGAGCTTCTTGTTTTGGGAATTTTAATTTGGCAAACTGCAGATCCTAAAAGAACTCTGACCTGCAGACAATGGAAATTTCTTGTAGCTTACTAAAAAAGAAAATACTTTGTTGATATACCCAGTAATGTATCAGATATCCATATTAGAGTAACTTACACACCCATATGTGAATTGCATATATTAAATTTATTTGAGGGACAATGATATGTTTGGGTACTTGCCAGGTTCTTGTGGCCTGTTTTGGCCTTTGTTGGAAATAGGATGCTGGGCTTGATGGACCCTTGGACTGACCCAGCATGGCAATTTCTTATGTTCTTATGACTTAGTATGGAGTACTAAATCTGTTTCAACCCTTTTGGCTCTAATCAAACATTCCACAAGTCCTTAAATTTCTAATTACTTTTCAGATGCTTTTAAAACCTTTTTATAAAGTTTGAGCTTCCTTTTATTGTGCTGTGGTGCAGTGTATTGGCCCAACATGGCGCTGTGTTTCAAGGCTTGGCACTGCTTCGGGTCATTTCTTCAAAGCTCATACGGGCCGATACAGTAAGGACGCGTAAGAAACAGTTCGGCAGTGCCGGGCGCCCACTCGTTTGCCGCGCGCATATTTTGGTTCACATACCGCTCGATTCAGTATTCAGATTAGACGCAAATCCAAGTGGCGTCCAAAGCGCATCAATGAAGCGGTAGGCGTTCGCAATCCAACTTACTGTATACAGCGCCTATACAGTATCCAGGGTGCGCTGGTACCTGTCATTTGAAATGTCATTCCACCAGGTAAGTGGGTGGTTCTTTTCAACAAACCCCGCATGGACCTTCCCGCCTGTATCCGGGCATCCATAATTGGAGGCCCCGCTGCCTTGTACCTACTAAAGAAAAAATGGCTGTCTGGGTGTGGCTTCCCACGTGCAAGCACCCTCACACCTGCTCCCTATGTTCCTTGAGGCGTCCCTTTGGTTCCGCTATGTGCGTACTGCTACACACTTTTCAGGGCGCTCAAGGCTGAAGCCTAGAATTAGGCGTCCCTATGGATCTGCCATTTCCCTACAGCTACCAACTTTTCTGTTCGCTTGGGCTCGGTAGCGCAAGGATCAAGCCTACAATTGGGCATCCCTTTGCTTCCGCCATGTGTGTACTGCTACACACTTTTCAGGGCGCTCAAGGCTGAAGCCTAGAATTAGGCGTCCCTATGGATCCGCCATTTCCCTACAGCTACCAACATTTCTGTTCGCTTAGGCTCGGGCGCTCAAGCACTAGCAGCACATATAAATTATTTAACAGTACATAGGTTCTGCAACACTGTATTCTCAAGTTTCTATTCTTAAATGAGCTATGCGTTCTTATTTCAGCGTCTACTACAGCCTATTTCTAGACAGGAGGAAGGCTCTGTATAGACGTCCGTAGAGGCATCCATGTCTCCCTGGAGCCTCAGGACGCCTAGCTGACGCCGGATGAAGGCCTGGCGCGGCTCCCAACCGAATGAAAAATAGCGCCAGAGCAATAATATGCATTTGTCCATGGCGCTGTCCAGTACGAAGCTGACTGAACACCACACTAACACCAGGGTCAGGGTAGGCGGTAAATATTTTGGTTAAAGACGCGGTAAATAAGCTGGTTAAAAAGGCAATAATCTGGGCGCACGTTACTGTATCGGAGGGAATATCTAAATCGATCATTAACATATATACATGCGGCGGGCGGAGATGGATACGCGTCCATTTCGGCAAGCGGTAAGGACGCGTAAAAGCAAATACTGAATTGCGGGTTCACCTTACGCGTCCAAAATGTGCCTCCAAAGTGGGTTAAAAACAGGGTAACTGTGACAGCACTTTACTGTATCGGCCCGATAGTGAATTCTCTTTAAAATTCAATAATTCTAGCTCCAGCTTCTTTGAATGCTTACCTGAATACAAACAGATTTGAATACAAAAAAAAAAGCTTTCTTAGCGTTTTGACAGGTGGATCCAGAACAAGTGGGTTATGCACCTCTGTCAGCGGATGGAGACCGTGCAAAGCTGACGTCACACTATATATACCCTTGCAGTGATATCAGCCTGCTAATATTCTCCATCTCCAGCAGATGGTGGAATGTATCTCCTTACTGGGGATTGCTTGATGTTTTTAGAGGGAGAAAAGAAGAGAGAAAATTAGTTTGCCCTGCTCTCCTGTGGTGATACCATATGGTCCCTCCCTCAGTTGAGAATTCCTGAGGTGATATATATTGGATTTTTCCTCAGTTGAGTGCCTTGGTCCAGTACCTGGTTTTCAGTCAGCGTGGACTTAGCTGTAAAAGACAACTAATGGCAAACTGGTGCAGGAAGCCGAGCGTGGCAGTGATGGTATATCCTTCCCCCCCCCCCCCCCCCGCAGATCAATTCTGTACTCAGCCAGGGGCTGAGCCCAGGTAAAGCAAAAAAAAAACAAAATAGAAGGAGGGGTTTGGGTAGGGATTTCTCCCTCCTCTGGTCTCTGTGCTTGGTGCACCAATCTGACATTCGTTCCTGCCTCCAAGGGAGTTTAGGGGAAATGGGAAGACTGGTGGGTTGAGCAGTCTTCTTGTGCTAGTTTATTGCTGTGGTAGGCCGCGGCAGCATTTTTGCGCATTTTCCTGTGAGGCTGCACTCTTCAGGACCATCGGTTCATGTAAGTGCATCGGCTGTGCCTCCAGTTGTGCGCCCAGATTTTGGATGCCTAGTTGGGCGCCTGCTTGAGCATCCAGGTGGTAGTGATGTCTGAGGCACACGCTTACCTATACGCACAATCTGAGCAGTATTGAGGGCGCTCAGTTTTTGGGCGCTCATTGAGGCACAGGGTTGTACACCTAGATTTTGGATGCCTATTTTGCAGCGCGAATACAGCTGGAAGCACACCTTTCAGTCACCTGTTCAAGTATACTGACAACTAATGATGCCTATAGCTAAGAAATCTAAGCACCTTATCCTCTCTGCTGCTTGTCATATTTGGGCATCTGAACCTGGCCTTTCCTCTAACTTGTGCCATCACTGCTTGGAGGCTCAGGGACAATTGCCTTCATCTGATTTTACTAAGCACAGTTCTTCCCAGCCTGATGCAGGTAAAGACATGTCAGAAGGGCTGCCTGACCTTGGAACTCCTGTAATTGGTTCATCAGTAGGGGAAAGTAGTTCATTGGGCACAGGACAGGTGCCTTCTGGTTTTGGTATGGATCATTCTGCCTCTTCTTGAGTGGAAATTTTTCAAGGATTGCAGTTCTTTAAGCACAGTCCTTGGCCCCAACCAATCTTGCCAGGTCAGAGTCACAGGTGGTGACCTCCCGCACTCCTGGGGCAGCGGTTAAGCGTCGAAGTACACTTAGATCGGCGGCCAATCTTTCCAAGATGGACCCAGATGGCACGGATGATGAAGCAGATCCTTACTCCCTAGAGGATGGGGAAATTCCTCCGGGATTAGAACTTTAGAGGACTATGTTGCGGTTCTTTGACAGAGGTGAATTGCCAGCTCTGATTTCCCAGACATTAAAGATCCTGGGAGTCCTTGGGGCTGAATCTGTCTGAGCCAAAGAAAGATCCCATTTTGATTACTTTGTGTAAAGCCTTTTGTGTTTTCCCTATTATGGAGGCCATTCAAGAATTGATTGATCTTGAGTGGGGTGGCCCAGAAGCTAATTTGAAAGGTGGACGAGTCTTGGAAGGACTGTACTCCCAGGATCCAGCTGCGAGAGAGCAATTACATCTTCCAGAAGTGGATGCGCTTGTGTGTGCCATCACCAAGCAGATGACTATCCCCAAAGAGAGAGGAGCGGCCTTGAAGGATGCACAAGATAGGAGGATTGAGGCCATCATTAAGCAAGCATTTGAAGCACTGGCAATAACATTGCAGATAGCTGCTTCTTGTTCCCTCTTGACTCGCTCCTGTTTGCTTTTCTCTCAGGAGGTTGATCAATCTGATGGGAATTCCAGGGCAGTGATGGAGCGCACTTCAGCCAGAGGGGTGGCTTCGGTAATAGCAGCCAGGCATCAGTTATGTCTTACGGTGTGGCCCTTGAGAGGCCTTGCTTGCTGAAGCGTGAATATTCTACTGCGGTGATTGCCACCTTGATGAGAGCGAGAAAGTTCTCCACTTCCTTAGCCTATGTGCGTGTTTGGTGAGTGTTTGAAACTAGTGTGAAGATCGAGGGGTTGTTCCTCGTTCTGTTAAGATCCTGCTCATTTTGAAATTTTTGCAGGATGGATTGAATAAAGGTTTGGCCCTTAATTCCATAAAGGTGAAAGTAGTGGCTCTTGCCTGTTTCAGGGTTCAGGTGAATGGTGGACCCTTGGCTCATCCAAATGTGGCCTGTTTCTTGAAAGGAGTGAAACATCTTTGTCCTTCCTTGCGATTACTGCTGTCCTTGTGGAGTCTTAATCTGGTTTTGGATTTCTTAGCGGGCCCTACTTTTCGACCGATTCGGAACCTTTCCTTGCGGTTACTGGCCTTGCCCTGCCGGGAGCCGCTCCTACGAGTGATTCAGGAGATGATCCAGTTGCGTACTGTTCCTTATTTTTTGCCAAAAGTGGTTTTGAATTTTCGCTTGAATCAGTTAATTTCCCTGCTGTCTCTGAACAGGGAAAGAGATGTGGAGGAAATATCGTTTGTTGTGATCCTTAAATGTCAAAAGACATATCATGAGGTATCTGGAAGATTCTAAACCTTTCAGGAAGATGGATTGCCTGTTTGTTCTCCATGGTGGAAGTAAACAGGTCAAGCTGGCTTTGTAGGCTACAGTAGATGCTGAATAGCTGTTGCCTAGTCAAGTTAGGGCTCATTCCACTAAGGCTCAGGCAGTGTTATGGGCGGAGATTAGATTGTTGTCTCCTGTCGACATTTACTGAGCTGCGACGTGGTCCTCTTTACACACCTTTTCCAGGTATTATTGTCTGGATGTGCAGGCCCGAGAGGACACAGCCTTTGCACGTGTTTTGACTGGACCGCGGGCAGCCTCCTACCCTGTTCAGGAGTAGCTTTGGTACATCCCACTTGTTCTGGATCCACTTGTCTGAATACTAAGAAATGAGAAATTACTACTTACTTGATAATTTCCTTTTCTTTAGTATAGACAGGTGGATCCACCTTCCCGTCCTTAGCTGCCGGAGCGTGCTGTGTCTTCCTGTTCTGGATCCACCTGTCCATACTAAAGAAAAGGAAATTATCAGGTAAGTAGTAATTTCTCGTTAGATGTTGCAGTATTGGCTAAAATTATGGATTGATTAATTCCTGCCAGAGAAATGGGTGAACCTATACCAAATACCTGGAGACCACAGGTGACCTGGTGTGGCATGCTGGGCCCTGCTTTGCTTCATAACCAGCAGAGAAGCTTGGGATGCCTGTGGCCCTTTCTCCCACCCCCCACCCCCACTGCCTTTTTTCCCTCCTTTCTCCCATGTTGACTGAAAGTGGGAGATGTCTCTGGAGGAGACCGACCATCACATTCTGTCCTGTTCTATTGACATTGGGCCTTTAAATTAGTAGGCCCCAGAATGCGAAGTTCTTTGATCTGGTCAGCATTTGCATTTTGTCAGTGTTCTAAGTTTTTGTCTTGCCATGTATCGCCCCTTTTGATAAGTCCTCACTCATTGGGCTGATTCCCTTCCTTGCCGCAGCCGAGGAAGGACCTCCAGCAGACACAAGCTTATGTTAGTTGGGCCAGCACAGATAGAAATGCAGCAGGCACCAGCATCACATGCAAAGTAATCGACCTATCTGCTCTTCATGGTCGTTCAGTTTTGGATGCATCTGAAGCAAGAAAAGACTGATTGTCGCAGCTTGCAGGTGGCATTTAGCTTTAATTCGCATGGTAGAGGGCATGCAGGCTCACAATTTCCGCTCCAGGGCAATTTATCATAGAAACATGATAGCAGAAAAAGACCATATGGCCAATCCTGTCTGCCCATCCATCCAGTTGATTTAGCATTATAATTCTCATCACTTCCTTAGAGATCCCCTGTATTTATCCCATGCTTTCTTGAATTCAGATACTGTTTTTATCTCCACCACTTCCACTGAAAGGCTATTCCACATCCGTCACACTCTGTTATGGGGTGCCTGGCTGGATAGACCCCAACAGGTGTAGTACAGGACAAAGGGCTGATCTTCTGCCTAGCCATGCCCTCTCCTGCAGGTTGAACCCATGGGTTCTGGGGACTGGTAGGGCTTAGTGAGACAGGCTGGACAAGGCAGGGCAGGCAAAGCTGGGATTGAGGTCAGGTACAAGCTCCATTGTGGGCAGAGTCAGACTGGAATCAGAGGTATGAATATGGAACAATCAGGGGGCTGAGGATTGGATACTGGGACAGACTGGACAAGACTGGATAGGATACTAAGGGAAGAGGACTGGACAAGACTGGATAGGATACTAAGGGAAGAGGACTGGACAAGACTGGATAGGATACTAAGGGAAGAGGACTGGACACAGACACAAGCTTGGACAGGACACTAAGCAAGGACTGGAACTGGATACAGATGCGGGCTAGGACAGGATACTGAGTAGTGACTGGGACTAGATACAGACTGAGAAAAGACAATAGCAAGGTAGGGAATGGATACTAGAAATTGGACTGGACAGGAAAAGACCAGTCAAGGGCAGGGCTAGACAGGTCAGGGCCAGACAGTACTAGACAAGACAACAGAACAAAGAAAACTGAGACCCGAAGGTAGCTAAGTATAAGGCCCAAAAGCCACTAGGCAAGGAGAGGCCTGAGTAAGCCATGGAGCAAGGTCTAAGGTAAGAGCAGGCCCAGAGGCCTCAAGGTGAGGTAAGGTCTGAGAGGCCATAGAGCAAGGTACAAGGAGACAGAAGACCTGGAGCAAGGTATGAGTGGCCAGGTCAGAGAGCCAAGGGTGACTCAATGAAGGGGCATCTAGTTTCTGGCAAGGCAGGGTTAAATGGAACTGGAGCTTGGGTGTGGTGTGAGGAGGAGCTTGCCAAGACTGGAGTTGAGGCTCGCTGATGGCCCCTGGTGCAGGGGAGGCTGCACAACAGGGTGAACCAGGGCACAGAGAGCCTTTGAAACTGTGGCACTCTATAAAGAAATATTTCCTAAGATTACTCCTAAGTTTACCCCCCTTTCCACCTTATCTCATGATCTCTCGTTCTATCAGACTGCTTCCCAGGGCTTGCAGTCGAGTGTCAGGAGAGGGAGTAAGAGCATGACTGGACATAGATGAACACGGTCCTGTAGGTGCAAAGAGGGCACCACAGGGGGCAGGCAAGGTGATTGAGCATATCATCCATAGATAGACATCAGAGCTGATGCAGCATATGACCAGCAGGTTCCCCCCTCCCCGGGGAAGGCTCTGGTCTTTACCCCCATGGGAGAGCACAGCCACTTACCTTTTTGGTTTTGGCTTTTCATTTGCAGCAGAGTGGGGTAACGATTGACGGACTGCAGCCTCCGCGGAATCCAGCATCTGACCCAAGTTACAGCTTGGCTCAAATAAGCAGAAGAGTCATGAATAGTTTATGGTTCAGCTAGGCTCATCCATCTGCACTGACTAGGCCTGCTGGGCCGGGCGCAGCACATGGGCGAGTCAACAGGCGAATCCACCCTTCGATAGTGTGTCATGGCCTCAGGGAGCGGATGATCCCAAGTTGCCTCTTTCCAAACAGCCACCTGGGGTCCTGATGCCCATTCTTTCCATAGGATGCCACAATGGTGTTCGCCACCATATCAGTTACTTGGTATACCCGTGTCCTTCATACTCCTGGGGATACTTGCCAGCCCAAGGATCAGGAACACAAAACGCTCTAAATCTATCACAGCGCACAGTGCTGCTAGGCCCAGGGAAGATATGCCGGAAGACACACGCTGATATCCGAACGACATGCCACTTCGAGGGGCCTTCCCCACAGACCCTGGGGCATATGGATCAAATCCCCCATGAGAACACAGATACCCACAATGAGAGCCAACCAAATCCTCCCATCAGGCCAAAGCCACAGCCTAAAAGAACAAAGGAATCTCAAGGGGTGAGTTATCTGGGGGTTGGGTGGTACCACATGTGCGACTAGGGAGGTGATGGCAGCGCAAGGGCATTTCCAGCTCTGATAGTTCTTCTAATACATCAAAAACAAACAGCTCCTCAGCTAAGGGCCAGCAAGGCCGCTAGGGGCCTCCAGCACTCACCAACTTATCCCAGCTTTGGGAGAGCATGTCTAAGGCATTGCGAAGGAAGATAAGAAAACGTACATATATAAAGATATTTAGAATCATGGAAGGGAGATGAAAGAGATGTACTAGGAGAAAGGAAAAGAAGGAGCATAATTAATTGGTCTTGAGTGCCCCTGAAAATTGTGTGGCGTTGGGCAAGAGGATCCTCAGCAGTATAGCCCCATGTTTCGCTATACCAACACCGTTCTGGAAGCTGACAGAGTACAGCTGTTGTGCTTGGTTGAATTATGATAACCACTTTAGAGACCTCAAGACATCAATTTGTGGCGTATGCAAATGACCAACAAGGCAAGCAACACCTGTGCATGCAGTTAGTCATCACAGAAATCCCTTTTATCAACAACGCTGACCTCCAGACCAGCATAAACGATTAGCAACATTTGCTGGCACTACAAATCCTCTTGCAGTTTCAAGACTGCAAGTTCAAGCACACCTATTATTTCTCCTTCCCTCCCCAACTACCAACCAATTGTGAAGGCCTGCGCCAAACTTCGGTATATAAAAACATACAAATAAATAAAAATAAATGCACAAGGAAGCCAGCAGGAGAGAGTTTTGCCACATCGAAATGATTTCTCTCACCTTGTCCCATAAACATGTCTGGAATGGGGACATGGCTGGAACTTTACCCCAAACATGAGGTCTCAAGGATAACACAGAGTTTCCGAGTTTCACAATCCCCTTTCAAGGTTGCATCGGCAGCATCACTATACGCAATACCACATCTATCGTTTGGTTTGCAAACATCGTCCAACAGAAGTTGGATGCTGAACTGGCAATGGGCCGGATGGCAGACCAGTTTTCCGTTCCCCACTTCAGCGAGATGGTCCTGACGCCCCTAATAGTGGTTTCCAAAAAGGAGCCAGGCTCATTCAGAACTTTCCACAGGCCCATGGGATATTCAGAAGTGATCAATTACTACCAGAAGAGTGCATGGTCCAATACACATCTTTTCTACAGTGCCATAGCCTTACTGTGGAAGTGCAGAAAGGGTGCTCTAATGGCAAAAATTGACATTGAGTCAGTATTCCAACTTTTACTGGTGCACCCGCATAGTTTCCCATTATTGGGTTTTAAAATTCGTGGAGAGTATTATTTCAACAAGTGCATCCGATGGGGTGCTCCATGTCCTGCACCTACTTTAAGCCATTTAGTTCTTTCTTACTCTGGGTCACCTTGCAGCAACCAGGTCTAAGCAATATTGTATACTACCTCATGGGTCTGGCAAGGACCGATTCTTCTGCCCACTTGTTGCATGTGTTCCAGACTATCACGAGCAAATTCTGCATGCCTTTGGTGCACAAAAAAAAATGAAGGTCAGTCTACCATCATCCATTTTTTAGGCATTGAACTAGATTCTGGCCAGCAAGCTGCAGAAGCTACGAGTCATGTTAAATCAAGCTTTGCAGGTCAAAAAGCTCACTTTATGCACTGTGCAGTCCATCATTGGTATTCTGAATTTTGCCTTCAGGGTAATTCCATTTGGTGAAAGTTTTCCAGAGAGGGCTAGCTGCGGCGACAGCGTTCGTCAGCCTCTTCATTTTATTAGGGTATCAAGACCCATGAAGGAATTCATAGCCATATGGGTATTATTCATGGACGAATTAGGTGTATCTAGCAGGAGCCCCCAGTATCCAGCCACAATTTGGATATACACTCCGATGCCCCGGGTTGGGGGGCGCTGGGAATTTGAGGTATATTGTCAGGGTGCATGGTGCACAGCCTCTTGATGGTGGCAGGGATAACGCAGAACATTATATTCCTGGAATTATTCCCCATCTTGCTATGATCTGACAGGCTGCATGAACAGCACATTCTCATCTGGTGTGATTAAAGCCATTGTGCATGTTCTAAACAGAGTGTTGAGGACTGGGGAGAGGAACCAAGATGGCGGCTTAAATGCCAACACTGCTCGCTCAGTTCGGCTCAGCCAAATTTATATTCTTATTTCCTGCGTTTTGTTTCCTATGCTGCCGAAAAGGAAAGGGAAGGTGAGATCTTTTCCCTTTGAATCCCAACGGGGCAGATGAAGATCAGCAATGTTTGTCGAAGGCTCCGCGTGTTGGGACTTTGGAACCGATTTCTGCAGTGAGCGGGGGAGAGCTCACCCCAGCCTCAGAGGAGGCATCGCTCAGTCCCTTGGATGATCGCCTGCTGCACGTGTATCCCTGTCGTCGCCCTCACCGAGGGGATTCGAAGTGGATGCCAGCGTTGAGGCCGAGGGAGCTGCGGCTTTGGTTGTTTTAGTGCAGGAGTCCATGTTGAATCCAGAAGGTAAAACTGGTCTGTTTTGGCTCAGTCAGACCCACTGTGAGACGGACGGAAGTCGGGAGTCTGCTGTTTGTGCCTCCCGGTAGAGCCTGTTTTCCAACAGAGAGATCGGCGGTGGTAACATTAGAATCTTTATGGGACCTCATGTCTACCTTTGGTAGAGATTTTTCTGACTGCACTTCCAAGATTAACTCTTTGTCTCAACAAATGAATAATCTTTATAAGAATAATATTTCTCAACAGCAGGAAACTTCGACAAAATTTAAAGAACTTGAAGAGATTCATATTGTAAAAGGAGCTCAGGCTTCTATAATTCAGGACTATGGTTCTTTAAACAGGAAGGTGGAATTTATTAAAAAAGACTGAGACATTTAAATCTACGTCTGTTAAACTTTCCAAGGGTAGTGGGAGAGTTTCTGCGTTTTACATTGAAAAGATACTTGTCAGAAGTTTTGGAATATACTTCAGATTCAGCTTCCCCCATGGATAAAGTATATTTTCTACCATCTCGTTTGTCTACTCAAGCTTCAACACCTGCTGTGGATATGGCTTACCTTATTGACTTTTTAGAGTCATCAAGTTATGAAATATTAGGAAGAGCCACATTACTGATATCCTTTTTCTCTGAAAATGACTTAAGTACAGTTATGAAAAGCTATTTTAAGAAATCTGATGCTTTATTCATGGGCCAGAAAGTCTGGATATTTCCAGACCTGGCAAAATTAACACAAGAAAGAAGAAGAGGGTTCCTGGCTTTACGCCAGGATACCCGTGCTATAGGAGCATCTTTCTTACTGAGGTACCCATGTAAATGTATTGTCAAGTTTAATAATGACAACTTCGGGGGGGGGGGGGGGGGGGTTTATACCAGAACAACTTAAAGCTTTTCTAGATTCTAAAAAGATCTTATCTGTAAGATCTGAATCATCCATATAATATAGTGGCAAGCCTTTATTTTAAGTTAGGCCATTTCCACTTACTTGAAAAAACTTGAAACCTGTACTTGAACATTCAAAAAGAAACTCAAAACCTGGCTCTTTACAAAAACCTTCACTTAAAGTTTTCGCTCAGAGCCACGTCCCAGAACTAGACTCATTCACGCATTTCATAATCACATTAACCAGATGTCTGATGCCGCAACTCTTAATTGTATTTCTTGGTCTCATATTCCCAATCGTTAAATTTACAGCGTGCTACACCAATACCTTTTAAGTCAGATGTAACCTCAGCTTTGAAGTCTACAAACCTTGAAGATGTAACCGTTAGTTCTTGTAGATTTAAACATTATTCTGAAGATGTAAACTTAGATTTTGAAGACTGTAATCTGTAAGCATTTGTATTTATTGTAAGAATTTGTATTTCTTATTTAGCTATTTACATTGATCTGTTACCACTTGGTCCTGTTCTCTCCTTTACCTCAAGTTCTAAGTTCCTACAAAGTTAGCCTTGTTATTTTATACCCACTTGTTTGATGTAATTTTCCAATATTGGTTCTGTGTAAACCGAAGTGGTATGTACTAGTACATGAACTCCGGTATATAAAAGCCTTTAAATAAATAAATAAATATACTTGTGACTTTTTTCTTGTAATTTCTCCCTGATTGAGCTGTTCTCCCCCTATGCTTGGGGTATAATGGGTACAGTTACAATTGTGTTCTCTATTTTTCCTTTTTTTTGGTTTTTTTTTATTTTCCTAATATTGTAATGTACCAAGTTGCTGTTGCAAAGTAGATGCTATAAGTTTATATATACTCAATAAAAACAAAATAATTTTTTTAAAAAGTGTTAGCGAGATATCCTCATGTTAAGTTAAGGCAAGTAATGCTTACAAGCCTACGCATTAGTACGGCAGTATACGTCATATCCCAGGGGTTTGTAATTGTATGGATGATTCATTATCCTGTGCTAAATGGAACTTATTTCACAAATAGATATCCAAGCCCGACAAAACAGGAACTCCAGTTCCAGACTACGTTTGGACGTTGGGTTCCAACCACCATAGACATAATGTAAAGATCAATATCCCTGCGAGCTGGGCTATGCATTGTTGGGCTACAACCAAATGAGTGGGTTTTTTGATTCAGCATGGCTGGGAGTCTGGGCCCATTCCAGACATTTTAATTTTAGTTGTTGCCTTAACAAAAGACACTGGGCTGTCCAGGGGCTTAGGGATCAACTGGGCTTGCCACCTTCAGAAAGGTGCAAGGTTGGGGCGATTCCACAAAGGGCTTTCTGGTAAAGATGATGACAGGTTGGGCCAGAAAAGCAGGACCTACAAGGGACTCAAGGCACCCCATAACACACAACTTGCTGGTGAACATATAGCATTTGTTACCATCTGTATGCAAAACCTGCCTATTTCGCCTAGCATTCTCCCTGGCCTTTTTGGCGCATTACATGTAAGCAAACTTGTGGCTGCTGCCAAGAGCAACATTGGTCACAGTGGAATCCTTATGAGAATTGTGAAGATTTCAGGTCAAATGACACGAAGATCAAAAACTGATAAAGCAGGTCAGGGTGCACAGCACGTCCTGAGCCATGTCAACCCTCAGGTCACTTGCCTGGGTAAAATTATAGAAACATATTTGGCCGTAAGCCTTTGGGCAGGGCCCATTTGCTGTTACATGCTGATTGAGTTCCTCTTACTAGATAGCAGTTCTTTGCGGTCCTCAGGATATCAATAGCCAAGCTGGGTTTAGGTGCCTATATGTTAGGGACCCACTCCTTCAGGATTTGGGCAGCCACTAGTACAGCCCAGGCAGTCTTATGTATCTACGTGATACAGCAGGTAGGCAGATGGAGGTCTTCCGTGGGGAATTATTACATCAGGCTAGATAAGGTGTACTCTGCCACTCATGGCAATTAAACTTTTGTTCCAGATTTGCCCCATATTCGAAAGTCTGCCTGGAATATGGGACATTGCTTCCTCCACTGGGCAGCCTCTTTGAATCGCATTTAGGTCTGGCCTCACGCGGGGTTTGAATCGAATGGATGGGTAAGCACAGTATATGCTGCGTCACAAGAGGAATTCAGTCGCCACACCCAACACCATAAAGTTATACCTCAGGGGCAATGACTTGGGGAACCTTGCATTCAGGCACCGTATATAGCTAGTCAAAGTAGACCTTGAAGAGGTAACTCACCTTTTATGGTTTCCATACGCTCGTCTTTTATGGTCCAACATCATTTCCCACCTTAAATGGGGCAATCAGAAGTTAAGGATGAAAGAAGATGAACCTGCAGATTGGATTTTGGATACAAAGGTTGGGGGGTACCAGACTCTACACGAGTGATAAAACATTGAATGTGTGAAGGCTTTTACTGACCAGATAAAATATTCCTGTTTGATTATAGGCTATGATGTCTTTAATAGTGCATTACAGGAGGCTCTGGAAGGTCTAGTCTGTAGTACATACAAAGACCACAGCTAAGTATTGTTGTGGGGGGGAGGGGGTTCATGAGGGAAATATACTCACTACCAGCCCAGTGGGGAGCTTTAAATGTGTTGCAGGTGTTTTTCACTGAAGTAGGTCAGCCACTAGTTTGACAAAAAGGGTTTCTATCCAGCAAATGGTAGGTCAGAGCTGTCCCTTGCTTGGCAACGGGGAGGGGGCTGGGTTCAAAGATGCTGCATTGCTTGGCCTATGGCAGGTAGAAAAGGGGGCATAGTTCGGTTCTTTGTCCATTGCAGATCCAGGCTCGGGTACAGGTTGATATTTTTGATGATGTGTTGAATAAAGCTGTGGCCTTTACATCCACTCAATTTCCTCGTGTCATTAATTCGCTGTGTGCACATTGGGCATGGCAGGGCCTATGCACTAGTTGCAGTTGCCAGTGTTATAATTGCATAAATATATTCAAATTTATTTCAGAATCTTTGATATTATAACCACATCCCATGTAAATAATCTTTTGTCAACTCTAATTTGAAAAATCTTTTCATTAGCATACATGCTTTCTACATTTTTAAGAATTATGGTCAAAAACATGATTTTTTTAAATTAATATTTTGAAAATTTTCATTGTCTTTGTGTAATTTTGTATAATCTGAATTATGTAGTCTTTTACCCATATCATCAAAATTAGAATTTTAAGCACCCTTTGTTCAAACACTGACTATAAATTTTAAACGATTCTATAGCCAAGACCAGCTTCCATGAAAAACCCAGATTAGGAAGTGTAAAAAAGTATTCCATTCAGTATCTGAATTAAGATTGCTTGGTAATAATTAGCAATGGAAATTTTCAGTCTTGTTCTTTATGATTCCAAATCATTTCCCAATCTCCACTTTTCCAGTCTAAATGAATTTCATCAATTATCATCCATCAGAGATCTTCAGTAGTATGCCCTTTCATCTGGCAGTACTCTACTGGCAGGAGTATTTATCTTCTGAGTATGACTGAAATTTTTTTGTTCATTGATCTAGTTCTTATCTTTTTGTCCTGCCTACAATCACTTTTGCATAGACTTTCCAAAAGGTATTATAACAAAAGCAGATTTGCAATTAGTAAAGTATTTCATTGAAATCTTAAATACTGTAAATTGCGACATAAAACAATCGCTTTTTATAGTATATTGAGACCCAGCAATTTCCACATAGGTAATGTCACTTTAACTACATGTCGAAGATTTGACGTGGTTGAAGAAGCCAGTAGACAAGGTTTAAGAGCTCACTTTTTATTTCATGTCCTATCAAGAGATATTCATAGGATATTATCAAAAATATCATATATTCCCACAATTGACCAATGTTTTTGATAATCTAACAATCTGAAGACAAGGTAGAATTGTTTTCTGTCAATCAGAGATTTGTTTTACATTACATTGCAGCAAAATACTGTGATCTGTGAATAATGCCAGACAAGCATTTTTCACGCATTGAATAGGATAACTGCTCTCTTTAAAAAAAAAAAAAAAGAAAAAAGAAAAAAAGCTGCCCCTTACATTGATCTACAGCCAAAATGCGTCTGAAATGAATGTAGTCAAACTTTATTAAATCTGGGTCACTAAGAACGAAAATGATGCTTAAAATTGTTGATTGGCTTTAGTTTTCAAGACATGGTGCTGGTTCAGTCTACACAACCTTTGACTTAGGAATTGCGGAGGATAAGTGTGTTAAAAAGGGAAAGGATCTCAAATCAATATCCAGCATTTGTTGAATCAAGGAAGATTTTATTACTACCCTTGCAATTAAGCTGGGTCTGATGAAGAACTTTGTCAAGGCCATGGACAAAACTAAAGCAGCCTTCATGTATCTCGGTGGTAAATTTCCAAGGTTAACTGAAGCTAAAATAAAGGAAGGTGTCTTTGTTGACCCTCAGATTTGTGAACTTCTTCGAGATGCCGCATTTAACCGTGCATTGCGTGACAAAAAAAGACAGCGTGGAAAGCCTTCCAGTTAGTGTTAACAAATTTTCTCGGAAATAAGGCAGACAACTACAAGAAGTTGGTGGAAAACCTCCTCGAGGCATACAAAAGCCTTGGCTGCAACATGTCATTAAAGATACATTTTTTGCTCTCTCATCTAGATTTTTTTCCACCAAACTGCGGAGCAGTGAGCGATGAGCATGATGAGCGATTTCACCAGGAAATTGCAGCAATGGAAAAATATCAGGGCAAATGGAGCCCATCAAAGCTTACAGACTATTGCTGGACAGTGACAAGAGATGTTCCATTTAATGAATACAAGAGACAAGCCAAGAAGAGCTGAGTAGCCATTGAATAAGAACTAAATATGTACATATACATATTTTTTGGCCTTTTGTTTCGTAGTCCATTTTATTTCTATAATCCTTTTGCTGACTTAATTTTTAAATGTTACATAAACAGGACAGATGAAATATTATACAACCATAAATACACAGAAGGAGCTATGTTTACAATATATGATTAAAATGACTATCTACGCACTATCTTTGCAATAGACATAGATGAAAAATGTAAAAACTTAACTAGCATGCAAACAGTAGCCAATCAGCTGGTTTAATTATATTTGAATTCAGCACATCAGCATCAATAGTAAATGTCACTTTTTATTGCTGAAGCAAACTACTAAAACTTTAGTATAATTTGTGCTTGTTTCTTTCACTGCGTCTTCATTCTAAAGCATATGGCTTGTTTCCTTCACTGCGTCTTCATTCTAAAGCATGTATACCCTAGAGGAAAAGTGAGATAGAGATATGATAGAGACATTTAAATATCCCAAAGCCTCTTTCAGTGGAAAGGAGGCTCTAGAACAAGGAGTTCTGGGATGAGGTTGAAAGGAGGTAGACTCAGGAGTAATCTTAGCAAATACTTCTTTACAGAGAAGGGTAGTAGATGAATGGAGCGGCCTCCCAGTGGAGGAGGTGGAGCCAAAAACAATGTCTGAATTCTTGAGAGCATGGAATAAATACAGGGAATCTCTGAGGGAGTTATGGGAATTGCTAGATAAATTGAACATAAGGGCTATATGGTCTTTTTTTTTTTTTTTTTTTGTCATCATGTTTGTGTTCTTTGTAAATGTCTAAACTGAATAAAATGGCTTACTGATAGTTTTTTTTTAAGGTGTGGAGGATGGAAACTATGAAATATAAACAAGTTGTTCTTTATGATAAATACTTGTCAAAATTGCATTTCCTCTTTTAAGTATAGATATATCCAAAAATATGTTATGAATGATAATTATTAGGGATGTACATTCATTTGAAACAGACAATGTTGTTTTCAAAAAGAAATGGTAGAAAAAAAACAGAAAATTCTTTCCTGTGCACTCAAGTGGGTTATGCACATCTTCCAGCAGTTGGAGACTGAGTAAAAGCTTACATCACGAAAATATAACCCTGCCCCAACATCAGCCTGCCAATATTCTGTGTCTCCAGCAGATGGTGGACATTCTTTTACCTTCTGGGGGTTGTCTGTGGCAAAAAATTAATGAAAGAAAAGGAGAAGATTGAAGAATTTTCAAACACCGCTTGAGCTCTGAGGTGACACCAGTAGGTCCCTCCCTCAGTTGAGTGTTTTCAGTCCGGGATCATGCCTCAAGCTCCCAGACTGAAAAAAAAAAAAAGCTGTTGGAGCCAGAGGGGACTGCTCGGCGGTGATAGCTTGTGCCTGCCTTCTTCCCCTGTAGCCAGAGACCCGTTCATGTTCTCGGCCAGGAGGGCTGAGTTCAGGTATGAAAAGTGGAGAGAGAGTTTTAGGGAGGTTTTTTCCCTTCTTTCCTTACCAGGTCTTCTTCCCTCGATGCTAAGTGTTCAGCATCCCTTCCCTCCTTCCTCTCACTTTCCTCAGAGTTTAGTGTAGAGCAGGTGGCACGGGCTCGGTGAGTTGAGCAGCCTTTGGCTAGGCTCCGCTCATAAGGCTCGATTTTCTTCAGCCATGTGGAGGGCCCCAGCAACATGGTTTTCCCACATGCTGTGCGTGCATGCCGCACAGCAGTTCCCTAGTATTAATGCGCAGGTGCGCATGTGTTTTTGCGAGTAAGACCATATGGTGCAAGCACATACTGTTATGAGCACATACGGTGCGTGTTCTATTTGACCACATACTGAACGCACACTGAGCATATACTTATTGAGTGCATACTGAGCACTTACTATCAATGCATGTGGGTGCATGCTATCTGGCGTTTTCTCGCTTTGTTTGGACACTTAATGTAAGAGTGCATCCTATCAGAGTGCATTTGGTATGAGCACATACTATTTGTGCGCTTACTGTATGGAACCATGGCCATTTGTGGGCGTGTGGTGGCATATGTTCTCCCGAAACGTTTATGGTGCTGGGAACATAGGGGTTTCAGCTTCTGTCTAGTCTGGCCTAGGGATTGATTCCAGTCCTCAACCTTGCAGCCGATGCCGGTTCAAGTCCCACTGGGGGTCCTTTCTGGACAAGCAGTTTTCGCAGAAGTCTTCAAGGGAACCTGCTCTAATGAAGTCATATAAAGACAACTTGCACTGTTTGTGTATGGTGTAATTATGTTTATGCAGCTCGCCTTATAAGGGCAATGGAGCCTTCACTTTCCTCTGTGTCAGCACTGGTTGACAAGATTATCAACTCTGGCTTTTTATTGATGCTGGCTATCCCCTCGTCTGAGGGGAGTGGGGCAGAAGGGTGGTAGAATGATTCTATCCTCCTTTTTAAAATTTCCCATGACCAAGACATTGAAAATGTCAGTTAGTCCGGCAGTGTTAGTCTTGGGCCTATGCCTTCAGGTGTACCCATCCTCCCTTTCCTAGGTGGAATCCCTGGGACTTCAGGTTTTTCTGCAGGGTCGCCCAGTGGAGACTCAGGGCTCCCACTTTTCAGCCACTGCATACAAGCACCACAGTGAGACAGTCCTGGTAATGTTCAGAAGGATGTGCATGATGATACGTCTGATGCCTCCGATGGGGATTGGGTTTCTCCCTTCTGGACGAAGGGGAAATTCCTCCGGATGTGGAACCACATCACACACTGATCCGAGTTTTTCACAGAGTTGAGATGCCAGATCTGTTTCAGATTCTGGAGATGTTCGTTGTGGCTGGGAGTGGCTCTGCTGGTGTACAACAAGAGAACCCCTTATGCAAGGCATCGTTTTCTTTTCCCTCCTTTGCGGCTACTGGTGCTACTGTGGAACCTTAATCTGGTCTTTACTTTGGCGGATCCCACCTTTTGTCCACTGGGTAGACATTCCTTACAGCTACTTACCTTTGCAGGCAGTTTTGTTTTTTTTTCTTGTGGCAGTCTGTTCAGCATGGACCCAAAAAACAACAGGGTAGGCGATCCAGTAAAGCCGTACATGATTTTTGCGTCTCCATCAATAAAGATTTGGAAAAGACTTCTTGTGGCATCCACTTTTTTGTTATTCCCTTAAGTCTGTTCAGCATGTCAGGATTCTGGGCTGTGAGGTCTTCTTGCCATAAGCTGGCTTGTACATTACTCTAGGGGTGGTACAGTTTAAGGCTGTGCCTTCCTTCTTGCCATCATTGGTTTTGAGAGTTTCAGTTGACTCTCTATTCCCCTTCCCAAGCTGGAGGGGGTTAGTGATGAGAGTGGGTCTCGTTTTTTGCATGCCTTGGATGTCAAGTGACATAGGTTGAGATACTTGCAGTTTCTGGCTCTTTATACTTCATCGTAGTGATAAAGGGATCCAACAAAAGAAGCAGCTACCACTCAGTTGCCATAATTTTTTCTCTAAGTAACTTAGAGTGTGCTCCGCTAGAGCTCCGGCGGTATCATGTGCGGAGAGTTGGTTATTTTCTCCTGTTAAGATTTCCCGGGCAGCGACAGGATATGCCTTGCACACCTTCCCAAGCATTGTAGCTTGGATGTTCAGGCTTCGAAGGTCGCAGCCTTTGCACCCACAGTGGTGTCTGCACTGCGGACAGCATCCCACCCTGTTGAGGAGCTTTGGAACCTCTCACTTGTGTGGATTGACCTGCCTGAGTGCAGAGGAAGGAGAAATTACTACTTACCTGATAATTTCCTTTCCTCTAAGGAAGGCAAATCAATCTACAACCTGCCCTCAGCTGACAATTGCTTTTCGTTCGTCCCTTCTTGTGAACTATGCATATTAATTCTGTTCATTTGTTGAAGGACTGGTAAGTGACATAACCAGCCCCTGAGGTTAGTGCATGTTAATGCTTTTGGCTGAGCTCTGTGTTCCCAATTGGGTGGAAACATGACTGGTTGACTGTTAATAATCATGTTCTTGTATAACCAGTTTGTCCACAGTTTGGCTTTTCTAGAGAATACTGGTGGGCTGATGTTGAGGCGGGACTTTCTCACAGGACAAGCAGGATGGTAGTCCTCATATATGGGTGACATCACAGGATGGAGCCCAATCACGGAACACTTTTGTCAAAGTTTCTAGAACTTTGACTGGCACCTACTGGGCATGCCCAGCATGGCACTAAACCTGCAGCCAGCAGGGGTCCCTCTTCAGTCTTCCTTTTTCCATGCAGCAGTAGCCACGTGGGTTAAGGAGCTCCACAGAGATTCCTGACAGGAATTTTCCTCACGGAATTACTAAAAACTTTCATACCCCACAGAGGTCCCTCCTTCGAATTTTTGACTCCGTGGTACTCCAGTAAGTTACCCGGTTTCGATCGATTCCTGTCGAGTTTGGCCCTCGCGGTCTACTGGCCGTCGACCGTACCGCGGCTAAATTTTTCAAAGGCCATGGCGTCTGGGTTCCGTCGGTGCCCGGACTGTACTCGCACCATGTCCATTACAGACCCGCATAAAGTCTGTGTAATGTGTCTCAGGTGCGAGCATGATGTCCTGACTTGCACCAAATGTGCCTTAATGACACCAAAAGGTCGTAAGGCCAGAATGGATAAAATGGTTCTCACAGGACAAGCAGGATGGTTGTCCTCACAAATGGGTGACATCGAGGATGGAGCCCACCACGGAAAACTTCTGTCAAAGTTTAAACAGAACTTTGACTGGCCCCTACTGGGCATGCCCAGCAAGGCACTGACCCTGCAGCCAGCAGGGGTCTCCCTTCAGTCTTCTTTTTTCCGCGCAGCAGTTGCCACGCGGTGAAAGGAGCTCTCTAACCACGTTCCTGACAGGAATTTGGAAGTTAATTTCCTAAGAAAATTTGCCCCTCAGGGGTCTCCCTTCGACAAATTTTTAGTCATCTTACGGAACCCGGTAAGTTTTTTGCCTTTTTCCATCGACTACCGTCGAATTTGGCCCTTGAGGCCTGTTGGCACTTACCGATCCCCAGCCTAAATTTTGGCTTCAGGCCATGGCAACGGGGTTCCGCCGTTGTCCGGATTGTACCCGGACTATGTCCATCACAGACCCCCACAGGGTTTGTGTGATGTGTTTGGGTAGTGAGCATGATGTCCTAACTTGCACCAAATGTGCCTTAATGACACCCAAGGGTCGCAAAGCCAGGATGGAGAAGATGGGGCTCCTCTTCCATGCACCCACCCCAACGCCATCGATAGCATCGACGTCATCGGAACCGGCACCGTCGAAGTTGTACCATCATCGTCAACCCTCCGGTGACCGTCCGCCATCGATCGCTTCTCGGCCGTCGACTCCCGTCCCTTCCCCGGATGGGCGAGGGGATCGGAAGGAAAAGCACCGCTATCGACGGCACAAATCTCGGCCTGTCGAGGATCCACAGCCATCGACCTCTGCTCAAGCCGAGCCACCGACAAAGAAGCCGCGAACAGACCGGACACCCTCCACGTCTCGTTCGCAGGCATCGAGGAAACCCTCACCCTCCCGGGGTGCGGGGGCCGTGATCCCACTGGTTACGGTGGTCCCTCCGGCCCTGCCTCAGCCTCCCTCTCCCGTCGAGCCGGGTATGGTTACCCCTGGTCTCCGGGCAGAACTGGACCGGCTGGTCCAGGAGGCCATCGAGAAAGCGATGAAGAAATTGCAACCTCCATCGGCACCGTCTCCGGCACCGGTTCCAGTGCCGGCACCGGCTTCGCCACCGAGGAGGGAACCGACCACCGAGCCGTTGATACAAGCGCTAGCACCGCTACTGAGCCGCATGGAGGCGCTCATGACGGCCCTTCCATCGGTGATTCCAGTGCCATCGACAACACCACCGTCTCCGACTGGATTTTCATCGGCAGGAGAAACACCGTTCCGGATTCCCCCTTCCGGGGTGGTTCCATCGGTGCCTTCTGGTATATCTCCACCGATATATCCTTCGGTTCCATCCATTCCACGCCAGGCACCAATTCCATCGACAGCACCGAAGCCATCGATGCCATTTCTGGTTCCACCTACGGCACCGATTCCACCTCGGTTTCCATCGATGCCTTTAGAGCCTCAGCCAGGTCCATCAGGGTTACAAACCCCACTTGATCCCTACGATACCTGGGGTGATGATGATGATACATCTTCTGACACGGATTTGCCTTCGCCTCCATCTCCTACAGAGAGTAGAAAAAGATCTCCTCCTGAGGATCTATCTTTCATTAATTTTGTGAAAGAGATGTCAGAAGTTGTACCTTTTCAACTACAATCTGAAGCTGATGACAGACACCAGATGATGGAACTCCTTCATTTCTGGATGCTCCAAAAATCATCGCTTCCATCCCTATACACCAGGTGTTTTTGGATCTGCTCAAGAAAAACTGGGAATCTCCTTCATCAGTGTCCCCAGTTAACAAAAAAGCTGACTCCACCTACCTTGTCCAGTCAGCACCAGGTTTCCAAAAACCTCAACTGGATCATCGCTCTGTTGTGGTTGAGTCCGCGCAGAAGAAGGCCAAGCGTCTTAAGCCACACTCTTCTACCCCACCTACCAGGGACAACAAGTTCCTAGATAGTGTTGGACGGAAAGTCTATCATGGAGCTATGTTGATTTCACGCATAGCTTCATATCAACTTTATATGACTCAGTACAACAGAGCCATCCTTAAGCAGATGCAAGACTATGCTGACACGTTACCAGACCAATACCAACCGCAGCTTCAAGCCCTTCTTCACAAGGGATTTGAGGCAGGGAAGCACGAGATTAGGACTGCCTACGACATATTCGATGCTTCCACAAAAGTTTCAGCCACAGCCATCTCAGCCAGACGTTGGGCTTGGTTAAAATCATCCAACCTTCGCCCAGAGGTTCAGGATCGTCTTGCTGATTTACCCTGCTTAGGCGATAATTTGTTTGGAGAGCAAATTCAGCAGATTGTGGCGGAGTTGAAAGACCACCATGAGACGTTGAAACAACTCTCATCTGTCCTCCTGAGCTGACCTCCAAGCAACCGCAAAAGAAAGACTCTAAGAAGTCATTCTTTCGACCACGCCGTTATTACCCTCCATCGGCCAGGCCTCGTCCAGCTCGATCCTCTACTAGGCCTCAGCCGCGTCAGCCTAGGAAACAAAGGCCTACTGTAGCCCCTCCTCCTGGGCCTGCGGCTGGCCTTTGACTCCCCTGTAGGGAACACATGCCAAACCCCTCTTCTGGACATCCCTGTAGGAGGTCGACTGTACCATTTTCTACAACCTTGGTTGCAGATCACCTCAGATCAGTGGGTGCTAACAATTCTCGCACAGGGTTACCACCTCAACTTCATAACTCTTCCGGCAGACTCCCCGCCTCTTCAAGCGTGGAGTCTATCCACCCATTTGGCTCAATTACAACAGGAAGTATCTCTTCTTCTGCAATCAAATGCTATAGAACCCGTTCCTCCCTCTCAACGAGGCAAGGGATTCTATTCCAGATACTTCCTAATACCAAAGAAATCGGGGGGACTACGTCCCATTTTGGACCTTCGAGCCCTCAACAAATACCTTCAAAAAGAGAAGTTCAAAATGGTAACCCTAGGCGCGCTGCTCCCTCTTCTACAAAGAGGGGATTGGCTGTGCTCTCTCGACCTCAAGGACGCTTATACCCACATTGCGATCACACAATCCCATCGCAAATATCTGCGGTTTCTAGTTGGCCACGACCATTATCAATACCGTGTCTTCCCTTTCGGTCTAGCTTCTGCCCCACGAGTCTTTACCAAATGTCTCGTAGTGGTAGCAGCATTCCTCAGGAAGGAAGGTGTCCACGTCTACCCATACCTGGACGATTGGCTAATCAGGGCCTCCACCCAACAGATAGCTCAATCCTCCCTAAAATTGACAATTCAAACACTCCTTTCCTTAGGGTTTCTCGTCAATTACGAGAAATCTTGCTTAGTCCCGTCTCAAACCTTATCCTTCATTGGAGCAGACTTGGACACCTTGCAGGCAAAGGCTTACCTTCCTCTTCAGAGGGTCCACACCCTAATATCCCTGGCTCGCCAGCTCCAGTCTCAGAACACTGCCACGGCTCGCCAGTTCCTCATTCTCCTAGGACACATGGCATCCTCGGTTCAAGTCACTCCCATGACCCGACTAGCCATGAGAGTAACACAATGGACTCTACGACACCAATGGATTCAAGCTTTTCAGCTTCTGTCCTCCATAGTCACAGTCACACAAGCGCTGCGCCTCTCCTTAACCTGGTGGACGACTCAGGTCAACCTCCTTCAGGGCTTACCCTTTCTTCCACCGGATCCGCAAGTAATCCTAACCACCGACGCTTCTCACATCGGTTGGGGAGCCCATGTGGACGACTTTCAAACCCAAGGGTTATGGTCCAACGAGGAAGCCGAACACCAGATCAATTTCCTGGAACTTCGAGCAATCCGCTATGCGCTCCGCACTTTCAAAGATCATCTCTTTCATCAGATAATCTTAATCCAGACGGACAACCAAGTGGCCATGTGGTACATAAACAAGCAGGGAGGCACAGGCTCCTTCCTTCTGTGTCAGGAAGCTGCGCAGATCTGGGCGGAAGCCCTCTCCCACTCCATGTACCTCAGGGCCACTTACCTGCCGGGAGTAGACAATGTATTGGCAGACCAGCTGAGCCGTGTCTTCCAACCGCACGAGTGGTCACTCGATCCTCTGGTAGCGACCTCTCTGTTTCACAAGTGGGGTTCTCCCCGCATAGACCTCTTTGCGTCCCCTCAGAACCACAAAGTGGACGATTACTGCTCTCTCATTCGGAGCCAGCACTCTCGGCCGAGGGATGCATTCTCCCTCAAGTGGACAACCGGTCTGCTCTATGCATTCCCTCCACTTCCTCTTGTGTCAAAGACTCTCATGAAGCTACGCCAGGACGGGGGAACCATGATCCTGATAGCACCTTACTGGCCACGCCAAGTATGGTTTCCAATACTCCAGGATCTCTCCATCCGCAGGCACATTCCTCTGGGAAAGGACCCGCATCTGCTCACTCAAAACGACGGATGCCTCCTCCATCCCAACCTCCAAGCCTTGTCCCTGACGGCATGGATGTTGAAAGGTTAGTCCTTCAGCCTTTCAACCTTTCAGATTCCGTTTCTCGGGTCCTGATAGCTTCATGAAAGCCTTCCACAAGAAAGTCTTACTCATACAAATGGAAAAGGTACACATCATGGTGCACTTCTCAGTCCCTTGATCCCCTTTCCTGTCCAATCTCCAAATTCTTGGACTATTTATGGCATCTCTCTGAATCAGGTCTTAAAACCTCTTCTATCAGAATGCATGTCAGTGCGGTAGCCGCCTTCCATAAAGGTGTACAGGGTGTCCCTATTTCAGTACAACCCCTAGTAACACGTTTTCTTAAAGGCTTGCTCCATCTGAAGCCACCCTTACGTCCTCCGGCCCCATCTTGGGACCTTAACCTGGTTCTTGGTCGTCTAATGAAACCTCCTTTCGAACCTCTGCACTCCTGTGAGTTAAAGTATCTCACATGGAAAGTGTTATTCCTTTTGGCTATCACTTCAGCTCGCAGGGTTAGTAAATTGCAGGCCCTAGTTACCTATCCGCCTTACACTAAGCTCCTGCAGGACCGGGCGGTACTCCGCACTCACCCTAAATTTTTACCTAAGGTAGTTTCTGAGTTTCATATTAATCAATCCATCATACTACCTATCTTTTTTCCCAGGCCCCACTCCAACTCCGGGGAACAGACTCTGCATACCCTAGACTGCAAACGAGCTCTAGCTTTTTATCTAGACTGTACAGTTGCTCACCGGAAGAGCACTCAATTATTTGTCTCTTTTCATCCTAACAAGTTAGGACATCCTGTGGGTAAGCAGGCTCTTTCCTCCTGGTTGGCGGACTGCATTTCTTTTTGCTATCAGCAAGCTGGCATTCCCTTTCAAGACCGTGTGAAAGCACACTCTGTGAGGGCCATGGCGACGTCAGTGGCACACCTTCGATCAGTGCCGCTTCCTGACATCTGCAGGGCTGCAACCTGGAGTTCTCTCCATACCTTTGCAGCCCACTATTGTTTGGACAAAGCTGGAAGACAGGACTCCATCTTCGGCCAATCTGTCTTGCGTAACCTTTTTCCAACGTGATGTACCAACACCCTTCCACCTTCCCGGTAGGGTGCGGATGCCCTTTACCAAATTCCACCCCAGTTGTAGTGCCTGTTGCACGTCGTTGGGTGCATTTGGTGCAAGTCAGGACATCCTCAGCTCGGTACTCACCCATTTGTGAGGACAACCATCCTGCTTGTCCTGTGAGAAAGCAAATGTTGCTTACCTGATGTAACAGGTGTTCTCACAGGACAGCAGGATGTTAGTCCTCACGAAACCCGCCCGCCACCCCGCGATGTTGGGTTTGTTTTGTTTTTACTTTCTAGGCACTGCCTGTAGCTTTGAAAATCAGACTGAAGGGAGACCCCTGCTGGCTGCAGGGTCAGTGCCTTGCTGGGCATGCCCAGTAGGGGCCAGTCAAAGTTCTGTTTAAACTTTGACAGAAGTTTTCCGTGGTGGGCTCCATCCTCGATGTCACCCATTTGTGAGGACTAACATCCTGCTGTCCTGTGAGAACACCTGTTACATCAGGTAAGCAACATTTGCTAACTTCTCTTCCGTTCTCAATCTCAGACGCCGTCTATTGCATCGACATCGTCTGAACCGGCACCATCCACTTCACGCCAGTATCGGTGACCGACCAGGCGTCGACGACTTCTCGGCCTTCGACTACATCTACTCCCCCTTAGGACCGAGGGGATCGTAGAGAGAAACATCGGCATCGACACCGCAAGTTTCAGACCATCGAGGAAGGAAAATCTTCGACCTCGCCATCGTCCGAGCCGCCATCGAAGAAACCCCGTCCAGAAAAGGCACCGACCCTTTCTGCAACGGGGTCACCGAGGCAACCCTCACCCGGACGGGTATCGGGAGCTGCGACTACGCCTTTAACGGTGGTCCCTCTGGCTATGCCTCTGCCTCCTTCTTCCCTTCCGAAACCGGGGCTGCTTGCTCCAGGTCTCCATGAAGAACCGGATGGTTCAGGAGGCCATCGATAAGGCGATGCACAGACTCCAAGTTCCTCCGACACCGAAACCGGTGCCGATTGTAGAACCGACCACCGATCAGATTCTGGCAGCACTGGCACCGCTGCTCTCTAAGATGGAAGCGCTTATAGCCGCTTTTCCACCGATGGATCCTGGGTCACAGACGGCTCCGGTGCCCTCCCCGCTTACCCTATCATCGGGAGGGGAAACACCGTTCCGCATTCCTCCATCGGGAGTTCTTCTGATGCCTCAACTGCCGATGCGCCCATCAGCGCCACCGATCCATCCATCGATGCTCTCGATGCCTGCACCGGTGCCCTCTATGCCTTCATCGGTGCCTCCAGCACTTCACTCGATGCCTTCGGAACCTAGACCGGGACCTTCAGGAATACCATCATCCCATCCTTCTCAGGCTCCTAGAGGGGCAGGTCCTGATCCCTATGACACCTGAACCGACGATTCTTCTCAAGACACCGATGACTTGCCATCGCCACCTTCTACTGAAAGCAAGAAGTGTTCTCCTCCAGAGGACCTATCCTTCATAAATTTTGTGAAGGAAATGTCTGAATTGGTTCCCTTCCAATTGCAGACTGAACAAGATGACAGACATCAAATGATGGAGCTGTTACAATTCCTGGATGCTCCCAAGGAAATAACCTCCATCCCTATTCACCAGGTTCTTTTGGATCTCCTCAAAAAGAACTGGGGAGCATCCTGGTTCTGTTGCTCCAGTCAACAGAAAAGCTGATACCACTTATTTGGTCCAGTCAGCCCCAGGATTCCAGAAACCTCAGCTGGATCAGCAATTTGTGGTTGTAGAATCTGCCCAAAAAAGGGCAACAAGATCAAAACCCCACTCTTCCTTTCCCCCAGCTAAGGAACAGAAATTCCTGGATGCCATTGGCCGGCGTGTCTTCCAGGGATCGATGCTTATCTCTCGGATCGCCTCCTACCAGCTGTATATGACCCAGTACAACAGGGTCTTATTCAAGCAGATACAGGACTTTGCAGAGTCCCTGCCTCAGCAATTCCAGGAACAACTTCTAGCCCTAGTACACAAGGGTTTTGAGGCAGAGAAGCATGAAATAAGATCTTCTTATGATATCTTTGACACCGCTTCCAGGTTATCTGCAACTGCTATTTCGGCAAGAAGATGGGCCTGGCTTAAGTCTTCGGACTTGCACCCTGAAATACAAGACAGATTATCTGATCTGCCCTGCATAGGAGACAATCTGTTTGGGGAACAGATTCAGTGGACGGTGGCAGAACTCAAGGACCATCATGAGATCCTTCGCCAGCTCTCTCTGATGCCCTCTGAGTATTCCTCCAAACAGCCTTTCAGGAATGATACTAAAAAGTCATTCTTCCTTCCAAAGAAGTCCTATCCACCACAGTCTAGGACTTGTTCCACGAGACCTTTCCAAAAGGCCTAGTCTCGTCAACCTCATAAACAAAAGCCGCAAGCAGCTCCTCAGCCAGGCCCTGCTTCCGGTTTTTGACTTCTGCATAGAGAGCAGCAGCCAGTATCCACTGCCTCAAATACCAGTGGGAGGTTGATTGTGCCATTTCAACAACAGGTGGCACACAATCACCTCAGACCAGTGGGTCCTTACCATAATCTCTCAAAGTTATCGCCTGAACTTTCTCTCCATTCCACCGGACTCCCTAGAGAACATCCAACCACTCACTACTCCTGGAACAGGAGGTTTCCCTCCTCCTCCAGTCCAGAGCAATAGAACCAGTACCTTACTTTCAACAAGGCCTAGGATTCTATTCCCGGTACTTTCTAATCCCCAAAAAAATTGGGAGGCATTCGTCCAATTCTGGACCTACATGCCCTCAAGTACCTCCAACGAGAAAAGTTCAAGATGGTAACCTTGGGTTCCCTCCTTCCTCTTCTGCAAAGAGGAGACTGGCTCTGCTCTCTTGATCTCCAAGATGCGTACACGCACATTGCGATAAATCCATCTCATCGCAGGTTCCTGAGATTTCTAGTAGGCCCCAAGCACTATCAATACCGTGTGCTCCCATTCGGCCTGGCATGTGCACCACAAGTCTTCACCAAGTGCCTCGTAGTAGTAACAGCCTTCCTCAGGACTCAAGGTGTTCACGTCTACTCCTGTCTAGACGATTGGTTGATCAGGGGTCCCACTCAGCAAGCTGCTCTGTCGTCCCTACGTCTTACTTTACACACTCTGATTTCGCTAGGATTTCTCATCAACTACGCAAAATCCTGCTTAAACCCATTTCAAACTTTATCATTCATAGGAACAGACTTGGACACCTTGCAGGCAAAGGCATTTCTGCCTCGACAGCAAGCTCTCACTCTCATCTCCCTCGCACACCAGCAACAGTCTCAGCGCCACACGACTGCACGCCACTTCCTCATCCTACTGGGACACATGGGTCCTCAGTACAGGTTACCCCAATGGCTCGCTTGGCCATGAGTCATGCAGTGGACTCTAAGGTCACAATGGACTCAGTCCATCCAACCTCTATCAACCACTGTCCACATCACCGTCAGTCTCTAGCCTGGTGGAAAAATCAAATCAATCTCCTCCAAGGCCTGCCCTTCCAACCTCGGCTGGGGAATCAAACACCAAATCAATTTCCTGGAGCTTCGAGCAATCAGATATGCTCTCAGGGTATTTCAGGATCGCCTTTCCAATCAGGTCATCCTGATTCAGACGGACAACCAGGTGGCCATGTGGTACATCAACAAACAGGAAGGGACGGGCTCCTACCTACTGTGTCAAGAAGCTGCGCATATATGGGCAGAGGCCCTCTCCCACTCGATATACCTCAGGGCTACCTATTTGCCGGGAGTGGACAATGTGTTGGCGGACAACCTAAGTCGCGCTTTCCATTCGCACGAGTGGTCCCTCAACCCCACAGTGGCGGACGCAATACTCCAATGTTGGGGTCATCCTCGCATAGACCTCTTTGCATCACCTCAAAACCGCAAGGTAGAGAACGTTTGCTCTCTCACTCGCAGCCAACACTCACAGCCAATAGATGCGTTCTCCCTCTCATGGGCAACCAGTCTCCTATATGCATTCCCTCCACTTCTCTCGAAGACTCTCTTGAAGTTACATCAGGACAAAGGATGCATGATCCTGATAGCACCTCACTGGCCTCGCCAAGTGTGGTGTCCAATACTTCAGGATCTCTCCATTCGCAGGCACATTCCCTTGGGAAAGGACCCGCTTCTGATCACTCAGAACGGCAGGTGCCTACGCCACCCCAATCTTCAAGCTTTGTCCCTGACGGCCTGGATGTTGGAAGGTTGATTCTTCAGCCACTTAACCTTTCGGAGTCAGTTTCCCGTGTCCTGATTGCTTCACGGAATCCTTCCACAAGAAAGTCTTACCTATACAAATAGAGCAGGTTTAAGTCATGGTGTTCTTCTCAATCCCTTGATCCCTTTCACTGTTCCACCATGAAGTTTCTAGACTATCTCTGGCACTTGTCAGAATCAGGTCTAAAAACTTCATCAGAATGCCTGTCAGTACGGTGGCTGCCTTCCATAAAGGTGTTGGGGATGTTCCTATTTCAGTACAACCTCTCGTAACACGTTTTTCTGAAAGGCTTGCTTCACCTCAAGCCTCCACTGCGCCCTCCGGCCCCTTCTTGGGACCTCAGTCTGGTTTTGGGTCAGCTCATGAAACCACCATTCGAGCCTCTCCAATCCTGTGATCTTCGCTATCTCACATGGAAAGTGATTTTTCTTTTGGAAATCACATCTGCTCGCAGAGTTAGTGAGTTACAGGCCCTAGTTACCTATCCGCCTTAAACTTCTGCAGGTCCGGGCAGTACTCCGCACTCACCCTAAGTTCTTGCCTAAGGTAGTATCGGAGTTTCACATTAATCAATCCATTATACTACCTTCCTTCTTTCCCAGGCTCCACTCCAATCCAGGAGAACAGGCTCTGCATACCCTTGACTGCAAACAGGCTCTTGCCTTCTATCTAGACCGTACAGCTGCCCACAGGAAAAGCACTCAATTGTTTCTTCCCATTCCATCAAAATGGGGCAGCCTGTGGGTAAGCAGACTCTCTCCTCCCGGTTAGCGGACTGCATATCCTTTTGCTATCAGCAAGCAGGCATTCCTCTTCAAGACCGTGTTAAAGCACACTCTGTGACGGCAAAGGCGATTTCAGTAGCACACCTATGCTCGGTGCCGCTTCCTGACATTTGCAGGGCTGCTACCTGGAGTTCTCTCCATACCTTTACAGCCCATTATTGCTTAGACAAGGCCGGAAGACAAGATTCCATCTTTGGCCAGTCTGTCTTCCGCAACTGTTTTACAACTTCTTGTACCAACACCCTTCTGCCTGCCTGTTAGGGTTCAGGATGCCCTCTACCAAATCCCACCCCAGTCCTTGTGCCTATTGCACATCTTGGGTACATTTGGTGCATTTCTCGGACATCCTCAGCTCAGTACTCACCCATATATGAGGACTACCATCCTGCTTGTCCTGTGAGAAAGCAAATGTTGCTTACCTGTAACAGGTGTTCTCACAGGACAGCAGAATGTCAGTCCTCACGAAACCCGCCCGCCGCCCCGCAGAGTTGGGTTCGTTACGTTTTCTTATTTTATTTTTTGGCACTTCCTGTAGCTTTAAACAAGACTGAAGAGGCACCCCTGCTGGCTGCAGGGTTAGTGCCATGTTGGGCATGCCCAGTAGGTGCCAGTCAAAGTTCTAGAAACTTTGACAAAAGTGTTCCGTGATTGGGCTCCATCCTGTGATGTCACCCATATGTGAGGACTAACATCCTGCTGTCCTGTGAGAACACCTGTCACAGGTAAGCAACATTTGCTATATGTCCATGATGTCAGCTTTTACTCCATCTCCATCTGCTGGTAGAGGTGCATAACCCACTTGTGTGAGTGGTCCTGCCTTCCCTAGAGGAAATTAAATTATCAGGTCAGTAGTAATTTCTACTTTTCCTTCCATTGTTTTTAGTGTTCACCATTTCCAAAACTAAAAAAGCAAAACAAAAAAAAAAAGGAAAACTAAACACACAAATTTGCCCCCAAATGTCAAGAAACATGACATAATTGTTTTTGATCTGCACACCCCTAGTAATTATAAACTTAAGGTGCTGATTTAACCATTCATGAAGTGTTAACAGATCATCTTTTCCTTTCTGTAATGCAAAGATATCATCTAGATTCATTTTGCAGCATACTATTTGAAAATTGCATAAATGCTGTTCAAAAGTAGTCATAACAAAAGAGCATTCATGTTTTCAATGTACTATTGTTCATACGTAATGTAGAATGAAGCCAGAATAATTACATGTTTATAGCGAGACTATACATATCACCCATGCACCAATAGAAATGTGTTCACTTTGTTATTGCTACAGGTCACATATAATCGCTAGAGCTGTCTCTAGAATTTTAGTAGCTGCAGATAAAATTTTACAGTTCTTAAGAAGGAAAAATAAATTACTTCCCTCTGCATTCTCTGTGATATTTCAGTGCAGTGAGTTCACTCTGGCATTTCAATGCAGCATGTTTACTTAGAAGAGAAAGGAATTCAAATTAACACCCTGTTTTGCCTGTTGCTGCTTCAGGGGCATCTGGCTGAAGCTGCTGCAGTTGTTTGCGATACTGCACTTTACGACTACTCTGTGTGCATGACTGTCAAATCTGAAGCATCTACAGGTGAAACAAGGTGCTATGTCAGGTTCCTTCCTCTTCTAAGTGAACACACTGTATTGAAACACCACAGCGAATGCACTGCTTTAAAATATCATAAGTATGCAGAGAAAAGTAATTTATTTTTTCCTTCTTATGAACTTTAAAATTTTATCTGCAATTACTAAAATACTTTTTTTTTTTTTTTTTGAGAGACATAATTACATGTGACCCATAGCATTAACAAAGTGAACGTTTCCAGTGGTTCACGGGTGTCATGAATAGTCTGCTATAAACATATAATTATTCTGGCTTCATTCTGCAATGTGATTTTTGGGTGATGTATGAAGCAATAGTAGATTGAAAACACGAATGCTCCTTTGTTGCTATTAGTGTAAGTACATTTTACATATTTTCTGATTCATTTGTTGAGGTAATTTCACAAAAGAAGTCATAGCCATACCTCATATTTGAAGATAAGATTCCTCATTAAATGCAAAGTAATATAGACATGAAGCCAGTGAGGCTATTTCCCTGGCATATTCTGTGAGGATACGATTGGTAATTCATCATTGGGTAAGAATTTGTGATATTTATGTAAAATCATTTCATTGCTTGATCTCTCGAAGTGATGTACAATATAGCCTCTTAACGATCTTATCAAATCTCATACATTAAAACAACATAACAGTATAGAAATAGAATTGCCCACCTTCATAACATTTCAACCTTCTTCCATCTCTATCATCAACCAGGTCTATATCTGCTTATGAAACTTCAATAGGTCTGGTTTCACCCTTATTTTCTGTGACAGATCACATCACAAAGCTGGCAAAATGGAGGAAAAAAGCCCTATTTTGAAACCGCACATGCTGGAATCTGTAACAACCATCTTTTGATAGTGTAAATTCCAGCCAGATTCTACTCTTTTCAACCAACCCCACAATTGACGGGATCGTGGACCATCTAGAGATTTAAATGCCATAAGAAATTTTTTAATTTGTCTCACGCTGACACTGGCAGCCAATTTATTTATTTATTTGGCACTTTTATATACCGATATTCTTGTAACAAGTTACAAATCACCTCGGTTTACATTCAAACAATAACCTTTGCACAAGGATGCATTACATTGAACAGGGAGATCAAGACTTGGAAGCAACAAACGAGGATAAACAATTAGATAACTTGGTAAGAGTATTACAGCTGAAGAACATTTGATGGTATATCAGTCCTCAGAGCGGCTTGCTAGTGATGTAGTTCAACTAACAAAACTGCCTGACATGAACCCGAATGGTCATCCGAGTTGGGCAAAGGCTTCGCCAAACAACCATGTCTTTAATCTTTTCTTAAAGGTGTTTGGGCATTGTTCTAGTCTAAGCTCAGGAGGGAGGGATTTCCATTGCAAAGGTCCCGACGTGGAGAGGGCTCTCTTCCTTAATTTGGATTTAATGGATTTAGGATTTTTCTTGCTGTATATTCAAGTAGAAAGCCTCAATATCAAATGCCACCAATAGTTACATTCGCAAAATAATGATGTCTCATACCAAGGGGAATTAATAGCATAAACAAGAATCCTAGATGTATACACGTTCGTTCATTTTAATTCTTATCTCCGCTTACAGCATTACAGAACTCATAATAGGGCCAATCTTATTTTTTTTGATTTGCAATTAAAATAACATTCTTCTTTGAGATGCTTTTTCAGTACTTATCATTAAAAATAGTGAAGATCCATGCAGGTAAGATGGTGTCCCAAAACGGGTCTGTTTTGAAGTTGGATCTGTGTTGGGTTTGTCAACATTTTCTTTCCCAATTTGATAGGCCATTATAAGTAACTAAAATATAATCAAAATAATAGTTGCGGAGATGCTCTAAAAGAAAAAAAATGCACAAAAGACAAAGATGACTGCTCTATAATGCTCATTTGGTGCCTAACTTTTAACCGGAAGCATCCCAAGGGGGAAGTCCTGTATATCCTAATTTTTTGCAAAAACCCTTTATAACTCAAATTAAATTAAACTTAGAAATTGATTGGTACAGTTTAAGCCATGTGGTGAAATGGCATTTAGATTAAAAATCCAAAATTGTTCTCTATAGTCTAGTTTCAGTTCCTGATCACCTCCTTGTGGTGAGGGAGGGATTTGCTCTAAAACTCCCCATTCAAAAGAATGTCCTAAATCGATAGTGTGACACCAGAGGTGCTTGACGTTTTCTAGTGGTTATTCAGCTCTTATGTTCAACAATTCTAGTTTTTATTTTGCATTTGGTTCTTCCAATATATATTGTTTTACACAGACACGTGATAAAATATACAATGTATGTAGAAGTACAATCAGTTGAACCATAATGTATTTCTTTCTTTCCTGATGCTGAATCTTGCCATTGTAGTCCTGATATAGTTTGGGTACAAAAAACACAATGACCAAAGGCAGTGTGACCCTGATATACCGAAGAGGGTATAATAGAATCCAGAGGTAGAAAAGAATGAACTACCAAGTCTTTAATGTTTCTGCCTCTTGTATAGGCAGTGCGGGGGCAATCATTGAAGATTGAATATTTTTTCAGTATTTCCCAGTACTTAAAAATAATCGGTGCAGTGTCAGAGGACATGTTAGAATAGCAAAGTACACAGACTACCTCCGTAGTTGACAATTCATGTTTGTCTGAAAGTAACCAAGAACAAATCACATTGGAAGCTCGTTTAAAAGCTTTTTCTTATAATAGAGGCCAGATATCCTCTTGCAAGGAGTCATGAGCTTAATTCCTGTGCTTGACAAACAAAATCTGGTTTCTCTGATCATATTCTACAAATACGGAAGAACTGTCCCTCTGGAAGATTTTTCTTTAGCCTGTATGGATGGAAACTGGAAAACTGGTTTGCAATATGTTGGTGATTTTTGAAGATCAGGATATCTAAAAATGATATAGAATTAGTTACATGACATGGTAACTTGTAAATAAGACTGGACCTCTGATTATTTATAAGGCTGAGAAAGTATTTGAGTGCTGGTAGAGCATTTTATGAGGTCTGTAATGTAAGTGGAGAGAAGAATTAAAATGAATGAACGTTTATACACGGATTCTTGTTTACCAATAGTTTTGTTGCCATCTAAGTACTGTAAATCATGCAAAAGGTTTAACATGTGCAAACTCTTTCACATAGAAATTGGCTTTGGACACAAATTGTTTTAAAATAGTCTATAAAGATGAGTATTCCAAAACAGATCTTTTTGCCAACACAGTGGGTCTGCCTGGTGGATTTTCACAAGATTTATGTATTTTGGGCAACATTAAGTAAGAGGTAAGCAAGGATGGTCCACTATTAAAGAAGAAAAAAAACTTTCTCTGTGAGGTAATCCACTTTCAAACCATGATGAATCTGAACCTTAAGAATTTGTTGAGTTGAATCTGCAAGTAGTTTCTTGTAACAAACTGGATTGTCAGTTTGCCGTCTGACTTCAGCCAAGTATGTATTTCTGTCAAACACTACTTTCCCAGCTCATTATCCACTGGTTTTATTACTAAATCATTACGCACAGATAATTCTTTTAAAGCTTGGTTCTCCATTCTAGTAAGTTTAAAACACTCAGGTTGGCTTCCTTCCAAAATCTCAATGTCCTTACGGACCAGCTGTTGAAAAGTAAATCTGTATGGATCCATCTGGCTTGAGGAAATCCAAGCTCATTTACACTTTACAATAGATATTTCAAAGGAAACTGACTTTGATAAAAAGTCTTTTTTTTTTTTTAATATTTCCCTAATCAATCTATAAATATCTTTGCAAAACTGAAAGGCATTATGTATATTAGTCAGTACTAGAAAAGACCTATGTTAAGAACTAATTATGAGTGGGAGTCAATAATCCTGATAAATTTATAATGGCTAATTGTGAGTTTGCTCTCATCCATGGTTTCCCCATCCTTCGTTGTGCATCAGTATTGCTCTTCTCCTGTTGCAAAAGTGACTTGACTTGATTTCGGCTCCCAAGTACCTCCCTTCTTCTATCTGCCACATCCTCAATCTATCACTTTCCACTGCCACTAAAAAGTCAGGCGATCACTCTGCCCTCCCTTCATAAAGAGAATTTTTTTCTGATAATAGAGAAGCATTGACCCTGCTGACAGGTGAAATACAACTATGTTTTGCCAGCAGTTTTTTGCCACCTGTTGCTTTTGGGCTACTAGATAGTGAGGACAGCTGCTTCTTCACTGTCATAAAAATAAGATATTTGGTGGCAAGCTGTTGTGGCTAAGAAGATTTTTTTCAATTAAAATTAGATCTAGGTCGATAGGGGGGAAAACAAGATGGCTGACTAGAGGATGCTACGAAATGCAGCTCAGAGTCCTCATTTCTTAAAATATCTTGTTTCCTCTTGAATTTGGAAGAAAATGCCCCATAAAAGGAAAGGGAAATTGAGGGTCTTTTCCCCCCGACCCCACTAGCCCCCTCCCCTCCCAGGGACAGTGGTTAATATCACAGTATGCATTCCCTACCTCCGGATTTGCGGCGTTTAGCCCGCGAGCAAGTCGGAGAGGGGAACCCTGTTCTCACCAGGGGAAAACATAGTTGAGCCTGCCAGATCCTAGATTGCCTCTGAGAGCTTCTTCCCTGATCCAGGTCGGTGGAGCTGGGCTGTTGGAGGAGGAAGCTCGAAGGAACCCAGCGGGGTGGAATCGCTGAGCTTGGGAAAGCTGGGTCCTCCTCGCCGATGCAAGCAGTTTGGCTGGCAGCCCTAGAAGGAAGGAGGTCAGAGTGCAGTAGCCAGGCCCCAAAGAACATCGGGGGAAGGAACGCTACCGGAGGGAGAGAGTCTAGACAACTTGGAACCCCAGAACCCACAAGTCATTATGGGACTTGATGGCAAGCATGGCTCAAACCTTTGGAAAGCAAGCCAAACGTCTGGGAGATGTTGAAAATAAAATGGCAAGAATTGAAGAGGAGTTCATACCGGTGTTGCAGGATCATTCAAAATCTTTACAAGAAATCTATTTGGATATAAAAGATCTTAAAGTCTCTAATAGAAATTTTATGAGCGAAAGACTATCTTTATTAAGAAGATTAGAATCCATAAAGAACTATTTAAAACACCTAAACTTAAGACTTTTTAAGCTTTCCAAAGGTTCTAGGAGAAATACCATTAATTACATTTAAAAGGTATATGAAAGAAGTACTTAAAATTCCAGAGGAATCAACCCCCGCTGTAAAAAAAAAAAAATAAATAAATAAATAAAAATATTGTTTCTTCCAAGTAAGAGGCCTGTCGTAGAAACAGGTAATAATGAAGGGGTAGACCTAGCTAACCTTACAGACTACCTTGAAAATTCGAACATAGAGGTGACAGAGCAGTTCTTTTTGTGGTCTTTTATTCTGAATAAGATGTGAGCTTATTTATGAAAAGTTATTTCAAGAATTTAAATGCCTCATTTTTGGGTGGTCAAAACCGTATGTACCCCGATTTGTCAAGACCCACACAACTTAGATGTAAAAAATTTCTTACATTGAGAGCAAAGGTTCTGGCACTTGTTGCAGGTTTCCGCTTACAATATCCATGTAAGTGCGTAGTAAATTGTGATGGAAATGTATATATCTTTTTTTCTCCCAGAACAGCTGCGGTCATTTCTAAATGGAGGAGCATAATGGCTAGCAAAGGGATCTAAAATTAAGACAGGAGGGTTATGTTTATATTGTACTATTTTCCTATAATTCTCCCCTTATTTTCCTTTTCCCCCATGTTATCTGTATAATGAAAGATAAATTAGATTTGTTTAAAGAATTGCATATGGATCTGTACGGGTACTATATGTAACTAGGAATTTTTGGCAAAAAATATTTCTTTCTTGTTTCATAGCAAAGAAGTTCTTTGTTAATTTCATGTAAATTGATTAAAAAAAATACAAAAATTAGATCTAGGTCTCAGCATACCAACAAAGTTGAGACCTATATTGAGAAAGGATGGAAAAAAGATTCAGTACAGTCAGTACAGAAAGCATTTTTTATGAGCATAAATGGTATGCTATATGTGGAAAAAGTGCTTTCCCTGTACGTACCAGGATAAGTCCAGACGGTGGGTTATGTCCCCCCGTCCAGCAGGTGGAGTCAGAACAAACTTTTGAGGGCGGTGCTACCTAAGCCCTCACCCCCTCTATGCCTCTTCAGTATAGTTCTGACTCCAGCAGAGTGGAGCAGGGGAACATCCGTTCCCCAGCACTTTTGGTTTATTTTTGCAATTCTAGCTCTTAGATCTTTCTTGACTTAACTGTGTTTATGAGGGATCAAGTTTACTATTTCAAAAAAAAAGAAAAAAGATTTCTGCAGTTTGTATCAGGGCACTTGTGGACAGGTCTGTGCGGGTTTCTTGCTCTGCCTTTCCTTCCTGTCTGTTTTTTCTGCCGCCGCTTTTGCGTCGAGGTGGTAAGTGCCTGCTTGTGTGTTTCTTTTTTTCCTTACAGATTTCTGCCCGCGCCGCTGGGGTGCAAGTCCTGTCTAGGTGCGCTCCCGTTTTAAGAGTAAGTTCCTTCTTGGGAAAGATTCTGGATCAGATCCATCAAGAACCTTAGAGAGAACGCGGTGGCAGAGGCCCAGAAGTTCGACTGCGTTCCCCGAGATCCTACACTTTCTCTAGGACTAGATTCCGCACCACAATGCCGTTTCCCGCATCACGAGACAGCAGCCTCCGCGGACTTCCTCTCCAGACTGGATAGTATGGGACCGGATCGCTCTATTCTGGCCTGGATTGGCCACTGGTGGAAACAGGATGCTGGGCCGGACGGACCCTTGTTATGACCACGTATGGCATATTCTTATGTTATGTTCTACGATGAGTGGGTCCGGATTACGTCGGATCACTAGGCCCTGGATGTTCTCAAGCACGGCCACGCCTTGGTCTTTGTATGGCTCAAGAGACAGATGTGTCTTCTCGCCCTGCGGATCCCTCCCAAGGCAGCTTGCGTTTCGCCAGACGTGGATTGGCTCCTCACACTGGAAGTGATTGTTCCCGTGCCACAAGCAGATTGGGGTGCCGGGGACACTTCCCCTCTATTTCATGGGGCCCAAAAAGGAGGGCCGGCTTTCCACCCGACCCTGGACCTCAGGTGGTTGAGGCAAGTGTCCTAAAGGTTCCGTGGTTCCTGGATGGAGACGCTGCGCTCGGTAATATCGACTGTTCATCGAGGGGTGTTCCTGGCCTCCCGGGTTTGTCACTGAGGCGTATCTTCAAACATTCCAATCCACAAAGACAGCATCAGCAGTACCAGCCGGTCATGGTACTAGGGTCTACATTTTCAGTCACCAGACCCGGCCCCTCGAGTTCTCCTCCAAGGTCATGGGGGTGGTAATCGGCGACCTGCATCGTGGGAAGGCGACCTTGTTTCATCCCTTACCTGGACGTTTGGGCTTCATGGGAGCAAAATCCTTGCACCAGGACTACCTAACCGGGCGGTCGACAGAGTGTTGCTGGGCGCAGGTCCTGACACGAGGTTGCAACTTTCCCCAGTCGCTTGGGTTCCTCAATTTCGCCAGGGCAGCCTCACATCTTCTCAATCATTGGCTCTCCTAGGTGCGAGATTCGACACGGCGGAGGGCAAGGTGTGCCTGCGGCCGGAGCGCGCTCAGGCGTTACGGGATCAATTACAGCATTTCGCTGCTCTCCCGTCACCCACAGCTTGGGATTATCTACAGGTTCGGGGATCCATGGCCTCCACGATGGATCTGGTACCCTGGGCCTTTGCGCATCTGTGTACACGACAGAGGGCCCTGTTTTCTTGCTGGAAGCCGGTGTTGGGAGGTTTCTTCAAGCTTCCTCCCGATACCGCAGACAGCCCAGGACAGCTTCGCCTGGTGGCTAGACCCTTTTCCATCTGCCTCAGGGGGTATCCCTGGAGACTCCGGGCTGGATGGTAGTTACGACAGATGGCAGTCCCTCGGTCTGGGGGGGCGGTCTGTCAGTCGAGTTCTTTTCAGATCCGGTGGTCACAGGCTCAGGCGTGGTGGCCGATCAACCACCTGGAAACCAGAACACGAGTCGTCGTCGCGTCTCTCTGGAAGCGGACACGGTCAGGTCCTGGGCGGAGCTCTACCTGTCCCGTTGGCGACCTCGCACATCGCAGGGGTGGACAACGCCCAGACGGCCTTCCTTAGCTGTCAACACCTCGACTCAGGGGAGTGGGAGCTCTCGGAGGAGGTCATGCACTTGATTGTTCCACCGTTGAGGGATTCCTCATGTAGGCCTCATGGCCACAGTCCGCAATGCCAAGGCCCTTCGCTTCTTCAGCCACAGAAGAGAACCCGGCGTGGAGGGCGTTAAGGCACTGGTGTTGCTGTGGTTCCACCATCTTCTCCTCTATGTTTTTCCTCCTTGACGTCTAGTGGGCACACTCCTACGAAGGATCGTGAACCACCGTGGCATGGTAATTGTTAGCTACAGAGTGGCCCCGCAGGCCTAGGTTCGCAGACCACCTCAACCTGGCAGAGGGCGGACCGCTGTGGCTCAGACATCTTCCTCGCCTTCTTCGTCAAGGGCCAATATTTTTCACCGAGGCATCTTGCTTCTGTCTAGCAGCTTGGCTTTGAGAGGCCCAACTTGAGAAGACGTGGCTACCCAGAGGCTGGGTTCTCGACCCTCCTGCATTCACGAAAGAGATCCAACACTGCCTACGTCTGGGTGTGGAGTGTTTTCAAGTCATGGGGCACGGCTCAGGCTACGCAGCCCGGACACTCGTCCGTGTTCTAGATTCTCTCGTTTCTTCAGGCAGGATTGGAAAAGGGTTTGGCTTACAACTCTCTCTGAGTACAGGTCACGGCCTTAGGAGCCCTGCTTCGCCGAGGGACGAAGCTCTCCCTCTCTCTCCTCTCATTTGGATGTTGTCTGTTTCCCTTAGGGGGCAAAGCATTTGAAGTCACCGTTCCGTCACCCTTGCCCCTCTTGGAGCCTCAATCTGATACTTCGGGCCCGCAGCGGGACTCTTCCGAGTTTCTGTGGACGGCTACGCTCAAGGATCCCTCTCTCAAGACGACTTTCTGGAGGCTATCTCTTCGGCCCAGCGGGGTTCTGAACTTCAAGCGTTTTCCTGTAGGGAACTGTATCTTCGCTACACCAGCTCAGGGGTTGCCTGGAGCACAGTACCCTCATTTCAGCCCAAGGTGGTTTTTTCATACTCTCTCCTGAAGCAGACGGTGGACCTGCCTGCCTTCCTTATCGTCTGAGTGTCGAGTTTCGGGTTTTCGGCTCTTCTTTTTGTTCTTTGGTCGGGACCTAAGAAAGGGCGTTTGGCGTCTAAAACGATCATCGTTGGTTGAAGAGGGCCATTGGGACAGCGTACCTCAGAGCGGGAACAGGAAGCCCCGCTGGATGTCAGGGCTCATTCTCTGCACGCTCAGGCGACATCCTGGGCGGAGAGCTTTGGTCTCATCATATGATATTTGGCTGGGCGACTACCTGGCAATCGCTGCATACATTTTCTCGGCACTAACATCTGGATGTTCAGTCATCGACTTCTGGTTCGCTGGCCGACAGTGTCATTCGAGCAGGGCGATCTTTGGCCCACCCTCATTAGGGAAGCTTTGGTACATCCCACTGTCTGGACTGATCCTGGTACGTACAGGGAAAAGAAAATTATTCCTTACCTGCTAATTTTCGTTCCTGTAGTACCATGGATCAGTCCAGACACCCTCCCTCAGTTTGGATGGGTTTTTTTCTCAGGGGATCTACTGCTCGATTGTCTCTTCTGATCTGTGACTCTCCTGTTTACGGTGGTGTGCTATTCTCCTGTGGAGCTGTGTTTCTTACAGTCCTCTTTCACAAGTTGTCTCAAGTGTGCTTTTTTACTATTCCGATTTCAGACTTATCTGTTTTCTGATCAGTTGGTCTACTTGATCCCTCCGTTTTCTCTCTTCTATGGCTTTGATAGTCTATATACTGAAGAGGCATAGAGGGGGTGAGGGCTTAGGTAGCACCTCCCTCAGAAGTTTGTTCTGACTCCACCTGCTGGACGGGGGACATAACCCACCGTCTGGACTGATCCATGGTACTACAGGAATGAAAATTAGCAGGTAAGGAATAATTTTCTTTTTTGTACACAAAGCATATTTTCTGCGCATAAACTACAGACTGCAGGTTCTGGCACTGGAACTCCAGTTTCTGCCTATAGACTTAACATTAGCCTTGTAAACTTTACTTCACACTAGGAGTTAAGTTTCCAGCCCTAAGAAAAAATGCAAGGTAAGCCAGCGCACGACTGGAATTTCCATGTGAGGGAGTCGGTTGGACCATTGGATGACCGAGGGATTAAAGGGGCTCTTAGGGAAGATAAGGCCATTGCAGAAAGACTAAATGAATTCTTTGCTTCCGTGTTTACTAAAGAGGATGATGGGGATATACCAGCTCCGGAGATGGTTTTCAAGTTTGATGAGTCAGATGAACTAAACCAAATCACTGTGAACCAGGAAGATGTAGTAGGCCAGATTGACAAATTAAAGAGTAGCAAATCACCTGGACCGGATGGTACCAGGTGATCCTAGGGTACTGAAGGAACTCAAAAATGAAATTTCTAATCTACCGTGTTTCCCCGAATATAAGACAGCGTCTTACTTTCTTTTTACCCCCAAAAGTCCCACTGTCTTACTTTCAGGGTATGTCTTATATTGGAAAAAAAACCTGAGTGTTCAAAAAAAAATTATTTTTAAATACCTGTCGGAGGGCCGCATGGGTCCAGGCGGCTGGCGGCGGGAGCCGGGTGGTCGCGTGTTAAATCTAGGCCGCGGGCGGGTGGGCGCTTGTTCCAGGCGGGGGGGGGGGGGGCGGGTGGACGCGCGTTAGTTCGAGACGGCCGGCGGGCGGTCGCGTGTTAAATCTAGGCCGGGTCGCACAGGCGCGCATTCATTCACTGCCGGTGGGGGCTGCCTCGGCAGCCCCCACCGGCAGTGAATGAATGCGCTCACAGGCCCACAGCGCCTGTGCGACCCGACTGCCTTGAGCGCCGAAAGCAGCCGGCAGCGGCGAAAGCAGCCGGCTCCTCCGCCTGGATGAATGAATTCATTCACTGCCGCAGCCCCCACCGGCAGCCCCCAGCGCCGAATCGCAGGGGTCGCACAGGCGCTGTGGGCCTGTGCGCGCATTCATTCACTGCCGGTGGGGGCTGCCTCGGCAGCCCCCACCGGCAGTGAATGAATGCGCGCCTGTGCGACCCGGCCTAGATTTAACACGCGACCGCCCGCCGGCCGTCTCGAACTAACGCGCGTCCACCCGCCCCCCCCGCCGCTGCCGCCGCCTGGAACAAGCGCCCACCCGCCCGTGGCCTAGATTTACCACGCGACCACCCGGCTCCCGCCGCCAGCCGCCTGGACCCACGCGGCCCTCCGACAGGTATTTAAAAATAATTTTTTTTTGAAATGACAGGTACGTCTTACTTTCGGGGGATGTGTTACATTAGCCGACCCCCCCTAAAATTCCCACTACGTATTACTATCAGGGGTGTCTTACTATCGGGGAAACACGGTATTAGTTAAAAATTGTAACCTATCATTAAAATCATCCATTGTACCTGAAGACTGGAGGGTGGCCAATGTAAACCCAATATTTAAAAAGGGCTCCAGGGGTGATCCGGGTAACTATAGACCAGTGAACCTGACTTCAGTGCCTGGAAAAATAGTGGAAACTCTTCTAAAAATCAAAATCATAGAGCATATAGAAAGACATGGTTTAATGGAGCACAGTCAACATGGATTTACCCAAGGGAAGTCTTGCCTAACAAATCTTCATTTGTTTTGAAGGTATTAATAAACATGTGGATAAAGGTGAACCAGTACATGTAGTGTATTTGGATTTACAGAAGGCGTTTGACAAATTCCCTCATGAGAGGCTTCTAAGAAAACTAAAAATTCATGGGATAGGAGGCTGTGTCCTTTCGTGGATTACAAACTGGTTAAAAGACAGGAAACAGAGTAGGATTAAATTGTCAATTTTCTCAGTGGAAAAGGGGAAACAGTGGAGTGCCTCAGGGATCTGTACTTGGACCTGTGCTTTTCAAAAAAAAAAAAAAAAAAAATAAAAAAAAAAATATATATATATATATATATATATAATATGAATGATCTGAAAAGGAATAAGACGAGTGAGGTTATCAAATTTATGGTTGATACAAAATTATTTAGAGTAGTTAAATCACAAGTGGATTGTGATACATTACAGGAGGACCTTGCAAGTCTGGAAGATTGGGCATCCAAATGGCAGATGAAATTTAATGTGGACAAGAGCAAGGTGTTGCATAACCCTTGCTGTAGTTACATGATGTTAGGTTCCATATTAGGAACTACCACACAGGAAAAAGATCCAGGCATCATAGTGGACAATACTTTAAAATCGTCGGCTCAGTGTGCTGCAGCAGTCAAAAAGCAAACAGAATGTTAAGAATTATTAGGAAGGGGAATGGTTAATAAAACGAAAATATCATAATGCCTCTATCGCTCCATGGTGAGACCGCACCTTGAATACTGTGTACAATTCTGGTTGCTGCATCTCAAAAAAGATATAGTTGCGATGGAGAAGGTACAGAGAAGGGCAACCAAAATGATAAAGGGGATGGAACAGCTCCCCTATGAGGAAAGGCTGAAGAGGTTAGGGCTGTTCAGCTTGGAAAAGAGACGGCTGAGGGGGGATATGATAGAGGTCTTTAAGATCATGAGAGGTCTTGAACGAGTAGATGTGAATCGGTTATTTACACTTTCGGATAATAGACTAGGGGGCATTCCATGAAGTTAGCAAGTAGCACATTTAAGACTAATCGGAGAAAATTCTTTTTCACTCAACGCACAGTTAAGCTCTGGAATTTGTTTCCAGAGGATGTGGTTAGTGCAGTTAGTGTAGCTGGGTTCAAAAAAGGTTTGGATAAGTTCTTGGAGGAGAAGTCCATTAACTGCTATTAATCAAGTTTACTTAGGGAATAGCCATTGCTATTAATTGCATCAGTAGCATGGGACTTCTTAGTGTTTGGGTAAATGCCAGGTTCTTGTGGGCTGGTTTGGCCTCTGTTGGAAACATGATGCTGGGCTTGATGGACCCTTGGTCTGACCCAGCATGGCAATTTCATATGTTCTTATGTTCTTCAGCAGTAAACTTTGTGCACAAAAAACATGCACACAGCTGTGGGTAGAACTGTGTGCTGTGTTGCGTGCATCTTATTGCATTGTCCTCTATTCGTTGCCTCTAGGTGCCTTATAGAGTTCCCCTTTGCTTTTTTTCTTCTAAAAACAAAGGAAAGATAGTTTGATTTTTGAGGAGAGTCTAGCTTTACCTTGTAAAAATACAGCTAAAATATCTGTAAAGGAAAGCATTTCTGTCGTACATATTTAGACTGTTTTTCATGGGTGTCAATACAGTCCTTGTATTGAAAAGAAGTTTGTTAGTTCATTTACAGATTGCTTAGAGCTGTTCTTCTGCATCTGTAGTAGCATCTGTATGAGCAGGAGGATCACAAATAACATCACTGGTTGATGCAATGTGATGTTATTTATGAAATAACCATTATCAGCCAGACTGATTTAAGTAATTTGTGACTTAACATGACTAATTTTTGGTAAGAGTAAAGATATATATAGAAACATAGAAACATATAGAAACGACGGCAGAAGAAGACCAAATGGCCCATCCAGTCTGCCCAGCAAGCTTCCCTCATTTTTTCTCTCATACTTATCTGTTTCTCTTAGCTCTTGGTTCTATTTCCCTTCCACCCCCACCATTAATGTAGAGAGCGGTGATGGAGCTGCATCCAAGTGAAATATCTAGCTTGATTAGTTAGAGGTAGTAGGGGTAGTAACCGCCGCAATAAGCAAGCTACACCCATGCTTATTTGTTTTTACCCAGATTATGTTATACAGCCCTTATTGGTTGTTTATCTTCTCCCCTGCCGTTGAAGCAGGGAGGTATGCTGGATATGCGTGAGGTATCAGTTTTTTTCTTCTCCCCTGCCGTTGAAGCAGAGAGCTATGCTGGATATGCATCGAAAGTGAAGTATCAGGCACATTTGGTTTGGGTAGTAACCGCCGTAACAAGCCAGCTACTCCCCGCTTTGTGAGTGTGAATCCTTTTTTCTTCTCCCCTGCCGTTGAAGTTATGCTGGATATGCGTGAAGTATCAGTTTTTCTTTTCCCCTGCCGTTGAAGCAGAGAGCTATGCTGGAAATTCGTGATGTATCAGTCTTTCTCCCCTGCTGTTGAAGCAGAGAACTATGCTGGATATGCATTGAAAGTGAAGTATAAGAATGGAGTGATCAAGCTAGTTGAAAGGCATCAGGAATAGAGGAAGGTGGAGGTAGTAATTTGGTTATTTGGTTTGGGGTAGTAACCGCCGTAACAAGCCAGCTACTCCTGTCTTTGTGAGTGCAAATCCTTTTTTCCCACATTTCCTCTTGTGAGCCTAGCGACTTTGTCGAAAGATAAGTCACACAGCTGAATTTAGAACAGATTGCAGTGGAAAAAGATGGCTTGCCAGGAAGACCTGTGAGGAGCAGGTTGCAATAGTCTAAACGGGAAGAAATGAGAGAGTGGATAAGGGTTCTGGTAGTGTGTTCAGAAAGGAAAGGACGGATTTTGGCAGTGTTATAATGAAATAAATGACATGTTTTAGCAGTATTTTGGATGTGCGTAGTGAAGGAAAGAGGAGTCGAAGAGAACTCCCAAGGTTACGAGCTGATGGGACGGGGACAACGACCGTGTTATCCACAGAAACAGAGAAAGGAAGAGCGGAGGTGGTGGGGGGGGGGAGATAAGGAGCTCCATCTTGGCCATGTTTAGTTTAAGGTGGCAGCAGGACATCCAGGCAGCAATGTCAGACAGGCAGGCCAAGATCTGGAATTGGATTTCTGGTGATATTTCTGGTATACATAGGTAGATCTGGGTGTCGTCAGCATAAAAATGGTATTGAAAACCATGAGGAAATCAGAGCACCAAGGGAATTAGTATATTGTGAGAAGAGAAGAGGGCCCAGGACAGAGCCCTGAGGCACACCAATTGATAGTGGAATGGCAGTTGTAGAGGGAACCACCAGAGGGAAACACTAAAAGTGCAATGGGAGAGATAAGAAGAGAACCAAGACAGGACAGAGTCCTGAAATCCAAGCAAGGACAGAGTATGTAGGAGATGGTGGTGATCAACAGTGTCAAAAGCAGCAAACAGGTCAAGGAGGATAAGGATAGAATAAAGACCTTTGGCTTTAGCCATAAACAGGTTATAGGAAACTTTGGCAAGGACTGTTCCAGTTGAATATAGAGGGCGAAAATCAGACTGGAATGAATCAAGATCAGCTTGAGATGTAAGAAACTCAAGACAGCAGTGGTGAACAAGCACATTCATATAGTTTGGAGGCGAAAAGGAGAAGGAATATGGGATGACAGTTGGCAGGATAGGTAGGATCCAGTGAGGGTTTTTTAAGGAGTGGTATGATTACAGCATGTTTGAAGGCAGCGGGAACAGTGGCATTGGAAAGTGATAGATTGAGGATGTGGCAGATAGAAGGGTGTCCAAGATTAAACAAGGACTGGATTGTCTCCCTGCCTTTGCTCACTCCTGTTATAAGGGAGCACACAACTGCACTCCCACTCCCACAAAGAACCCCACAATACAGCTGTTTATTTCAAATATTGGTCCTTGCCCTAGCAGCAAAAGGCCAACCAATAGTTCAGCCTCTGATTGCAGACACACCTTGGAGAGGATCAGTCCGTCCCTCAGTTGCAGGTGCAGAGAGCTCAGCAACAGCACTCGAATGGGTCGTCTTCCTTTGGGTGGGCAACGATCAACTCTGAGTTCTTGCAACCTGCTGCTTTTAAAGGCTTACCTATGCTTAATTCAGCAGCTTTATGCATAGTCAGGTGAATGCATAATTAAGGCTTTAATTGGCTGATTTTGGGGCTCTTTTTCCAAGTCCTTTGTTTCTCCAGGTTCAGCGAGCAATCAACCAGGTGACTACCAGTTCACATCTGACAATGCACTCAAGTCTTGCTCTCAGATTGGCCTCAGAGCCTTAAACAGAGGCCCCTAGTTTACTGGCGGCCCAGAGTCACAGAGTATCAAATGTCTTTGTTTCTTTTGGCCTCTTTTGGTGCCATCTAGGCTGGAAGGGGCCTATAAATCCATCTAGCTGATCATGTACACAGTAAATGCAAGTCTCTCTCATCTCTGCATTTCACTGCAGATAGCCAAACAAGTCCATGTCCATTTTTACTTAAGTCAGAGAGTTCATCTTAGCTGCTTTTCCTGTTAGCAAAAATTGGGATATTTCCTACAGTTTTACCAGTTGATATTGGAATGGTGGCCATCTTGGAATTGGCTTTAGCAGGCTCCAGCCACTGCTCAGCTGTATTTATCCAAAGAGCAAGGCTCTCTGACATTAATCTCCAAGGGTAGCCCTCAAAATAGCTCAATCTCTAACTCTGGTGATTATTCCCCTGAATTGTTTTTAAATTCCTGCAGCAAGCCACATATACACTAAAATAAAACATCATGATGAGGAAAAAGATACTTCAGGATCTATGCCTCAAAGGTTTCAGGACCAGAAATATTTATTAATTGACAAACCCTCTAAAGAACAAGATAATTTCAAGAAACATTAGAAATTCCAAATGTGATTTGGAAGATGAATATGGGGAAGTAGTTATGATTCCCTAGAGGAAGGTAATTTATTCTGAGGGAGTGGAAGATTCTATAATCCATTTATTTCACAAAGAAGAGGTTACAGCATTAATTGTTCAAGTAAATGCATCCCAAAGACTTACAGAATATAAAATGGAGAAAATCCTGGATTAAGAGCAAGTAATAAATGGTATGCGTAAAGCATTAACAGCATTCCCTTTTTGTTCAGAACTGGAGAATATGATTTTATATGAATGGAACTCACCAGAGTCTGGTTTGAGACATAAAAAAATGCATTCCAAGCTAAATCATATGCCTTTAGAGGTACAGGAATGTTTAAAATGCAAATGCCAACGGGTTGATGAAAATGATCTTAGCAATGATCAGATCAACCATTCCTGTGGAAGGAGGGCGCTGCACTTAAGGACCCTCAAGCTAGAAAGAACTGTTACTAAAGCATGTCCTTTTATCAGTGCTTTAGCTATTCAGATGGCGATCTATACAAGTTATGTATCTAGAGCCCTATTTATTTATTTTATTTATTTATCGAGTTTTAATACCGTCCGGTTTCATCACCATCACAACGGTTTACAAAGTTTAATGTTTAACAGAGTGTTCAAAGATTCATATGCTTGTTAACATAGTTATCTTATTCATTTTAAACATAGCTTGGTTGTAAATTGTGCAGGTTAAATTACGTGTTTTGGATTGGGTCTGCATGTTTATATATTAAGATGGATATAACAACTTAAGAGAGGTATTGAAGTTGCACAGGTTGAATCTGCAGTAGTTTATCTTTTGACAGTTTTTATGATCTTCTAAGAGAGTATTCACAATCTTTATCTCTAGCAGTGGTCGCTAGAAGATTACTAGGACTTTGACATTGGGTCGCTGATTCCTGGTCCAAGATGTGACTTTCGAGATTGCCGTTCAAAGGAAGGGCTACCATTTGGAGATGAGCTGGAAAAGTTGGTTAAAAGCCTAGGAGTCTCAAAACCACAAAAACTACCAGATAGAGTAAGATAATATTTTATGTTTAACAGAAGTCATGGACAACTCTGCAGTTCAAAAAAATACAGATCTGGAAATCAATTCTCCAGTCAGCTTTTAAGAATGTTTCAGTCCATTCAAGAAGCTAGAAAGACCAGATCTGAAATGAGCAGAGCAGCTGCGACTCAACGCACTACCCAATGAAGTTCCATGCATCTATTCTTTAATAATAGCTGGATACCTTCAACTATTTTACGAAGAGAGGATCCATAATACCACAGTCTAGTGAGATCTTAAAATCCAAAAAGTTTGTTTCAAAAAAAAAGGTGCCTCATGCCTTCATGATTTCACCATGCACTAAACCAGCAAAGAAAACTGCAGTTCTGTCAACATTATCCAAATTGCTAATGCTAAAAGCAATGTGTCCTGTTCCAAGTCAAGAGCAAGGACAAGGCTTTTACTCAATTTACTTTGTAGTTCCAAAAATAAGACAGTTCTTTCAGACAAGTTATGGATCTAAAAGCAGTAAATAAACGTTTAGCAGTCTTACATTTCAGAATGGAGACACTTCGTTCAGGCATTTTATAAGTAAAACCAAGTATCTCACTTTCAGGCCGATACAGAACGGTGCGCTCACCGTTTAGCCCCCGTTTGGCCGCACGTTTTAGACATGCTATTATTACCTTATATATTGCAATGGGTAATAGCGCGTGGAAAACGCACAGCCAACCACCCCGAAACAAATAGCACTCATCACATGCACATGCATGCTGATGAACCTATTAGTTATTACCCCAGATTACTGAAAGTAAAATGTGCGGCCAAGCTGCACATTTTACTCTCAGAAATTAATGCCTGCCCAAGGGCAGGCGTTAACTATAGAAAACACCAGGAAGGTATACAGAACTGCTTTTCTGTACACCCTACAACTTAATATCATAGCGATATTAAGTCGGAGACACCAAAAAAAAAAAAAAAACTGCCTGCCAATTGGCGGGTTCGAAATCGGACGCTTAATTTTGCCGGTGTCCGTTTTCCAAAACTGTGGCTGCCAGCGGGTTTGAAAACCAACGCCGGTAAAATTAAGCGTCTGTTATCAGACCCACTGACAGTTGCCGCTTCCGCTAATGAGGCGCTAGGGACGCATAGTGTCCCTAGCGCCTCCTTATTAGTGTGGGCCCTAATTTAAATACAAAATCATGCACCCAGGAGAGGTGCCTGGGCATGCATCGGGAGAACGGGCACTCGCCTCGGAGCACCGGCTCTTCTGCATGTTTTATTGCATCGGCCTGTTTATTGGATTTGTCAGAAGCCTATTTTTACATTCCAATTCAAGAAAATCATCAGAAATATCTTCACTTCTGCAGAGACTGGTAGAATTTTCAGTGCCAAGCACGTCCATTTGGGTTGGCATCAACCCCAAGAACTTTCACCAAAATTATTGTAGTAATGGCAGCACATATGAGAAAAAAGGGATAATAGTACACCCATATCTAGATGATTGGTTGATTAGAGCCAGATCATTTCAAGAAGGAATCGATTTCTCAAAGATGGTAGTAGCATGTTTGGAATGGTTAGATTGGGTAGTAAATTTTGCAAAGAGCAATCTTCAACCATCCCAGAAAATAGAATATTTAGGAGCTCAATTTGATACCAAGATAGGTTGTTGTATCTCTAACAATCAAATAAGTGGTTATGATTATAGAGCAAGTAAGGTGGTTTGTTGTAATGCAAGCCCTAAGAGCTTGGGACTGTTTTAAATTGCTGGTAACTATGCCAGCAACCATAGATTAGTTCTAGTCCAGAGCACACATGAGGCCTCTACAGTTTTCACTCCTGTCTCCTCAGTCATAAAATTACAAGTGCCAACACCCTCTCCCAGTTTTGGTAAAAAGAAGTCTACTATGTGGAAGAACAAAGATAACCTAGAAAAAGGAGTCATGATGAACCCACCATCAAGGATATTAGTAACTACAGATACAAGTTTGATAGATTGGGGAGCACACTATCAAAATCAGTTTTTTTTTGTTTGTTTTTTTTTCCCAAGGGCATTGGTCCAAAAAGGAGGTATCTTAACAGATCAACAGGTTGGAAACCAGAGCAAAATGGTTGGCATTACTTCATTTTCTGCCTCTGTTAAAGAGAGAGGCAGTGAGGCGTCTGTGCGACAATGTAACAGTAGTTGCATACATAAACAAGCAAGGCAATACTCGAAATCAAAGAGATTCAGAAGAGACTAAACTATTGAGGTGTGTGGAACAGAATCTCCATCAGATCTCAGCCCTTCATATTGCAGATTGACTAAATATACAGGCCAACTTTCTAAACAGAAATGTATTAGATCTAGGTGAGTGGGGAAATGGGCCAGAGACATATCAAAGAGTAGACCAGCGATGAGGCTACCCCAGATGTGTTAATGGCAATAAGTATGAATACGAAAGCGCATAGTTTCTTCAGCAGAAGAAAAGAACAAGAAAGCAAAGGAATAGATCACTAGTACAGAACATGGCCAAAATGAGTTCTACTATACTTTTCTGCCATGGCCCTTATAGTGATACATTAAGAAACATAGAGGGAGAAATCTCAATTTGTGCTAGTAGCACCAGATTGGGCAAGGAGATTGTGGTATGCAGACCTTTTGAGATTGGCAGTTGATCAACCCCTTAGGGTTTTCAAGAGAAAGAGGGGCTTCTAATTCAAGGCCCAATATATTAGAGATGGGTCATCCATTACTGTGTTGCAGCATGGCTCTTGAGAGGACTAGATTACCTCTCTGTGATCTCCCCCTTACTAAAAGCTAGAAAAAATTCACCTTCTATTGGCTATACACTTGTATTGCGTGCATTCAAATCACATTGTAAAGAAGCACTAGTTACCCTGGGCAAAGCAGATATTTGTGTTCCTAGCTTTTTCTACAAAATAAGTCTAGAGAAATGTTTAGCCTTAATTTTTAAAGGTACAAGTAACAGTAATTACAAAGGGATAGAGTAAAGGAACTTGTGTCCTCCCATCCAGATGTGGCATATTTTTAAAAAGAGTAAAGAAATTACGTCCTCTAATCAGAACAATTATTTCTCAATGGAATCAGAATTTGGTACTAAAGATTTAGTATTGGCATCCATTAAGAATCTTACTCTAAAAACAGTATTTCTTGTTGCCATAACCTCAGTCAGATGAATCTCAGAGATTCAAACATTATCTTGTAGGGATCCATTTCTAAAATTTACAGATGTGTTGATTAGTTTAGTCCCTTCATTCTTAGCTAAAGTGATTTCTGCTCTTCATCTCAGGCAATCAGTAATTCTACCAGCAATCACGAAATCAGAATGTGAAAGTAAAAATAACTTTGAAGTACTTTGGTATACATAGAATTCTACTAAGATATATAGAAGTCACAAATTCTTTCCAAAAGGTCAGATAAGTTATTCATATTTTTCCAAGGAGCTCGTAAAGGAGAAGCAGCATCCAAAGCTACAATGTCAAGGTGGAAAAAAGGAGACAATAGCATCGGCATGTATGTTAAAAAGTAAAAAAGCTCCTACAATATAAGAGCACATTTGACAAGCACAGTCCAACCTCTTGGATTGAGATAGGTGCTGTAAGTTCACTAGATATTTGTAAAGCAGCCACTTGGTCTATACGGTACCCTCTTTTACAAAACATTACAGAATGGATGTTCTTGCTGAAGAAAAAAAAAAAGTTTTTGGAGCAGATCTTCTTAAGACAAGGTTTAACATTCTCCCCACCTAGAATAATTGGGCTTTGCTACTTCCCAATTATTCTGGACTAGTATAAGCAAAAAGTAGAGGAAGGAGAAATGTAGACTTATCTGATCATTTCCTTTCCTTTTTTTGTTACAGCAATCTAGAAAACTTACCCAAGAAGTTAAATATTTAAAAGAGAAAAAAATGTACCAAAGTTTAATCTAAAAATTGATTTTTTTTTTGAGGATCTTATTTTAAATTAAATTTTTATAATATTTGCAGTTATTGAGGTTTCACTCCAGTTCTCCAGGAAATTACCTCAAATTCTAGATACCTTTTGGCAAGAACATTTTCAAAGTGCAATGCTATCTGTTCGCATTACTGTCCACTATTTCTAACATGGTGCAGTATATTCATGACAGCATTCAAAAGTTGAAGCCTTTTTTCTTGCCAAAAAACAAGGCAATTACTATCCGCAACCACTCCTGAATGCAGAAGAGGCATTTGCCATCTGCTTCGATCATTGTATGGAATCCTTGATTTGTTTCACACACTACCTTGCCTCTACTTGGGGCTAGATGTATGGCGTAGTTTTGAGCAAATAGGATCAGGGAGAATATCCACAAAAAACTAGCAACCACCCCTGCTTAGGCACAGTCTTTTTGTCGAAAAACTCTGGGAGACTGTCGCTGAAATAAGACCCGAATGTGGCAGTGCAGTCACTCTCAATGGCTTCTGAACCACCTTCCATGGTGCAATGTCACTTATACCCATACAGTAAATGACCACACTTCGACAAGAAACCTTACTGGTCTTTTCGATAGTATCATTTGCTCCCTCTTCCAGCCCAGTGTCATCAGCCACCTCTAGCCAGGCTTTGTCCAAGAGAATGCCACCAGCAGAAAACTACACAGCAGACCCAGGGGCCTAATTTTGATCCCTCCAAACAATCTGTTTCCTGTTCTTCTAGTACGGGAAAGAATCCAACCTTTCGGGACAGTGGCATCAGGTCACCAACGACCCAGGCCTCCAAATTTTGGCAGTCTGGGTATCTTGTGTTTTTCCTGACATCCATCCCTCCTACATTGTTCAACACTCATCCAGATCCATCTCATAAGAAATGCCATACCTGGGTCAGACCAGAGGTCCACCAAACCCAGTATCCTGTTCTAAGAGCGTACCTGGTAAGAATCCAAACATTAAATAGATCCCATGCTACTAATGCTGGCAACAAGCAATGCTATTCCCTGTTTGACTCCTCCTCCAGGAACTTATCCAAAACCGTCTTTAAATCCATCTACACTAACTGCCTTAACTACATCCTCTGGCAACGAATTCTAGGGCTTATTGTGCGCTGCATGAAAAAGAATTTTCACCAAATGTTTTTTAAAATGTGCTACTTGCTAACTTTATGGAGTGCCTGCTAGTCCTTGTATTAACCGAAAGGTAAATAACTGTTTCACATTTACCTGTTCAGTCCTTTCATGATTTTATAGACCTCTATCATTCTAGATAGTACACTGTCGTTTAAACCTCAGATTAAGGCAAGTCATCAAACATTTTTTTTAGATTGCGCGTTCTTGTCTGCCTTAAAAAAAAAAAAAATTCTGCATGCTCCAGAATTTTCACCATATTGCAGGCATCCATTTTTCCCATTCTTGATTATTGAAATAGTCTTTTTACTGGTCGTCTTCTTTCAACGTTACATCCTCTCCAGTTATTGTTAAACTCAGTGGCTCGACTTATCACCGGCTTGAAACGTTTTGAGCATATAGCCCCAGCCGTGATTGAGCTACACTGGTTTTCGATTAATGAAAGAATTAAATTTAAATTGGGAATGACTATATTTAAATTAATCAATGACCAATCTTGCAATGGGCAAACGCAATCTTAAAATTTTACCATCTCTCATCTACTATCCTCTATGCATGCAATTCTTCCAGAACAGGTGGGTTCTCCATAGTCACCTGATGTTTCTCCCAAAGGTCGTCACTGCTTTTTATATCAAATCAATCCATCATGCTGCCTACTTAACTTCCTAGGCTCCATGGTCATGATGGTGAAAAGCTCTACATACTCTGGATTGCAAAAGGGCCTCAGGGTATTACAAGAAACAAACTCAGCTGCATTGTAAAACCTCCCAACTGTTCATCTCGTATGATTCCAACAAGCTAGGAGTATTGGGTTACCAAGCGTATCTTGTTTAATTGGCTGGCTGACTGAGTGCATTCACCGCTGCTACACCTTAGCAGGAATGCAAGTCACAGACTGTGAAAGCTCATCAAATGAGAGCCATGGCTGCTTCCATTGCTCATCTTTGAGATACACCTATTGTGTACTAAGTAAACACTCTACTGCAACCCTCTGCTTGGGGCTCCCCAAATGTAATGGCTGTCAGCCTGCTTATCAACAAAAAAAAGTAAGTCTCTTACCGTAAAAGGTGTTTTCCATAGATGGCAGGATGTATTAGCCATTGGGCTCCAGCCGTGCTCCCCAATGAGAAGGGGCCGATCCATCCACAGGAAGAGGAAATAGGTCGACTTTCCCTCTTTACCAAAGATGGGTCATATCAAGCTAGATATTTCACTTGGATGCAGCTCCATCACTGCTCTCTACATTAATGGTGGGGGAGGAAGGGAAATAGAACCAAGAGCTAAAAGAAACAGATAAGTATGAGAGAAAAAATGTGTGAAGCTTGCTGGGCAGACTGGATGGGCCGTTTGGTCTTCTTCTTCTGCCGTCATTTCTATGTTTCTATATATATGTAAGATCACGTCGGACAAATGGGGTGCTAAACATCATTTGAGAAGGTTACTCTCTGAAGTTTCCGCAGCATTCCTCGGGACAAGTTGATGATGTTACCCTGCCACTACCATACCAAAAAGACTGGCAGTGGAAGCCACTCTGACAAGATTACTCAGTCTGAAGGCAATAACTCCGGTTCCTGCGTCCCAACAAAATACGGGGAGCTATTCCATCTATTTTATCGTTCCCAAGAAGGAATGATCATTCCGGCCCATCTTGGACCTCAAGAATGTCAACGGTCATCTGCGGATTCTACACTTCCGCATGGAGACCCTTCGCTCCGTAATAATGGCAGTACAATCAGGGGAGTTCCTAACTTCCCTGGCCCTCTCCGAAGCCTACCTTCGCATTCCAATCCATCAAGAGCACCAGCGTTTTCTACGCTTTGCGATACTGGGTCGCCATTACCAGTTCCGAGCGCTACTCTTCGGCCCTAGCAACCGCCCCCCCAGAACATTTCTCCAAAATCATGGTGTTTATGACGGCAACACTAAGGAAGGAAGGGGAGCTTGTTCACCCTTATCTGGCAAACTGGCTGATCAGGGCAAAGTCTTCGGAAGAGAGCCAGCAGGTGACCAGCAAAGTCAAGAACCTCCTGCAGGAAGCTCAGTTGGGTCTGAACATGGGCAACAGCAGTCCTGGCAGCCCCTCCCAGTCTCTAGGGTACCTGGGGGCCTGTTTCGACACCAAACAGAACAAAGTCTTTCTTCCTCCCCCGAAGAGAAAGAAGCTGATAGAATAGTTACGACGATTGATGACCAATGCGTGCCCCAGAGTATGGGACTATCTTCAAGTCCTAGGCCTCATGGCATCAACCCTGGAAGATATTCCATGAGCAAGGGCTCGCATGCGACCGCTCCAGTGATCCTTGCTCTCATGCAGGAACCCACTGTCCCAGGTCTACTCAATTTGCCTCCAACTACCAGCAGAGGTACGTTCTCAGCTTCAGTGATGGCTACAGGAAGACCACCTAAGCAGAGGAGTAAACCTATCCCCACCGAACTGGATCTTGCTCACCACGGATGCAACCAGAAAACAGCAAGGTAGGCGATCCAGTAGAACCGAAGGAAGACAACAAAAGGGATGCCACAAAGAAGCCTTTTTCAATTCTTTATTGGTGGAGACGTAAACAACTGCCCGACTCTGGCCGAGTTTCGCCACATAAAGTGGCTGCCTCAGGGGCTCAATAAGCGTCAGACGTGCTTAAAATTCTATTGGTTCCATTCATCAACGGTACTATATACATTTAGCAACGCACAGCACGGATCGTCTCCACTCTCATCAATTCAAAATGGATGCAAGCCTGCGAGGGTGGGGAGCCCACTGTCAGGAACTGACGGCCCAGGGAAAATGGATCAAGGAAGAGGCAGGATGGAACATAACCACCTGGAAGCTCGAGCAGTCAGACTAGCTTGCCTGTGATTCAGCCACAGACGTCCAAGGCAAAGCGATCCGAGTAATGTCGGACAACGCCACAACGGTGGCCTACATCAACTGCCAGGGAGGAACCAGGAGCCAGCAAGTGTCCCTAGAGATAGATCCTCTCATGGCATGGGCGGAGATAAACTTACAAGGGATCTCTGCCTCCCACATTGCAGGAAAAGACAACGTCTCAGCAGATTTCCTCAGCAGAGAGAGCCTGGACCCGGGGGAATAGACGCTGTCTACCACAGCCTTCCAACTGATAGTGAATCGCTGGGGCCTACCAGCCATGGATCTACTGGCCACCTATCTCAGTGCCCACGTCCCAAGGTTCTTCAGCCGCAGACGAGAGCCACACTCCCAAGGGATTGATGCCCTTGTCCGGACCTGGCCAGAGGAAGTCTTACTGTACGCTTTCCCCCCATGGCCACTACTGGGCAAGGTCATCTGCAAGATAGAACACCACAGAGGACTAGTTCTGCTAGTAGCCCCGGATTGGCCAAGACGCCCATGGTACGCAGACATGCAGACTCCTTGCGGGGAGACCTCTGTGCCTACCTCCACACAGGGACCTTCTCCAGCAGGGCCCAATTCTTCACAAAGATCCATCTCGATTCTCTCTTACGGTTTGGCCCTTGAGAGGACTCGCCTGAGGAAGTGCGGTTACTCGAAACCCGTGATTGATACCCTGCTCCTGAGTGCGCAAGTTCTCCACATCCCTGATATACATACGGATCTGGAGAATATTCGAAGCCTGGTGCAAGGACAGCGGGACTCTCCCGCGGATAGCCAAAATCCCCTTTTATCCTGGAGTTCCTACAGGACGGTATGATGAAGGGGCCTGTCTCTCAACTCACTCAAGTTACAAGTAGCTGCCCTCTCCTGCTTCAGAGCCGAAGTGAACGGTATTAGACTAGCAGCTCATCTGGATTTGACCCGTTTCCTAAAAGGGGTTAAGCAACTTCGGCCACCCCTAAAGTGGCCAGTTCCCTTATGAACCTCAATCTGGTATTAGAATTCCTAGTGGAGGGCTTCTTTCAGACCAACACGCAGTCTGTCACTACGCCTCTTAAACATTGAAGACGGTAATTCCTGGTGGCAGTATGTTCAGCTCATCATACCTCCAAACTACAGGCACTATCCCTGCCGGGAACCCTTCCTTAGATTCACTCCTGGAACCATCAGCTGCACACCGTTCCCTCCTTCCTACCGAAAGTGGTTTCCGAGTTTCATCTCAACCAAGCCATCTCCCTACCATCTCCTGATGACATAAGGACTCTGAAGATTCACGCCTTCTTCGCCACCTAAATGTCGGTAGACTCCAGGTGTGATACCTGGAAAGATCGGAACCGATGCACAAATGGATCGCTTGTTCATCCTTCACAGCGGGAAGAAACAAGGAGAAGCGGTCTCACAGGCAACCATAGCCCGCTGGATTAAAGAAGTAATCAAGGCAGCCTATGTAGAGGCAGGGAAGCCATTACTACTGCAGGCTAAGGCTCATTCTCCTAGTGCCCAAGCAGTATCTTGGACAGAAACCAAATTACTATCGCCCGCCGAGACATAGTCCTCCCTACACACCTTCTCCAGGTTCTACCGCCTGGATGTTCAGGCCCGAGAAGATGCAGCCTTCACAAGGGCAGTACTAGTGGGCCACGGGCAGCCTCCCGCCCTGTCCGGGAGTAGTTTTTGTACATTCCACTGATCTGAGTCCATCTGGCTACATGCTAGGAAATGGATAAATTACTTACCTGATAATTTCATTTTCCTTAGTGTTAGACGCCCATGGCTTCCCCCAGAGAAGGAGGACCTGGGAAAGCGAACTTAAAGACTAAACAAATACGGGTAAATTGCCTACCCTTAGTTCAAGGCACCCTCAGTTAATCTGGTGTCGGCATTGACTTAGTTGAATGTACTGGCGGTCTCCAGTTTTTTTAATCAGTTAACCAAGTTTAATAAGTATAACCAAGTTATGCCAATATATATATATATTCACAATGGCTTTTTGAGGAAGATACTGAGGATGTGAGGTCAGTGCAGGGGTATATGTACCCAGGATGACGTCAGCTTGAAATCTGACTCCATCTCCCATCTGCTAGCAGAGGAGCACATAACCCACTGGTCTGAGTCCATCTGCCTACACTAAGGAAAACAAAATTATCAGGTAAGTAATTTCTCCATATCATCCCCTCTTGGTCGTCCCTTTCTCAAGCTAAAGAGCCATAATCTGTTAGCCTTTCTCCATAAGGGAGTTTTTCTATCCTTTTTTTCATTTTCATCAGCCTTCTGTATATCTTTTCTGTATCGGCTGTGTGTTTTTTGAGATGGATCAACCCAAAATTGCTCACAGTATTCAAGCTGGATCTATGCAAAAGCATTATATTCTCAGTTTTGTTCTCTGTTCTTTTCCAAATAATTCCTAACATTCTATTTGCACTTTTCCACCACTGCTGCATAATGAGCCAAAGATTTCAAGGTATATCCAAAAGTACTCCAAGGTACTTTTCCTGGGTGTTAACTCCTAACACAGAATTCAGTATAGTGTACCTATAGTTGGGATTATTTTTCCCTACATGCATAACTTTGCACTTGTCCACATTAAATTGCATCTGCCATTTAGAAACCCAGGCTCCTAGTCTCACAATGTCCTTCTGCAATTCTCACAATCCGCTGGCCATTTTAACAACTTTAAACTATTTTGTGTCATCTGCAAATAGGTCACCTCACTCTTTCCTTTCTCCAGACCATTTATGAATATGCGAAATAACATAGGTCCCAATAAAAACCCATTGGAGCACTGCACTTGGAAAACTGACTAGTCCTGCCCTCTGTTTCCTGGCTTTTATCCATTTACAAATCCTCAATAAGACATTGCCTCCAATCCCATGACCCCCCAATTTCCCGAGAAGTCTTTCATGAGGGACTTCATCAAATGCCTTCTGAAAATCGAAATACACTGTAACTGGCCGCTCACCTTTATCCACATATATATATTTAAACCCTCAAAAAAATCTAGTAAATTCATAAGGCAAGACTTCCCTTTGCAAAAACCCATTATACTATATCTGTCTATGTGGTCATAAGAATGGCTTCTACTATTTTGCCCTGGCACTCATATCAGGGTCACCAGTCTGTAACTTCCCAGATCACTCCTGGAGCCTTTATTAAAAATTGGTGTCACATTGGCCACCCTGCAGTCTTCTAGTACTGTGGCTGTTTTAAATAAGTTGCAAATCACCAGAAACAGGTCTGTAATTTCATTTTTTAGTTCCTTCAAAACTCTGGGGTGAATACCATCCAGTCCCAGGGATTTGTTATTCTTTAGTCTGTTAATTTCAGTTATTGTTACAATTGTGGACCCCTGTGCAGTGGTGTGGTTGTCTCAGCTGCATGGGTGAACCCATATGGGTATGAATCTATAACCTGTCATCACTGAGATCCACACAGAGAGGCCTTCTGGCATTCCATTTGTCAGACATGCCAGACTGGTGGAAACCAGAGTTTGCTTTTTCAGTTGCGGCTTCTACTATCTGGAACTCTCTTCCGGAAGCACTACATTTGATGGATTGTTCAGACTTTCAAGTCAATGTTAAAAAAAAACAAAACATTCCTGTTCAAACAAGCATATGACTGACTTCTCTGAACAATCACTGCAATTTTGAGGATAATACAATAGTGAACAGTCAGCCAGTGTAAATCAGACAAGATGGGGGTGGTGTGATTTCTCCTGCTCTTTCCTGATATTAAGCGAACTGCATTTTACAGGACCTTTATTGCTGTGAAGGTAGATCCAGGGAGACCTATAAAAATTGCATTACAGTAGTCTAGAAGTGGATTGTGAGTTGGTGATTTTTATCTTTTGTAGATGTTTTACTAGTTTGTTATAATTGTTTCTGTTTTATGTATGTTTTTTAGATGTTACCTGTTTATTAGCCAATCTAATCTGTTAGCATTTTACAGTCTGTTTCCTCATTCTGATCAACAGGTGGTAATATATCTCCACTACTTTACTCTTCCCTTTTACTCTTGGAATTTCTATCTATAAGAATTCCAGAGTGCAGTTTTCCTGCAGAACTTTATCCTGCTTGACTCTGCTATTCTTAACATATAGTGCCACCCCTCCACCTATTTTATCTGCCCTGTCATGTCACTATAATTGGTACCCTGGTATCACAGTGTTCCATTGATTATCCTTCTTCCATCAAGTTTCTGAGATGCCTTTTATGTCTATATTGTTGGGGAGATACCAGTTCCTGAGATGGTTTTCAAGGGTGATGAGTCAGACGAACTGAACCAAATCACTGTGAACCTGGAATATGTAGTAGGCCAGATTGACAAACTAAAGAGTAGCAATTCACCTGGACCTAGGGTAATGAAGGAACTCAAAAATCAAATCTCTGCTCTATTAGTTAAAATTTGTAACCTATCATTAAAATCATCCATTGTACCTGAAGACTGGAGGGTGGCCAATGTAACCCCAATATTTAAAAAGGGCTCCAGGGGCGATCCAGGTTACTATAGACCAGTGAGCCTGACTTCAGTGCTGGGAAAAATAATGGAAACTATTCTAAAGATCAAAGTCATAGAGCATATAGAAAGACATGGTTTAATGCAACACAGTCAACATGGATTTACCCAAGGGAAGTCTTGCCTAACAAATCTGCTTCATTTTTTTGAAGGAGTTAATAAACATGTGGATAAAGGTGAACCGGTAGATGTAGTGTATTTGGATTTTCAGAAGGCTTTTGACAAAGTCCCTCATGAGAGGCTTCTAAGAAAACTAAACAGTAATGGGATAGGTGGCGATGTCCTTTCATGAATTACAAACTGGCTAAAAGACAGGAAACAGAGTAGGATTAAATGGACAATTTTCTCAGTGGAAGGGAGTGGGCAGTGGAGTGCCTCAGGGATCTGTATTGTGACCCGTCCTTTTCAATATATTTATAAATGATCTGGAAAGAAATAGGACAAGTGAGGCAATCAAATTTGCAGATGATACAAAATTATTCAGAGTAGTTAAATCACAAGCAGATTGTGATAAATTGCAGGAAGACCTTGTGAGACTGGAAAATTGGGCATTGAAATGGCAGATGAAATTTAATGTGCATAAATGGCAAGGTGATGCATATAGGGAAAAATAACCCATGCTATAGTTACAAAATGTTAGGTTCCATATTAGAAGCTACCACCCAAGAAAGAGATCTAGGCGTCATAGTGGATAACACATTGAAATCATCGGTTCAGTGTGCTGCGGCAGTCAAAAAAGCAAACAGAATGTTGGGAATTATTAGAAAGGGAATGGTGAATAAAACGGAAAATGTCATAATGCCTCTGTATCGCTCCATGTGTACAATTCTGGTGGCCGAATTTCAAAAAAAGATATAGTTGCAATGGAGAAGGTACAGAGAAGGGCGACCAAAATGATGAAGGGAATGGAACAGCTCCCCTAAGAGGGAAGACTAAAGAGGTTAGTACTTTTCAGCTTGGAGAAGAGATGGCTGAGGGGGGGATATGATTGAGGTGTTTAAAATCATGAGTGGTCTAGATGAGGTAAATGTGAATCGGTTATTTAGTTTTTCAGATAATAAAAGGACTAGGGGGCATGCCATGAAGTTAGCATGGGGCACATTTAAAACTAATCAGATGAAAATTCTTTTTCACTCAACAGACAAACTCTGGAATTTGTTGCCAGAGGATGTGGTTAGTGCAGTTAGTGTAGCTGTGTTTAAAAAAGGATTGGATAAGGTCTTGGAGGAGAATTCCATTACCTGCTATTAATTAAGTTGACTTAGAAAATAGCCACTGCTATTACTAGCAACTGTAACATGGAATAGATTGTTTTTTGGTACTTGCCAGGTTCTTATGGCCTGCATTGGCCACTGTTGGGAACAGGATGCTGGGCTTGATGGACCCTTGGTCTGACCCAGTATGGGTCAGACCAAGTATGGTCTGACCCAGTTCTTATGAGAGGCTTCTAAGAAAACTAAAAAGTCATGGGATAGGAGGCAATATCCTCTCGTGGATTACAAACTGGTTAAAAGACAGGAAACAGAATAGGATTAAGTGGTCAATTTTCTTGGTGGAAAAGGGTAAACAGTGGAGTTCTCAGGGATCTGTACTTGGACCGGTGCTTTTCAATATATGTATAAATGATCTGGAAAGGAATACGACAATTGAGGTTATCAGATTTGCGGACAATACAAAATTATTCAGAGTAGTTAAATCACAAGCGGATTGTGATACATTACAGGAGAACTTTGCAAGACTGGAAGATTGGGCATCCAAATGGCAGATTAAATTTAATATGGACAAGTGCAAGGTGTTGCATATAGGGAAACATAACCCTTGCTGTAGTTACACAATGTTAGGTTCTATATTAGGAGCTACCTCTCAGGAAAAAGATGTCTGAATCATAGTGGATAATACTTTAAAATCGTCGGCTCAGTGTGCTGCAGCAGTCAAAAAAGCAAACAGAATGTTAGGCATTATTAGGAAGGGAATGGTTAATAAAATGGAAAATGTCATAATGCCTCTGTATCGCTCCATGGTGAGACCGCACCTTGAATACTGTGTACAATTCTGAAGATAAAATTGAGATGGAGAAGGTACAGAGAAGGGCAACCAAAATGATAAAGGGGATGGAACAGCTCCCCTATGAGAAAAGGCTGAAGAGGTTAGGGCTGTTCAGCTTGGAGAAGAGACGGCTGAGGGGGGATATGATAGGGATCTTTAAGATCATAAGAGGTCTTGAACGAGTTGATTTGAATCGGTTATTTACACTTTCAGATAATAGAAGGACATGGCATTCCATGAAGTTAGCATGTAGCACATTTAAGAGTAATTGGAGAAAATTCTTTTTCACTCTACACACAGTTAAGCTTTGGAATTTGTTGCCAGAGGATGTGGTTAGTGCAGTTAGTGTAGCTGGGTTCAAAAAAGGTTTGGCTAAGTTCTTGGAGGAGAAGTCCATTAACTGCTATTAATCAAGTTTACTTAGGGAATAGCCACTGCTATTAATTGCATCAGTAGTATGGGATCTTCTTGGTGTTTGAGTAATTGCCAGGTTCTTGTGGGCTGGTTTGGCCTCTGTTGGAAACAGGATGCTGGGCTTGATGGACCTTGGTGTGACCCAGCATGGCAATTTCTTATGTTATACATTCCAACTCTCCAGTCTTATTTTTCAGACTTCTTGTATTTGCATACAGACATTTTAAAGTTGTTTTATTCATATTTCTATTTTTATATATAACCACAGTCTACTTATTCAGATGATACAGGCAGTTTGGAGTCATTTTTATCACCATGCTCTTATTTAAATATATCTGGGCTTTTTCACTTTTATAACCACCTCTCTATTGGGACATTCTAACTTACTTACAGGCCGATACAGTACAGTGCGCTCCAACGGAGCACACTGTTAGCCTGCTATTGGACGCGCGTTTTCCTCCCCTTACTGAAGCGCACTGTACTGTAAGTAAGTAAGTGCGCCCTGGCCCTATTAGGTATGCGCGCGGGATACAGAAAGTAAAATGTGCAGCCAAGCCGCACATTTTACTTTCAGAAATTAGTGCCGACCCAAAGGTCGGTGCACAGAAAAGCAGTAAAAACTGCTTTTCTGTGCACCCTCCGACTTAATATCATAGCGATATTAAGTCGGAGGTCCCGAAGAGTAAAAAAAAAAAAAAATTTGAATTCGGCCTGTGGCTGTCGGGCCGAAAACCGGACGCTCAATTTTGCCGGCGTCCGGTTTCCAAGCCCGTGGCTGTCAGCGGGCTCGAGAACCGACGCCGGCAAAATTGAGCGTCGGCTGGCAAACCCGCTGACAGCCGCCACTCCTTTTACCCGGATCTACCGCTGGGCCTAATTTAAATACTGAATCGCGCGCGCCGGGAGAGCGGGCATTTGCCCGCTCTCCCGCAGACTTTACTGTATCGGCCCGTTAGTTTGCCAGTATCCTTGGAAGATACCACTCTCTGAGCCATGTTTTGCAGAGTGTCTGTCAGTTTTCACCCGTGTTCTAGTTTTAAAAAGGAGATAGAGTAGCTTTTAAAGTGAGCACCCAGCAGCCTTGTTCAGGGGAGGATGGGAGGATTGCAGGAAAATTTCAGCCCAAGGGATTTTTTCAAAACTGGCCCATGGGGTATCTGATGCCTTCTTGCACTTTCCTTGCAGTAGATGTAACTTTTGGCTGCGGTAGGATCAGTGGCGATGCCAAAATTTATTTTTTTTGGGGGGGCGGGCAGAGTTAGCATGGGTGGGCAGTAGGCATACAGGTCTGAGCCCTACTAATTGTACCCTTATCCATAAATGGCTTAGAGGGCACCTGACAAAGAATTGCTAAGTCCAACAGCCGTTATGAATCATAAGTGAAACTTTACTTACCAACATTAAAAATTCCTTATTAACCTGTATTAATTTTATATTTATTGCAGTTTATAAATACACAAAAATATCATATAAAAAACAAAGAAAATATCAGATCCAATCAATCATGTAATAAAACAGATATCAGTTTTCTTTCATGAATCCTCTTTCTAGAAAGGCAGAGATAATCATAAGTACAATAAAATAGCAATGGTCATAATAATCACACGAACGAGTGCCGAGCAGAATTAGGACAATTCACATTACAACCCAACATGCACACATACAAATTCTGGTGTCACTTGAGTGAAACAAAATCCTTCCACTGCTAAACACTTTGAAGTAACACAAACCCTTGCAAAAAACAAAACAAAAAAAAACACCTAGAACCTTGCCATATCATACAATCACAGTACTAACCAAGGAATCAAACAGCACCATTATGAAAAGGCAACAATACAAATATTACAGCAGGCCCTAGAACAATAAGACACCACCTACTGGGCAAAAAGAACTAGCTGGACTGCTGCAAATCCCTACAGAAAAAATACACATTAGCAGAAATAATGCACCTCAATCACACCCAGGTAGAAAGTAGACCCACCCTTAACTAATACAGATATAAGGGGCTACAAATTAGAAACAGAAACATGCAGATAAAAACAAAATAGAAAGCCAGAGAAACCAGACTCTGAATAGTGGAACTTTAAAGAGAGCAAAGTACAAAAATATAAGAAAATTAAGAAATATATGAACATTCCCAAGGATGGCATATTCCATTCACTGAAAACTCAATTGTTTTTTACCTTTGTTGTCTGATCTTTTTATTTTTCCAATCATTTTTACCTGGTCTCTTTTTTTCCACTTTCCCCTTGTCTGTCTTTTCCTAATTCTTTTTTCAGGGGCTCTTTTCTCTGTTTCTTCTGTCTCCGCCTATCTTCTTTTCTTCCTCCCTCACACAAATATATGCTCTCACTCTCACATTCTCTTTTCTCACACACAGGCTCCCATTCTCACATCCTCTCCTTTTTCTCTCATACAGGCTCTTACACACACAAACAGGCGTTGACTCTCAGGCTCTCAAGCACACACAGGGCCTCATTTTCCAAGCACTTTACCGCGTGCGATAAATTCGCAAATCGCGTTAACAGCTGTTAACGCGATTTGCGAATGCAAAATTAGTCATTTGGTATTCAGGGGGCGGAGTTGGGGCGGAGCATATGTAAAGCGGGAACCTGTGTATCGTGTGCGGCGAAACAGCCGCAGTGTTAGCGCGGCTCCTATCGCGGCTAATAACTACAACTCCAACCTCGCATTATGGACTGCGTTACAGGCCTGAAAAGGATTACCGCCATCCACGATAGTCCCAAACAGCCTGTTTCAGAGAGAGAGAGAGAGAGAGACTTACTATAGTGCCTATGCCCTACATAGGTATTTTAACCCCTATGGGAGGGCCACCTACTAACTCGGGGTGGGGATTAGGTATGAGCGTCGGGGGTTGGGGGCCACTTTCTCATTCCACATGAGACCTACGGACTGAACAGTGGTCTCTAGTGCAGATTTGCTGGCCGTCGGAGTGAGGACGCTCACTCCAAGCGGAGATTTGGCCAACATTCTCTCCACCTAGCATGTTGTTGCCCAGGTAGAGTGTCCATCAAGCTAGGTAGAGAGAACGTTGCCCAAACCACTTCTTGGAGTGAGCATCCTCACTCAGACAGCCAGCAAATCTGCACTAGAGACCACTGTTCTGTCCGTAGGTCTCATGTGGAATGCGAAAGTGGCCCCCAACCCCCGACGCTCATACCTAATCCCCACCCCGAGTTAGTAGGTGGCCCTCCTATAGGGGTTAAAATACCTATGTAGGGCATAGGCACTATAGTAAGTCTCTCTCTCTCTCTCTCTCTCTCTCTCTCTCTCTCTCTCTCTCTCTCTCTCTCTCTCTCTCAGAGCCTGAAACAGGCTGTCTGGGACTATCGAAATATCGTGCACTGCGATAAAAGAAACCGGCAATTATCGTGCACCGCGATAAAAGACTGAAAGAATCATCGTGCAGTGGGAAAACATCGCGTGCGGCGCTAATGTTTTCGCGAATGGCGAAAACATCGCCACACACGATGTTTCCCCACTGCACGAAAGAAGCCTCATTTGCATTGGTAACGCCCCCTAATGCGTTACCAATGCGATATTGGAAAATAAGGCCCACAGTCTCTCACTTTCTCAAGTCCAGTATCTTGTTTTCAACAGTGGCCAATTCAGGTCACAAGCACCTGGCAAGAACCCAATGAGTAATAAGATCCCATGCTGCTATCCTGCAGTGATAAGCAGTGGCCATTTCTTAAGTCTACTTGGTTAATAACATTTTTGTCTTCTCTAGGAATTTGTCCAAACCTTTTTTAAACTCAGCTACACTAACTGCCTTAACTACATCCTCTGGTAATGAATTCCAGATCTTAATTTTGCATTGAGTGAAATAATTTTCTCCACTTTGTTTTAAACGTGCTGCTCACTAACTTCATGGAGTGCACCATAATCTCTGATTTTTTTAAAAAGAAAATAACCAATTTACATTTACCTATTCTATTCCACTCGTGATTTTATAGACCTCTGTCAAATTCCCCCTCTGATATTTATTTATTTATTTATTTATTTGAAGCTTTTTTTATACCGGCATTCATGATACAATCACATCATGCTGGTTTACAGAAAACAGGGGGAGTGATAACTTTGAACGAATAACAGGTGTTGAAGGAAAAGAAGTAATTACAATAAAACAGGGGAAGTTGGAACTAGGAGAAGAAGAAGAGTTGAAGGAATAAATTAGGCATAAATAATGAGAGGAATAAATTATTTACATAGTGTTGGCGGTAAATTTACAAGTGGTTGTAGTCTTTCTGGTGAGAAAGTTAGGAGAGTCAGTTGTGATCAGGAAAGGCTTGTCTAAAAAACCAAGTCTTTAGCCTTTTTCTGAATGTTGGTATCTCTTCTCCAAGCTGGTATCTCTTCTCCAAGCTGAAAAGACCCAAACTCTTTAGCCTTTCCTCATAGGGGAGCTGTTCCATCCTCTTCATCATTTTAGTTTCCCTTCTCTGTACCTTTTTCCAATGCGACTATTATCTTTTTTGAGATATGGTGGCCAGAAATGTACACAGTACTCTTAAGGGGGTCATTTTCAAAAGTATTTACACACTTAAAACTGAGTTTTACATATGTAAATGTACTTTACGCTTGTAAGTGGGCTTTTGAAAATTGACACACTGTATGCCATTGAATTGTCAATAGGTCTTACATGTGTAAGTGCACTTTGTGCATAAATGGCTTTTGAAAATTGCTATGATAGTTTGTTACATTGACTCATGTAACTTCTTTGAAAATTACCTCTTTAGTACAGCCTCACCATGGAGCAATGCAGGGCATTATGGCGTTCACCATTTTAGGCTCCATTCCTTTCCTAATAATTCCAAACATATAGACAGAAGCATGCTGTTTGCTTTTTTGACCACCACCACACGCTGAACAGAGGATTTCAAAGTATTTTCCACTATGATGATAATTTTCGTGGACATAACTCCTAATATGGAGCCAAGCATCTCTCTTCTCTTAAAGTCTTAAAAGCTGATCAAGAAGGGTAGGTATGTCTCAAGGGTGGTTAAATGTGATTAGGGTATTTGTTTGTTAGGTGTCTTTTAAACTCTGTGATTTTTAAGTTTGCTAATTAGCAGGCCGAGTCAGTAAAGTCCGCGGGAGAGCGGACGAATGCCCGCTCTCCCGGCGCGCGCACTGGCCCCTCGCTGGTGCGCGCGATGCAGTATTCAAATTAGGTGGCGCGGTAGAAACGGGGAAAAGGAGGCGCTAGGGACACTAGTGCGTCCCTTTGACAGGAGCGGCGGCTGTCAGCGGGTTTGACAGCCGACGCTCAATTTTGCCGGCATCGGTTCTCAAGCCCGCTGACAGCCACGCGCTCGGAAACCGGACGCCGGCAAAATTGAGCGTCCGGTTTTCGGCCCGACAACCTCGGGCCGAATTCAAATTTTTTTATTTTTTTTTTTACTTTTTTTACTCTTCGGGACCTCCGACTTAATATTGCTGAGATACTAAGTTGGAGGTCCCGACTTAATATCATATAAGTTTTTTGTTTTTTTTTTTTATTTATTTCCCGGTGCTGGAAGAAATTAGCGCCGACCTTTGGGTCGGCGCTAATTTCTGAAAGTAAAATGTGTGACTTGGCTGCACATTTTACTTTCTGTATCCCGCGCGCATACCTAATAGGGCCATCAACATGCATTTGCATGTTGAGGGCGCTATTAGGTGCCGCGGGTTGGACGTGTGTTTTCCTCCCCTTACTGAATAAGGGGTAAGGGAAAACGCGCGTCCAATAGCAAGCTAACAGTGTGCTCTGTCGGAGCACACTGTACTGTATCGGCCTGTAGATGATTAAAGTTAGTGACCAGCAACAGGACTAAAATTAGTCATTCACTAAAATAAGTGTTAATTGAATGTTATTTCTGCTAATTCTTCTGTCAGAGATCAGGTGAAAAGTCCAAGACTTCAGGTGAAGAGCAGTCCCTTTGTAGGCATTAGATTGAGATTGATTGAGAAAATGTACAGGCTGGGAGAGATTTTAATGCTCTGCCACTTGACTCTATTGGGGATATGATTACGTTCTGACCACCATGTCCGAAGCAGGAAGATTAAATCTCCTGTTCAAAAAGAAAAAGTTAGCGTAAATTAAGTAAAATGTATCTGATACCTACAGAAAAACTATGAGGATAAAACAATTGGGTTTCTGTATAGGATGTCTACTTTCCAGCTTAAGCACAGAGTGCCCTCAGCCTGTGACATCCCAGACGTCAGAGCTGGTGAAGAATTTCTTTGCCTGCTTACGTCCTGAAGACCAGAGAGGGAGTTTAGAACCTCTCCTGTTCAAGCTGAAAGAAAATTTTCAACATAGTGGGACAACTCAGGTCCTCCAGAAGAGATTAGTGCTTTGCCTCAGAGGCTCTTGCCAGAAAGTCAGTCTCTCTTCTTTCCCTCCTCCTTCCCCCCCCACCCCCCTAAGTGGGTAGATTCACCTCCTCCAGGAGAAGTCCCTCTTTCACTCCCTCCACCACAATCCCCTCACCTCCTTCATCCCACCTTCCCTCAGTTCCCTCACTCTGACCTCTCCAGTCCACATTCTTTCACTCCCTCCCTTCTTTCACTCAGCTCCAGCAGTCCTTCCCGCATCTGCTCTTCATATATTCTGTTAGCTGCACTGGACTGCTTCCTTTTCCCGTGGTCTCACAAAGCTGATTCTTTACCAACTTTGCTGCAGTCCTGCAAGTGTTGTGCTATAGCTCTGTTTCAAAGGCCCCCACCTCTTCAAGCGGGCTCTTCACACTCCCGCAAACCCACTCTGCAGTGGCGTTTCCTGTTCCACCTCTTCAAAAGGCTCTCCTTTTCAAGTGGGCTTGCATGGAACCCAACTCCGCACCTTGCCGAGCTCCAGCAAGATTCTGTGCAAAGTTAACATCTGCAATTGCACAGAATTCCCTCAGGAGCATTGTATTTCTAAAAGCTTTCTGAAAACGCTATGAGTTCTCAAGGGTTGCACATGATGTGGCACATATGATCTGTCATAGTTATTATGAGGGATATTTTTGTGTAAATGCACGGTTGACAGCCCTCAGTTTTGTGGATAAACCTTTCCAAAGAGATTTTATTTTAATCCTTACCCCAATATTGGCTTCCATCAGAGGTATGGTCATCTTGTCCTTTTCTAGAGAATCACTTCATTTTCTTTTATTTTTTCTTAGCAGTATAGGTTACTGCAAAGGTAGACAACTTGGTTTTGGAGTTCCACAAATACATCTGGTTTTCAGGATATCCATAATGAATATGCATGAGGTATATTTGCATGTACTGCCTCCACTATATACAAAAATCTCATCCGTTTGTGGTACGCCAGAACCAGTGTTGCCTATTCCTGGGTTACTGCTTGATATTCAGAACAGTGAAACCTGAAATGGCTTCTGTTTTTTTCTTGGAGTAGTCTGTCTTGGCTTCTGTTTAATCCGTAACTAAAGCATATCTGTTTTATTTTGGGACTACCATGATTGCCTGTAAAGTCATGGTGTTTTCCCAAAAATGTTGGCTGATACTTAAGGCTTCTGATTTTTGGTGTTTATAAACTGTAAATGTAGATGTTTATTTTCCAGCTAATTAGAGTATAACTGGGGTACCAAAAATTGGTGTTTATCAGTGTTTTTGCGGTTATTGATACTGTTGTTGGGTATCTCTTTATAGTTGAATCAAATATATACATTTGTGCAGCTGAGGAACTGTTAATGTAGAAAAGGCACAAAAACAAAGTAGAGGATCCAGGGTAGGCAAAAGAGGGGTAAGAGAGTACGAAGGGAAGGGGTGTTTTTCCTGTTTTTAACTTATATACCCCATTAAAACACCCCAATGGGAAAAAAGTGTTTATTGGTTAAAACCTAAAATCAGAAACCTTAAATCATATTCTAACAGGATGATGTTTGCTGTACCCAAAAGGTTAATCCATTAACAGAGAATTTTTTCTCAGATGTAACTTGCTGTGGGCTGATTAACAGCTTTAATGTCTGCTTATACATATTATGGACTAAGTTAGGTTTTTTTGTTGTAGAATTTTGATGTGCTTTTGTTTTTATGGATATGGAAATGTATTCTGGGAAAGGATACAGTATTCAAAACACTTTTTTTTTTCATATTTTAGTTCTTACAGCTGCTGTGACACAAGCTTCTTTGCAGTCTATACTTCATAAGATTCTCACTGCTGGACCATCTTACAATATTACTTCACTGATTTCTCAAGCTGCACAGCTGTCTACACAAGGTAACTAAAGAGTTGCATCCATATTTAGGGTAGACTTTAAGATTCAGGACAGAATCCAGAAGAAAAAAGTAAACTTATTTTGTTCATATTACTCCAAATACTTTTCATTATTACTAGTATTACTTATTTCTATAGCACTACTAGACATATGCAATATATGAAATATTCTTGCATGCGGAAAGTCAAACAAAAGACTAAATAAAACTAATATATGACCTGAGTAATAGAAAGATTCTATTCTGTAGCACTATATAATTCATTATGTTAACGATATATATTGCCCTTTCTAGATAATTATATGTATAATGTTACACAGAGTTAATATAATCCTAAAATTGCATTAATGCAATTTTGAACTTTTTAATCTTGAAGATGGACTTTAATGACATTATTCCAGTCAGTCTTTGCTTGATTATGCCTTTTGATTACTTTTTAGTTTAGTTTTGGCTTGATATACCACCTTTATCCCTTTTGCCTTAATTATAGTGAGGCAACTTTATTTATTTATTTATTTATTTAAAAACTTTTATATACCGGTATTAGTATGCATACATCATACCGGTTTACAATGTAACTTTAAAGGTAGAAATTACAATGAACAGGGAGGGCGAACAAGGAGGAGTATACAAATAGCAGGAGGTGGAGGAATTAAAGCAATAAATAAAAACTGCAACGGACTATTTACAGGAATATACAAGGCGTAGGCAAGATACTTGCAGAAGTCGGTGTACTTAATCAGGGTAGGCTTGTCGGAAGAGCCATGTTTTAAGTTTTTTTCTGAACTTGGCGTAACATGGCTCTAGCCTGAGAGTGGTAGGGAGGGTGTTCCATTGTTTAGGGCCTGCAATGGATAGTGCACGGTCCCTAGTAGAGGAGAGGTGGGCTTTTTTCAAAGGGGGAATGGAGAGGGTGCCTTTGTTGACAGTGCGAGTGGGTCGTTCAGTGCGTATAGGACGAAAGGGTTCATCCAACCAATTGGAATTGTGCGAGTGGATGGACTTGTGCACTATGGTTAGAATTTTGAAGAGAATTCGGGATGCGATGGGGAGCCAGTGGAGTTCTTTGAGTATTGGGGTAATGTGATCAGCTTTCCTTGAGTTGGTGATGACCCTGGCGATGGCATTCTGGAGCATTTGTAAGGGCTTGGTGGTGGAGGAGGGTAGGCCAAGGAAGAGGGCATTACAGTAGTCCAGCTTTGAGGAAAGGGTGGCTTGGACGACGGTGCGGAAGTCATGATAGTGGAGGAGGGGTCTGAGTTTCTTCAGGATGTGAAGCTTGAAGAAACCTTCTTTGAGGATGGAGTTGATCTGTTTTTTGAGATTGAGTTGTTGGTGACAACTTATGCTGTGTTATAAAAAGCTGTGTATATGGGCAGCACTAGCAGCCAGTCCTTTACCCTGCTAAAAAAGGGCAGAGGATTTCCCTCTGATTAGTAACTTTGAGAACTCTTTAACTGAGCTTAAGATGAAATTGAGCACAAAAATCATTTCTTTCTGTGAAAACAAGCAGTTTACTGAATCTCACACATGGGGTTTACTTGACTGTGCTGGTGCCAAATAGACAGATTATCCTCTGTGGACAAATGAATTAAGATGTGCTGGTGACATCTGATGGTGCAGAGAATGAAATGTTTTTACTAGCTTGAGCTAGAAACCCTTTCGTTCATGTGTAGTCTGATTCATGCAGCCACAAGGCCCCTCAGTCTTGTTTCCTACAATGAAAACATCTTCAAAACTTTGATAGCAAGGCTCCCTCAGGATAGGTTAACATTTTCTTCTCCTAGGACAAGCAGGATGGTTGTTCTCACAAGTGGGTGACATCGGATGGAGCCCAACCACGGAACTTTGATCTCAAAGATTTGTAGAGCTTTCAGCGTGCCCTACTGAGCATGTGCAGCTGAAGTCATCACCCTGCCACCCTAGGCAGAGTCCCCCAGTCTCTTCTTTTCTGCGGAGCTATCATCTCGAGGTTGTGGAGCTCATGCTCATTTTCTGATTTAAAAAAAAAAAGTTTTTCAATGGTATTCAGCTTTGCTCTCTTCTTACAGTTTTGTAAGTTATTTTTTTCTAGAGCTGCAGCTTTTATTTCTTGTAGTTTATTCTTTTTCCAACTGTCTGCCGGCCGCATGGTGGGTTCTCCCTTGTGCAGCCTGACAGTCTGTTCAAAAAAAAAAAAAAACTGCTCCTGCAGATTTTTGTATTTGTGTCCTTTCTTTGCTCTGTCGGTTTTCTTTTTTTCCACAGTGCTGACAGGACTGGACTGTGCGGTCAGTTGGTGATCCATGTAGGCCACAGAGCCTGGGGACTTGCCTGAGTTCTACCCAGACTGGAGTTCCATGGCAATTCACCAATTGCTCGGCATTGGTGGATTCAGACGGTGGAAGAATAGAGGACCATGCTATTCCTATGGGGAAGAGAACTCATCCTCCCCACGTCTCGAGGAACTAGTCTTCATGGGCGGGAGCCCTGGATGACGTTGTCTCCCCTCCTGCTTGCCAGCCTTGGCAATCCAATCTCCGTGGGAGAGAGGGTGAGGGAAGCCTGGGCTAGCATCTTGCTGCCGCACTTTGGTGCCATGCCCATAAATGGTTGCCCGTGCACAGCTGTGACCAGTTCATAGTTTGTCCGCATCAGTATCGGGACCGCGTCTGGGACAAGGCTCATCTTCAAGTACCATGGCCCCTTGTCGCCATCGAGGTCCAGGATTACCCTCGTTATGTCGAGGTGTGTGACCATCCACGATGCCACAGTGGTATTCAGTGCCGTTGGCATTGGTGGAACTGGACTTTCGCTGCACCGTGATGCCACGGTGCCCTTGGTGCACTTGCCTCGGTACCTTTGATGCACTCAATGCCACGGTGCCTTTGATGCACTCGATCCCTCGGCACGGTGCCCTTGATGCACTAGTTGCCTTGGTGCATTCGATGCCTCTGCGCCCTTGCACTCGAGGTCACGGTGACTTCGAGCATATGCCACAGTCTGTGTACACTATGCCTCGGTGTTCTCGCAGCTTTTGTTGCCCTGGTACCCTCGCTGCAGTCAGTGCTGTGGTGACTGCAGTGCCATCAATACCCACTGGGCCCACAATGCCTGCAGGGCACTTGATACCATCAATGCCCTTAATCAATCAAGGTGTGTGCATGGCCAGCGTGGGGGCTGGTGAGGTCGAAGCGAAGCCCTCGATGCTGCTGACCCCCCACTAGGTTGTTGAGGTGTGCGACTTCGGTGCCAACATGACCTCAGTGCCATTGCAATGCGGTCCTACCCCAATACCATTGATGCCCTCGAGGCCATCAAGGTGTGGGGCCACTGGGAGAGGCCCTTTGGACCACCGATGCCTCTAATTACCACCTCGACTACATCGAGCCTCTCCGACCACATACTGGATTCGCCATTGAGCGCCCCTGTCACCGATGTGGTCATTGACAGCTGGAGCTCTTTGAAGCCCGTCGCATGCCCTGCAGCCCTCGGGGGCAGGGGTTCTTGGCCTCTTATGGATTGAGCAAAGGGATCGTCACCTACTCGGGGCACCCTGGTGTGCTTGTGCATCTGTTCCCAGTGGCTCAGTGCCCTCAGGGCTCCTGGGTGGAGTCCACTACAGAGCACTGGGAAGGGTAGAACTGTCCCTTTAGCCAACGAGCCCAGTGTTGGGAGCCCGCCAAGATGCGCACACCATCAATATTAATGAGAGTTAGTGAGGCTCTCGTCAGCTGTAAAGCTTGCGAGACCCTCGAGCTTGCAGCATCGGCACACTAGACGAATCGGTGAGCCAAGGGAAATTGCTGTTGGTACTAGCAATCGTCTGTTCTTTTTTATATCTATGACTTGTTGGGAGGCTGCAGCGCCTCTCGCTGTAGATGCCCATGGTTTCTTTGGTCCATACTTTTGGGCGTCTCGGCCCCCGGGTGATCAAAATCCGTGGGCTCCTGTGGCACCAGGAATGGCACTATTAACCAGCAAACTGCTTATAGATCACAGGACATGTCCTCAGTCCTCCATAAGTACCTGCGCTCTTTAGGGACTTCACTGCAGTCTTTCCCTGTAGGTCTCGCAGGTGAGCCAGTTCCGTCACAGTTTCAATGGCCTGCTTCCTTGAGTGTTCCCCAGTACTGAAGGGGCAATGCCATAGACTGCTACCCTCCGCCATGCCTTACCCAGAGTGCCAGTGGTGCTGGGGACTCCATCTTCACACTGTCCTCTCCACTCCACTGGAGTTATTGTGGCGTTGATGTGCAGCTTGCGCGGTTGGGACAGATTAGGCATCTGTTCCAAGGGCCTCGGTTGCTGCCAGGCAGCATTCTCCTTGGCTGTACAATCCTCTGCCACACTAAATATCTGCCATCTTTCGGCATGGGCTCAGCCTCCGCGTCAGTCCGTAACGCATAGTGCTGAAGAGCACTGGCGGGGGAGGTGTCATTACACACACAGTGGTTGGTCATGGGGCGGCGTGTAGCCACCGACTCAGGTACATGGTTCTCTGTCCTCGCTGAGACGTGGAATTTCTCCCACAGGCTCGGCACTCAGGATCATGGGTGTGCCACCATCCAAGGATGGGTTACCATGACATGAGTACACACAGCGCACGTTCGCAGCGGAGGGCTTCCAATTGCCCTCTTTCTCCTGGGCGTTGGTGTGTGTGTGTGGATTGTTCCCTCCAGGCGGTCACAACAGGTTGTGTTCCGCAGCCACACGGCTGGCCTAAGACTGCACTCCTGGTCGGATTCTGAGATGAATGGACATCATGAGAGTGGCTCCAGTATCCTCTCCTTTCTCAGCAGAGGCATATGTCTTTGCCCTCTATCATGTTCTCATGGAACAGTTCCTGTGGTTCTCCCCTGATAAATGTTTTTTCTCTGATCCGGAGCCCCGACCTCTGAACTGGAGCATCTCCTTGAAGAACAGGGCCAGGGAGCGGCAACGGCAGTCGTTGGACAGTCTTCAGCTGGGGCCCCTCTGGGGATTGCAGTGGCAACCTCCCCTATCTGAGGCTGGCCATGTCGGCGCCTCAGCAGTTGGTCGTTGTACCTCATCTCTCCTTTGGGGGGTTGCTAGGCCCCAATCCTGCTACTTCCCTCTCCTTTCCAGAAGGGGAGACTCGACTGGGTTCTAGGGCAATCCTTTTGGGTTCCCCTCGACGTCAGACTATGCATCCCTTCGAGGGGTGTCCCTCATTTTCCATTCCTAGACAAGGGATGGCACTGCTCTGACTGGCACCAGCCCCGAGAATAGTCGAGAATACTACTTTCTCTTGGGCGCTCTGACGCAGCAGGTCTTTCCATGGGGGAGCATGTCCACTGTTACTCCCCGGTGACCCTCCAGGTTCCCCCTGTTCGGGAGTCACTTGGAATCTACTGGACTCTGTAAGCATCCTCCTTAAGGATAACTATCGTTGGTCATTCTTGCCTGCGGAACCCTTCTCTGTGAGGAGAGTTTCAGTCCATCAGCTGGGAGATTGTGCCTTTCACCCTAATACCATGTCCATGGCTGAGGGAGTTGGGGGCCGAGTACCCCGCATCAGAGGCACTGCCTTTTGCTCGTAGTAGCATGCAAGCAGTTTTTCCCCTTTTTCAGGATCACCCTATCTGTGAACAGAGAAGTCCTGGATCATGCAATATTGTCCATTGCTGGGGCCAAGTGGTCCCTTAGGGGAGGGGAAGTTCTCCCCTGGGGTAATCGCTGTTAGTTTCCACTGTCTCAAGAAGACTGAGTGCTCCATCTCAGTGGGATTCTCCCTGTTTGTTTCAGCAGTGTGTTGTTTGCTTGGGGTTGATAGATAACCGGGTGACTTGTGCTTGCTCCAGTAGTCCTCCGGTCTGCCTCCTTGTATTCGTCACTCTTTCCGACATCCGCTTGGATTGTCGAGGGGAAGGGAGGTAAAGCTAAGGCACCCGTGGTATATCTCTGTATACCTGCAGGGAAGGATACACCAAGTTTTTCCACTTATTTTTGCCATTCTCTGGCCAATACTGCCTTGGTGTTTTCTCATTCACTAGGTTGCCCAAAGGGCCTTCCTGCCCTCCTCGTGATCCTGTGACAGAATAGATGAACCTTTTCTGACAGGTGCTCTTGAGTGAGCTATCTCATCTCCCTGCTCGGGAGTTTGGGGGCTACAGGTCTGTTTCGGGAATTGTCTCATCTCCTGAAACCCTTGACGCTGTCCTATGCGGTCAGCTAGGTCTGATGCTTCGGCACGCAGTGTCTGTCCCAGGCCCTGCCATGATTTGCTGCTTGTTCTTTCAAGCAAGGCTTGGGTTTCTTCTGACCATTCGACCTGCCATCCAAACCTGGGCACTCTTCTCCAGACCTATGGTTTGTCAGTGGTCAACAGTTTCTTCTGGAGGGCTCTCAGACCCCAGTTTGTTTTTTGGGGGTTTTTTTCACACCGAAGGAGACTGTGCGATTTCGTCCTAGAGTCTCTCTGGGTCCTTCGTGTATCCAATAGGATCTAGATCCACTGTGTTTTGTCAGAAACCTTGCTTGTGCCATCTTCCATGATGTGCAGTTGCTTCTATTTGCACTTGCATCACTCCCCTGCTTCAGGCATCCCTGCTGCAAATGGGGATTTGTGTCTGACTTTTTCTTTGCTTTCTTTGTAGAAAGCCAACTCTTCTCCAACCTGCTGGGTCAGCTGCCTCACAGGCAAAAGGACTGAGGGTAGTGCTTCAGTACTGTGCAGTTTACCACTTTGTTCTGCTCGGACAGCCTGTAGCTTGGTATTCACCCATGTGTGAGGACTACCATCCTGCTTGTCCTAGAAGAAAGTAGAATTGCTTACCTGTAACAGGTGTTCTCCTAGGACAGCAGGATGTTAATCCTCACGAAACCCTCTCGCATCCCCTGGGAGTTGGTTTCACCATGTATTTGCTATATCATGAACTGAGGGACCCTGCCTTGGGGGCAGAGTGATGACTACAGCTGCACATGCTCAGTAGGGGCATGCTGAAAGCTCTAGAATCTTTGAGATCAAAGTTCCGTGTCTGGCTTCATCCAATGATGTCACCCATGTGTGAGGACTAACATCCTGTTGACCTAGGAGAGCACCTGTTACACTTAAGAAACTCTGCTTTCTTCTGTTTTGTTTTTGTTTTTTTATACCACAAAACTGGTTGTAGAGTTCATTTTTCAAATTTTCAAAATTTTTTCTTTTGACTTGGACTACATTTTCCTCTTCGGCTGACAAATAAATCTCACCAGGTTTAAATAGTGCCCGTATCTGTTCAGTGTATGTGTTGCCTAGGATTTTAACATGATGCATCAGATTGTTTAATATGTTCAAAAATGTCTCCTTGTACCATAAAATTCAGAGTAGTTCAACTTCAGGATATTTTCCAGAATATTCGGAACCCCTCATTGTCATCAAACCCGAAAGTGTCAACATCAGTTGTTGACAATGAAAGCTTTGACTAAGAGCGTCATCCTCAACACATTTGTTGAATGATCCTTTGACCACAGAGGTAGCTGCCATCTCTTTGGAGTCAAATGGGAGACAGCATAAAGACATCTTGAAATTCATCAGTTTTCTTCGACTCCCTTTTAAGGTCATGCAAGATTTAGTGTGAAAGTGAGAGCTGTTGAAGTTGAGCAGTAGGCTCTGGCTTCAGTGCTTGACATCAAGTCAGTTCTTTGGTTTTGTCCACTGGTAACGCCGCCTCACTTCCCACCAAACTTGCCAGCATCACCCTCTGTACAAATTATGTCGTCATTAGTTAGGCATGATTTTCCTTCCCCAGCTGCTATACCTGACTTGATACAAAGAGTGGTATATGAACAAGAATTAGATAAATATATACATGACCTCCCAACTTGGTATCTAGCTAAATTTCAGCTTAAATCGATACGTTCATTCAGCCTCAGTGATCATTGCTGCAATGCAGATTGAACCTGTCCTAGAATCATTTCAATATATTTCATCACCAAAAGGTAAACATCTACCCACCTCCTTGGTGCCAGCCATGCCACACAGAAGTCACTCAACCTCCGAGGAAGGCATCTTCTCCAGTGCCATATTAAATGATTTCTAGAAGCATACATCGGAAAAAGCAGGTGCCCTCTCATATATTGGTGTCACATATTTCCCCACCTTTGTTAGAATCTGACTGTCAGATAACACTTGAGAAAAGAATTTGAATCCATAGGGTTACAGTTTAACCTGGATAACTCTCCCAATCTACCATCTGGCCCATTGCTGCCTCCATCTAGGATTACTTTTTATCCTGAACATCTTTCTTTATCTTGATCAGAAATATATCATAGTTTGTTCCCTTTAACTTAAAAGTAGAAGGGGAATCTAGAGCTCCTGTGCTGAGGCTTTTAAAATATCTTACCATTCCTATAGATAATATAACAGTTGTAGGTCACCAGATCCTACAGGAGTTAAAACTGAAGGTCTATGAAATGCCGCTTACTAACCCCTCCTTCCCTACCCAGTGGGGCAGATGATGATGCAAAGTACCAGATACAAACAGCTTCCAGTTTTGAAGAGCCTTAATTACTTCAACTCCAGCTTTTAGAAAAGGTAAGAGAGGTTCAAGATGGCTCACAGACTGATGAACAGCCACTCTGGGGCGGAATATTCTGTTTATTTCGTGGTGCCCAAGAAGGAAGGCGCTTTTCATCCCATCCTGGATCTCGAAGGAGTTGACCGTCATTTGCGTGTGACTTGTTTTCGCATGGAAACCTTGCGCTTAGTGATAATGGCGATACAGTCGGGGGAATCCCTGATGTCTCTGGATCTCTGAGTCTTACTTGCATAGTCCCAACTGACTAGAGCATCAACTATTTCTACGTTTCGCAGTTTTGGGACGTCATTATCAGTTTTGACCAAACTACCTTTTAGTTTGGCCACCGCTACCAGAACTTTTTCCTAGGGTTACGGTGGTGGCGGTGGTGGAGTTGATAAGAGATGGGATCCTGGTATACCCGTACTTGGACACCTGGATGATTCGGGCCAAGAGTCTGGAAGAGAGCCTCTGGGTCTCATGCAAAGTGATCTTGTTGCAGGAGCTAGATTGGGTCATGAACCTGGCCAAGAGCACACTTCAGCCATCTCAGTCACTGGATTATCTCGATGTTCAGTTCAACACGAAACAGGACAGGGTGTTCATGCCTTAGATAGCTAGATCATCAAGGATGTTACAGGTTACTCCTTTTAGAAGCTCCTCATTATTTTATTACTGGAACGGTAGTTATACCCACTCTACCCTAGAATCTCTTAATGTTGCAAGTTTTTCCTCCTTGCAGGATCATGTGGTCAAACTGCAGGAGAGAGGACTGGGTTTTTACTCCAGGTACCGTATTTTTCGCTCCATAAGACGCACCTGACCATAAGACGCACCTAGGATTCAGAGGGGGAAAATTTAAAAAAAAAAAAATTGTGCTAACCGGCTCTGCGTCTGGGCGTCTTATGGAGCAAATTAGGGGAGTGCATAGTTTTTTTTTTTCTCCCCATTTTGTTTTCGGGTCTGGGGAGGGCCATTTCGGTCCACTCCCCAGATCAGAAAATTTTTCTTTCTGTGGGAACCCCCAACACCCCCCCCCCCCCATCCCAACCCTTTAAATTAACAACCTCCACCCCCCTGACCCCCCCAAGACCTGCCGAATTAATTTCCTGCAACCCCCCACCCTCCTGACCCCCCCAAGACCTGCCAAACGTCCCTGGTGGTCCAGCGGGGGTCCAGGAGCGGTCCGGGAACGATCTCCTGGGCGTGGGCCGTCGGCTGCCAGTAAACAAAATGGCGCCGACGGCCCTATGCCCTCACTATGTCACTGAGACCGACCGCTGCTATTGGTCGGTCTCAGTGACATAGTGAGGGCATAGGGCCGTCGGCGCCATTTTGTTTACTGGCAGCCGACGGCCCTATGCCCTCACTATGTCACTGAGACCGATCGCTGCTATTGGTCGGTCTCAGTGACATAGTGAGGGCATAGGGCCGTCGGCTGCCAGTAAACAAAATGGCGCCGACGGCCCTATGCCCTCACTATGTCACTGAGACCGACCAATAGCAGCGGTCGGTCTCAGTGACATAGTGAGGGCATAGGGCCGTCGGCTGCCAGTAAACAAAATGGCGCCGACGGCCCTATGCCCTCACTATGTCACTGAGACCGACCAATAGCAGCGGTCGGTCTCAGTGACATAGTGAGGGCATAGGGCCGTCGGCGCCATTTTGTTTACTGGCAGCCGACGGCTCACGCCCAGGAGATCGTTCCCGGACCCCCCGCTGGACCACCAGGGACGTTTGGCAGGTCTTGGGGGATCAGGAGGGTGGGGGGTTGCAGGAAATTAATTTGTCAGGTCTTGGGGGGGGGGGTTGTAGGAAATTAAGTCGGCAGGTCTTGGGGGAGTCGGGGGGGGGGGGGGGGGTGTTTGTTAGATTTTTGTTTGGGTTTTTTTTTATATTCGCTCCATAAGACGCACATACATTTTCCCCCCACCTTTGGGGGAAAAAAAGTGCGTCTTATGGAGCGAAAAATACGGTACTTCCTGGATCCTGTGAAAACCTGAGAATTTAGACCTATTTTAGACCTGTGGGAATTAAACGTACCTATTTAAAAAAAATAAGGTTGAAACCTTAATGATTGGCAAATACAAGTTTTACATTTGTTCTGCTTCTTTTTAAACCTAAAAAGGAAGTTCCAAGGTGGATTTTTAGACACCTTTCTGCCACGTCTAAATCAAATAGATTGGCTATGAGCAATAAACTGTTAAGAAAATGATTTCCTCTGGCCATTTTATTTTTATTTCATTGCATTTTTAAAAATTAGAACAAAAATATTATATAATAGATAAAACACTAGCACAATGCTATCATTTTCACATTAGAAGTATAGTAGACACACTCTTGACTTTGGGATTTTTTCACAGTTTAAACCCTTTCTGAAAATGTTTATGTATTTGGGTTACTTGAATTTGCCTGGAACAAAACCATTTCTGTTGCAGCTCCTCAGTCCAATCAGTCTCCAATGTCTTTAACATCTGATGCCTCATCACCAAGATCATATGTATCTCCAAGGATAAGCACGCCTCAGACTAACACCGTTCCTCTTAAAACCTTGATAAATACACCATCTGTATCATCCCAGCCAAAGGTATGATATTTTATGGTTCCCTGTAAGGATGGCACCCCATTGATGGGTGCTGCCATGTAAAATTGATGCATAAAGCCTGCCGCACCATATCATGAACTAGTTGGACTGAGAAGACAGTGAAGGGGGAATAGTATCGAGTATATTTGCAGTAACACCTGGTGTCAAATTGAAGAGCGACAGCAAATGAGATCTCTTACTACAGGGTTGCTAAGTAGAAGCTGCTAGAGGGAAACCAAAAAATTACTGTAACTCATCAGTATTGATTCTGCAGGCCCTAGTTTATACATTCCTAAGTAGGGGAGATGGGAGGGTTAAACTGGTGTTGAGCTTAACAGATTGACAAGATATTGCAGAGCAAATCTGGGGAAGTGGTTAAAAAATATGATAAATCATGAGCCCAAACATCTGAATATAAGACTCTAGGAGCTTTCACATCCTAAACTTTCACTATTTAAATTGTTCCATGCTTTGTTTAATATAATGGGAAATTAAGCTGAATTTATTGGATTAATATATATATATTTTTTTTTTAGATGATCTGGGCAACTACTTCACATTGTTCTCATGTAAACCTTATGGAATGGTTGCTCTTATCCAATAAAAAAAAAAATCAGACTCAAAGATTTTGAATTTAAATGCTCATGATGCTTTTTTTAATACATGTTTTGTATTACTGATAAGTGCATAATATGCTATAAAGAGAAGTGTCCAGTCCTGTTACTGCTTGGTGCAAGAGTCTCTGACTTGAGTCTCATTTCTGGGGTAGAGAACTCAGAAGTGCCGTGAAGAAGATGGAGAGGAAGGTACGGCTGTTACTGTTGTGTGGTGAGACTCTTCTAGCAGAAGAGTGGTGCTCAGGGTTAGTTTCAGACATTACTGTCCAATCCTTTGCCAGCAAAGGACTCTGTATTGCCCAGTCATGCCATCTTGAAAGTAAAGTGAAATTTGGGGGGGGTGAGGGAAATAGGTGTCAGGTATAAAAGATTATTTCTTTTTGTGTGTTAAGTAGGATGCAGATAGAGCAAAAGCAGAACCATTCCTAATGTTAAGTTTCAGAAGTTATGTAAGTGCTTTCTAATAGAAAGGAGAACCTAGGTACAACAAATGCTAGTGAAACAGTGTAAAACCACCATAAAACATTTTAAGCATATTAAATAAGCTGTTTCTGAAGCTTTATTTTTTTGTGGTAGTGTTTTAAAAATGTTTTTGCCAAATAGGTGCACTATATTTTTAGACATCTGCATTTTACTTTTTATCCTAGCATAAGAAATTCTTTTCATTAAAATAATTTGCACTATCTAGACCAGTGGTTCCCAACCCTGTCCTGGGGACCCCTCAGCCAGTCGGGATTTCAGGATATCCACAATGAATATGCATGAGAGAAAATTTGCATGTTATGAAGGCAGTGAATGCACATTTTCTCTCATGCATATTCATTGTGGATATTCTGAAAACTTGACTGGCTGGGGGGTCCCCAGGACAAGGTTTGGGAACCACTGATTTAGACCATTATCATCTACATTAAGTACTGAATTTTCAGATATGTCACTTTTTCTAATTTCATCGGTGCAACTTCTCTGCTGATTTTGTTCTTACTCGCTCCCCTACCATCAGCACGTCTGTGACCCCTCCATACCACCAGCCGAACGCCACTCAGCAGACTCATTTCCGGCACGAGCCGCTTTCCCCTACCATCAGCACGTCCGTGACCCTTCCGAACGAAAACCACTCTGCAGACTCACCATAGCTGTCATTAGCATAGATTCCATAGCCGTTATTAGCATTCACAGCTGCTATCTCTTCACGGAGGACAAACAGGTGCATCTTATCTACCGGTGTGACTTATCTAAAAACTTTTTTCGGGCACATCGCTGTTTATGGAGGGGTGCGACTAAAACACTGGTGCCGCTTATATATCCGAAAATACAGTATGTATTTGAGGTATGTAACACAGAATATTCTTACATTGCAGGTTAGCACAGTAGGTGTAAAGCAAGGACCATCCACCCAGTCAGTACCTCAGCAGCCAGGAGCTGTTGACAAGCAGTCAGGACATGAGCCTGCCTCTCCTCGAAGTCTTCAGCGCTCCACGTATGTTATCATACTTTTCTTTTGGTTGCTGTTGTGGTTTTGTTTAAATGCTCATGTCTATAATGTAAATTTCATTTTCAAAGCTCTTCAAAAAACAAACAAGATGATATTTAAAACTGTTTGTAAGTCATTTTGCCTTGCAGATTTATGATCTAATGTTATCCCAGGACAAGCAGGATGATAGTCCTCGCATATGGGTGACGTCACTGGACAGAGCCCTATCATGGAAAACTTTCTGTCGAAGTTTCTAGAAACGTTTGACTGGCACACTGAGCCCACTGAGCATGCCCAGCATCCCTCGAGCCACAGGGGTCTCCCTTCAGTCTCTTTTTCTCCACGCTGCAGTTAGCCTTGCGGTTAGGAGCGCTGTGTGATTCTTCACACAATTTTCCTCACGGAAAAAGTATTAAAATTTCCCCAAAAAAACTATCCCCTCCTAGGGGGTCTCCCACTTTAATTCCATTTCTTCGATCGGTGAGTAAAACATTTATTGCGGTCGATACCATTCACTGTCCCTCTGTGCCCGAAGGCCGTCGACGGCTGTCCAGCCTTAAATTTTTGTCACCATGGTAACCGGGTTTAAAAAGTACCCAAATTGCCCTCGTACGATGTTGGTCACCGACCCTCATGACAAGTTTCTTCTTGTCCTCAATGCGCCGAAATGACAGCTAAAAGCAGACGGGGCCCGCCTGGAAAAAATGGAAAGCTTGTTCAAAATAGTTACTTCCTTCGACATTGACGCAGCTTCACCGGCGGGAATATCTAAAAAAGTGGTAATAAAGACCCACCGGATACTTGAAGGTAGTGGTGACCACCTGTCTCCGACTCCATCAAAGTCATCGACCAGATCTACCTCTATGCTAGAGAAAAAGAGAACCGAGCACCGAGAAAAGCATCGATGGGATTTCACACCTGGTGCCGGCTCGGTTTCCGGAGCAGTTTTGATGGCCATCGAGCCGCCCCCGAAGAGGACTAGGTTAGAGGAGCCGTCTACGCCCTCGACACCACAAAGTCCAAGGCGATCCCCACCAATATCGGTGCCGGGTATTGTGCCACCACAGGAACCTGTGGAAGAGCCAGTTCCGCCTACTCTGCCACCCCCTATAGCTGCTCTGTCTTCATCAGCTATACGGGAGGAACGGGATGGATTTATCCACCAGGCAGTCATTGATGCCCTTCGAGAACTACATCCACCAGTGCTGGTTCCCACACCACCACCGATGCCGGAGACATCGATTCTCACATCTCTGCTCACCAGCCTCGATACACTGATCAGTGCCCTACCGACGCAACCCGTGCTATCGATGCCGAAGGCACTGACCAAGCATCCAAAACAGATACCAATTCCTAGATCTTCGGATGAAGAAGGCACGAACTCTGACCCACAGTCGCCGAGGCCGTCAGGACCGAGCTGTCAGACTCTTCCATCGATGCCACCGAAGTATCAGCCAAAACCATCGAAGGATCCATCAGTGACTTTACATCCTTCGATGCCATTCTTCATCCCTCCTCCCAGTCCTCAACCACACACCTTGTCAGATACCTGTGAAGATGTAGATACTGAGCCTTCTACAGAAAATAATCTTATCAGACCCATCTCCACCAGAGGAAAGGAGAAAGTCACCACCTGAGGACCTCTCCTTCTCAAACTTCATAAAGGAAATGTCAGACACAATTCCTTTTCAATTATTAACAGAAGACGACACCAGACACAGGACTTTGGAGGTCCTCCAATTCATGGATGCCCCCAAAGAGATAGTGGCTATACCAATACATGAAGTCCTAGTTGACCTCCAACATCGACTTTGGGAACATCCCTGCTCTGTTCCATCGGTAAACAGACAAACTGATGGTAGAGTCAGCACAAAAAAGATCAAAGAGAATCCATCCACATTCATCTACACCTTCTTGCAAAGAGCAAATGTTTCTGGACAATTTAGGACGTAAAATGTTCCAAGGCTCCATGCTCTTATCAAGAATTGCTTCATACCCAATTATACATGAGACAATACCATAAAATTTGTGGAAGCAGATTCAAGAACTATCAGAAACTCTTTCACAACAACATCAGGACACCCTCAGTGCCATCATACATAAAGGTCTTGAGGCTGGGAAGCACGAGGTACGTGCGGCCTACGACTCATTTGAGACATCCTCTAGAATGGCAGCAACTGGCATTAGTGCCAGAAGGCTTCCGACCTCAGGCCTGAGGTCCAAGAAAAATTAGCTGACCTTCCTTGCACTGGTGAAAACCTATTCGGAGAAAAAGTGCAAGATGCAGTTGCGCAACTTAAAGATCATAACGAAACTCTGCACCAACTATCCATAATTACTGCAGAAACTCCATCTTCTGCAAGACACACCAATCTAGGAAAGACACAAGAAAGCCATTCTATCGACCACGCAGGTATTATCCACCAGCTCCTCGTGGGAGAACAAGGCCATCCCAAAGAGGTTATCCCAGGCAGCCAAAAGCATCCAGACCTCAGCCTCCCCCACAGGTAGGCCAAGCATCTGGGTTTTGAAAAACTCCCAGGGAACAGCAGCCTCTCCATAAACCCAAATCAAAATTTACCAGTTGGAGGCCGGGTTTCTTATTTTCTACCCAATTGGACAAACATCACCACAGATCAATGGGTACTATGCCTCTGGGTACACAAAGATCATACCACTCTTCTAGAAACAGAATTATCCACCCTCCTGAGAGCCAGGGCTGTGGAACCTGTTCCCCACCCTCAGCAGGGCAGAGGATTCTACTCCCGCTATTTTCTCATTCCAAAGAAAACAGAAGGCCTCCGCCCCATCTTAGACCTCCGAAATCTCAACAAATATCTGCGAAAAGAAAAATTCAGGATGGTGTCCTTAGGCACCATGCTTCCCCTTCTTCAAACAGGAGATTGGCTCTGTTCTCTGGATCTGCAAGATGCTTACACTCACATTCTAATATTCCCACCTCATCACAAGTACCTGCGTTTCCTAGTGGATCATCAACACTTTCAATACCAGGTTCTGCCCTTCGGACTTGCCTCGGCACCCCGCATATTTACAAAGTGCCTAGCAGTAGCTGCGACCCATCTACATAAGAAAAGCATACACGTTTTTCCTTATCTGGACGACTGGCTCATCAAGAACCAGTCGAAACAGAGATCTCAACTCTCTCAAGCTCACAATCAATCTGCTTCACTCGTTGGGATTTCTTATCAACTACCAAAAATCCCACCTCATACCATCTCGCCTTCTACAGTTCATCGGAGCAGAGTTGAACACCACCGTATCAAATGCCTTCCTACCAAAAGACCTCGCAGACACACACTCTGGACTAGCGAGATCTCTGTGTGCAAATAAAACAGCTTCAGCCCATCAGTTTCTAACAATTCTGGGCCACATGGCTTCCATGGTCCACATCACCCCTATGGCCAGATTAGCCATGAGAATGACGCAATGGACTTTGAGATCACAGTGGCTCCAAGCTTTTCAAACACTATCATCTCCAGTTCAAATAACCCACTAGTTACGTTCATCTCTCCTGTGGTGGACACACACGAACAACTTGCTAACAGGCCTACCGTTCCACCAACCAGTTCCACAAGTAACCTTAACTACAGATGGTTAGGTTGGGGAGCACATATAGAAAATCTTCAGACTCAAGGTACTTGGACAAAACTCGAAGCAACATTTCAAATCAACTTCCTGGAGCTTTGAGCTATATGTTATGCTCTATATGCATTCAAGGACTGCCTTTCACCCAAGACTGTTCTCATACAAACAGACAACACAGTTGCCATGTGGTACCTGAACAAACAGGGAGGTACAGGCTCTTATCTCCTTTGCCAAGAAGCCACGCAGATTTGGGACTGGGCCCTGACACATTCCATGTTTCTCCAGGCCACTTATTTAGCAGGCATACACAACATAGTTGCAATTCGCCTCAGTCGTCAGTTCCATCCCCACGAGTGGACCCTGGATCTGGTGGTAACAACCAGAATCTTTCAACATTGGGGTCAACCAACGATAGACCTCTTTGCCTCCGAACTGAATCACAAAGTGGACAGATTCTGCTCCCTACATAAGCAGAGAAACCAGTTAACAATGGACGCCTTTGCTCGTCCCTGGAACTCAGGCCTCTTATACACCTATCCCCCGATACTGCTCATAGCAAAACTGTAATGAAGCTACAACAAGACAAGGGGTCATTGATACTCAGCCCCTTATTGGCCTCGACAAGTATGGTTTCTCATACTTCTCAACCTCTCGATCAGAGAACCAATTCGCCTGGGCTCAGCACCCACTCTCATAACTCAGGACCAGGGCAGGTTGCGCCATCCCAACCTTCAGACCCTATCCCTCACAGCCTGGATGTTGAAAGCTTGATCCTGCAACCACTCAATCTTTTAACTAATGTCTCGCAAGTGCTTGTAGCTTCACGAAAGCCTTCCACACGAAAATCCTATCATTGTAAGGGAAAAGATTAACCACGTGGTGCACGCAGAAAAGTATTGAACGCTTTTCCTGCCCCACATCATCTTTATTAGACTATCTCTGGCACCTTTCAGATTCTGGTCTCCAGACTTCGTCGGTAAGGGTACACCTAAGTGCTATCTCAGCTTACCACAAAGGAGTAGGGGATGCCCTGATATCAACGCAACCCCTTGCCAGTAGATTTATGAGAGGTTTAATTCAACTAAAACCCCCTTTTTGGCCACCAGTCACAGAATGGGACCTTAATGTAGTACTAGCAAGGCTCATGCGTTCTCCCTTTGAGCCCAAAGTTTCCTGCAATGTTAAATTTCTTACATGGAAAGTTCTCTTCCTAGTAGCTATTGCATCTGCTAGAAGAGTTAGTGAGTTACAAGCAATTGTAACATACTCACCCTAAATTCCTTCCCCAAGGTCGTTACTGACTTCCACTTGAATCAGTCTATAGTCTTGCCCACATTCTTTCCAAGACCTCACTCTCACCAGGGCGAAAGTTTTACACACCTTGGACTGTAAACGTGCACTAGCGTATTATCTAGACCGCACTAGAGTCCATAGAAAATCCACCCAGCTCTTTGTTTCTTTTGACAAAAACAAACCAGGTATGGCAGTGGGCAAACAAACTCTCTCTAACTGGCTAGCAGATTGTATAGACTTCTGCTATGAAAAAGCAGGCCTTTCTCTCCTTGGACGAGTAAAAGTGTACTCCGAGCAATGGCAACCCAACAGCACACCAGTTGTGCCAGTTTCACAAGTTGTACACAGTTGGTTCAAAACAAACATGAGTCAGTCTGTAGTTTGCTAATCACCCATGTGTGAGGACTATCATCCTGCTTGTCCTTGGATAAAGCAGAGTTGCTTACCTGTAACAGGTGTTCTCCCAGGACAGCAGGATGTAGTCTTCAGGAAACCTACATGCCACCCCGCGGAGTTGGGTCCGAAACGTTTTATTATTTTATTTTTTGCTCACACATATTGCTACAGACGAGACTGAAGGGAGACCCCTGTGGCTCGAGGGATCATGGCATGCTGGGTATGCTCAGTGGGCTCAGTGTGCCAGTGAAAAGGTTCTAGAAACTTTGACAGAAAGTTTTCCGTGATAGGGCTCCGTCCAGTGACGTCACCCATATGTGAGGACTACATCCTGTTGTCCTGGGATAACACCTGTTACAGGTATGCAACTCTGCTATCTAGTCTATGTGAATTCCCATTGCTTGTTTTATTTTTTTTATTTTAAAACATTTCATAACCTCTCGGTCAGTTGATTAGGCTAGTCACAATAAAACATATATAATCGGATAAGAACATTAATAAACAATATAGACAGTTACATATTTTCTACCATTCTCTTTCCTTCAGTTTCACCAATTGTTTAATAGTATATTTAGCCCTTGCTAATTAACAGGTTCCGATCTCCCAAAGGCTAGTTTAAATTGCCACATTTTTTATATTTTCTTAAAGGCTTTTCCATCAGTTAAAGTACACAACTGTTCAGATATGTTATTCCATAAAATGGATCCAGCTACTGAAATAGCCCATTCACACATCTCCCTAATTGTGCCTGTTGTATTGTAAGAACCTCAGGGCCTGATTTTAAAAAGCATTTATTTACTTAAGTAAAACTGTTGTACTCAGTAAATGGCTTTTGAAAATTGCTAATATGTTACATTTACGTACGTAAATCCTTTGAAAATTACCTCCTCTGTTAATTGGACCTCAGCTGATCTTCATTACTGGACTTTGGTGTACAATCCAGTTTCGATGCTGATTGGGATACCTTTTATTGGACCAACCTAAAACAGAATCTTTCAAGATCACATAGATCCCATCTTTAGCTGTCATATGTCTTAAGAGGGGAACCTTATGGTTTTAAGTGTTTCTGTGCATCATGTTCAGATAATTCAGGGGTCTGCAACCTTTTAAAGAAGAAGAGCAAAAGTAAACAATACTTTACTTTGAAAATTCTCAGAATGTAAGCACACAAACTCCCTGCACAATTACACCTGCTCCTCGTATAGCGTAACTGTACATGCATACTTTTTTACAATCCAAAATAAGCATGTAAATCCAAACGACAACCCTCAATAATGCCTCTTTTGCATGCATAAAAGTGCCAATAAAATTGAATTATGTGCATATTCTTTGCATGCAAAGACCAGCAAATTGTTTAATGAGCCATTTATATGCATAAAACAGTTTTATTCTTATAAATGACTTTAAGAATTGGTCCCAAGAACAATTTTCAAAGTTATTTCTGTAGGTAAAATAGTTTGGGTGTTTTTTTACCAGCGGAAATAGACTTTTGGAAAATTGCTCATCCTTTATGTGGATAAAGGTATACACATTGACCCACAGCACACATACTTTTTACCCACATAATGCACAGGTGTTTTCAGGAGTGGGATTAGATTGGGGAGGCAACAACGCATGTAGTTTGGCCTGGAAAAAATAGCTACAGAAAAAACAGGTACATATCTCTGTGGGTACTTTATCCTGCGGCAATTGCAGAAAATCCTGAGGGGTCATAACTACCTTGATGTTTACACTATTGTGAGGAATTAATGATTGTCCCCATAATATAGATACACAAACCCTAACATAAATGTGACAAACTAATTGGGTCTGTAACAACAAGAAAAATTGTGTGGGGAAATACAATTCTTTTCACAATAGGTCTTCTGTTTTTTTCATACAGCCCCAGTACTTTTCCCAGCCCTCTTCCCCCTTCCCACATAGTCCCATACTCTTCTCACACATCCCCAGCCCTTTAAACACCTATAACCCTTGTTTCCGCACCCCTCTCCAAGTAGGATCTGAAGTTCCCCCATCACACTAGGTAAGATTTCTCGCTCTCAACTGTCTTCAGAGTGGCAGGAGCAACAAAGTTTCTTTCGCAGGCAGGCTAGCAGCTGCACCTCCTCCATTTGCTCTACTCTGTGAAGTACTGCTTGTTGAGTTAACAGGAGCTGCAGATGATGCTCCATGGTTCCCCTTTAAATTGTGAGTAATCTTGGGGGACTTTGAACTGCAGCTTGAGACTGCAGGCTGCATATGTTTTACAGGAGAAAATGTGTTCAGAACTGCATGCAATTCAGAAGCCTCAGGTTACAGATCCCTGGCATGAGATATCTCAAAATGTAAACATTCTAATTTTTTTCCACACCAGTGTTGTTCACTTATAACAGACCAACACCCACTCTGTAAGGATATTTTAGTTCCCAAAGACTCATTAAGAAGCAGGGCAGGTTGAGAATCACATTTGCAAGTAATCATATAAAAACATAAGAATTGCTATACTGGGTCAGACTAAGGGGTCCATCAAGGCCAGTACTCTGTTTCAAGCAGCGGTCAGTCTAAGTTTCTGTGCTGCTTTACCTATTGTTTGTAATCTACTTTGTAATTTTTTCTAATGTTTAATTTGTTTATGTCCTATACTATTAGATATTTTGTTAATTGTTTGTATTTTGCTGAATTTATGTATGTTTATTGTCCACTAAAATTTTCGGATTAGCAGACTACAAATTTTTTAAGTAAGTCACAAGTACCTGACAAGATCCCAAACAGTAAATAGTTCCCATGCCGCTATTGAACAGTGATAAGTAATGGCTGTTCCTGAAGTCTTCTTGGTTAATAATTTATGGACTTCTCCTCCAGGATCTTGTTTTTAAATTCAGTTACGCTAACTGTCTTAACTACATCCTCCAGCAATGAATTCCAGAGTTTAATTGTGTTGAGTGAAAAAGAATTTTCTCCAATTTGTTTTGAATTGTGCTACTTGCTAACTTAATGGAATGTCTCCTAATCTTTGTATTTTTTGAAAGCATAAATAACTGATTTTTCACTTCCCTTCACTAATTTCCCATTTATTGGTTTGTCTCAGCATAAAATGCTGCTCATCTTTCTTGTCCTTCATCAGTCTACTCCCTCCTATTATAATGGTCAACTGTAAGAAATTAAACCTACCCTAGTACCTTCAAACATGACATCACATTTATAGAATAATTTTCACAATACCTTATATGCATTGAACTTTTTATATGTAGACTGGTAGCACCAGCAGCTTGCCGAGTTGTAATAATGGATCCTAAATCACATAATTAATTTCATCCATTTACCAGCAATATATTTTATTTGTTAAATTTGTTTTTACTTGCATATGAAAACTAAACTTAAAATCTTTCGATTTATCTCTGCTTCAGGGGAAAACCATCACTCGATATAAAAAAAAAGTCATTTAATCTCCAGTGCTCACAGTAACAGCTTAACTATCTATGCCATCACATGATCTTTGGCAGTCTAATGTCTAATATCTAATAACTTTATACTACCACCTGTTTATCTAGACATCATTAGACACCGCACCTTTTAATTATGTTATTAACCCCATATATCTTAATCCAAGTTAATTTGACCTGTTCATTGTAAGACATTTACTTGTCACGGTTATTGTATAGAATGTAAACCGAATTGATCAATAATTCTGTTATTGGAAAGTCGGTATAGAAAAATGCTAAATAAATAAATAAATCTTGATTCTACAAGGGGACATGTCATGAATGATATAGAATAGTGTCCATCATCTAATAAGGAAAGCAACAATCTTTATGGTGGAGAGACTTGAAAAAAAAAACATGAATTTAAATGAGCAAATACCATCGAGTTCTTTATTCAAACCATCCAGTTTAACTGTTTTTAAGTGTAAAAATCCAATATTATTCACATAGATTCAACAATGCTTGGGGATCCCCCCTCCTTTCACATTTAAAGATAAATGTTCCAAAATTAATTATATATTGGAAAAAGTTGTGATTAAAAGTTTTACAATTACAGGGAGCATCACTTTCCGTGCTCATTGCTGTGGTTTATTTGCAAATCAGTTACTTTTATCTTATCAACAAACTGTCTGATTCATCTTTGATTTTTGTATTAAGATATTCTGATAAAACTCAAACACTAAGAACTATTATAAACAAGCATTAACATGTTTTATTTCATCAAGTAGTTTCTCAAATAGCGTTCCCACGAGGCTGTAATCTTAGAGAAATGATAGTCAAATCATCTCTTCCTTTATGTATGACAATAATGGTCAATAGAGTGCACTGAGGCATCATCTGTGTGGAAGTTACACATTTTGTCATCAGTCGTTTGTGGATTGTAAATGAACACATCTAATTATGGGCACTAAGATTCCTTTAAAATGTGATTTATTTAATAATGTGCCCATGCAACTTACAATAAATTGAATGCACTAAAAGAACCATCAGGACACGTGTTACTGAACATCAGAGTTGCTGCCAACACTGGGAAAATGCAAGCTCCTCTTGTTACATTCTAAAAATTTTATTCACACCTTTTCCAAATTGAAATGGGTAATTTTAAAGCATGTACCTTTTAAATGTGAGAGAAGAAGATCCCCAAGCATTGTTGAATCTGCATGAACCATATTGGATTTTTACTCTTAAAACTGTTAGACCAGGTGATTTGAATAAAGGACTTGAATGGATTTATTTATTTAAAGTTAGTTTTTTGTTTAAAGTCTCTCCATTAATAAGAGATATTGTTTTTTAAATCATGATTGACACCGATATTTTATATTACTCATGATGTCTCCTCAAGATGGCATAGTTAGTGAAGCAGTTACTATGAGTATCGTATATTTAAATGAAGATTTTTTTTTTATATCAAGAGCAGTGGTTTTCTGAAGCAGAAAAAATTGAAATAGACTTTAAGATAAGTTTTTGTTTTTCTAAGCAAAATAATATTGCTGGTAAATTAAATTAATGACTGATATAGGATCGACAATTACAACTGAGCAAGCTACTGGTGCTAGTAGTTACAGTGGTTTCTTCTATGATCATTCTTTTTTCAAGTAGTTTCATACATTTTATATTATGTAAAAGGTTCAATACACAAGTTATTGTGAAAATTATTCCATAAAGGTTATTAAATTAGAAATTTTCCTTTTGGATATTCTGGGATTTTTTTGACTTAATATTTTGAAAACCTGCCATGCAGTTCCCTGCATCATGTATCATCTGTGTAGATCCTGACACTATTACTTCCAGCACTAAAGGAAGAATGTTGGGCTGGCAAAGCTGTGATTAGTATTCATCTGATCTCCAGGGAACTAGGTTTTTTAAGTAGATGTACAGTGCCTTCCAAAATTCTTCACATCCTTGTATATTTTTCATCTTCTGCTGTCTAAAAAAAAATACAAATCAAAATGCATAAAAGTAGGAATTTGTTTTAGTGGTCTACCAACATAACTCTGTACTTTCATAGTGAAAAAGGTTTTATGATAAGTGTCTACCAGCTTGCTTTGCACAACAGGATGGTACAGTTTTTGCCCATTCTTCTTGACAGAAAACCCTAAGTTCTTTAAAGTTGATGAGGATCATGTATGGGTTGTGGGCCATAGTCTTAAAGTCTTGCCACAGATTTTCTATTGCAGTGTTTCCGAACCTGTGGTCTGTGGTCCACCAGACCATAACAGGATGGCCACGGGAAGTACAGCTGCTAAGATAACAAAGTAGCAGGCCCTGACCACTGGTAGCCGTGAAAGAAGAGGCCGAACAGGCCACTGTGGACCCCATCTCATGGCGGCCAATGAAGAGGTCAGAAAAGATGGGGAAATCCAAAGTGAAAGCCTGTATGAGTATGTGGCAGTGGGGTGTGCCTGTGTATCTGAGGGAGTGTGTGTGTGTGTGTGTGTGAGAGAGAGAGAGAGAGAATGTGTGTTCGTGTGTAAGGTAAATTGTATGAGCCTGTGTGTGTGAGAGGGAGCCTGTGGGGTTGAGAGCATATATGTGTGAGAGAATGTATATCTATAAAGTAGCCTGGAAGTGAGTACGTGTGTGTGAAGGGAGCCTGTGGGGTTAAGAGCATATATGTGTGTGAGAGGGAGCCTCTGTGAAGAAGCCTGTATGTGAAGGAGAGTGTGTGTACATGCCACCACCCCACTAATCTAAGACATCTCAGGGTGACTAGAAATCAAATGTTCCCAAGTTATGGAGAGCAGAAGATTTTTTTTTAATGCTATTAGTTTTTATTATTTAATGTGCCTGCTGTTTTGAAATATTTTATTGGTATTTGATAAATGTTTCTACTTCCGATAGTCCATTTACCCAAGTCGCTCCAGATCCATCTGTGTGGCTGGCTGTAGTTAACACAATGCAAGTTACTGAATATGGATACATTCTTGTACATTTACTGCTGCACTCTGCAATTATATGTATTCAGTTTATATAAGTAATATTTAATACATTAATGTTTAAGATAGTATGAATGTCTGATGGGCATATATTTATTATTACATTAATAACTTTTCTATATAAGGTATATAACTGCAGGTAAAAATTAAAGAGAAGCATGTAGGAGTCAGTGAAAAAGGGTCCATGCTCCCAAAAAGGTTGGGAACCTCTATTCTGTTGGATTCAGGTCTGAACCTTGACTGAGCTGAATAAGGATTATATATATTTTTTTATTGCTGAATCACTCCATTGTTGCATTTGTTTTGAACCTAGGATCATCGTACTGCTGAAAGGTAAATAATTTTCCCAGTTCCAGATATCTGGCAAACTGGAACAGGTTTTACTCCAGGATTTGCCTGTATATTGCATAATCCATCTTTTTCTTGATCTTCGAAGCCTCCCTGTCCCCACTGCTGCAAAACATCCCCACAACATAATGCTGCCAATGTCATACTTTACTGGTAGATATGGTGTTAACAGGTTGATCTGTTTGTTTTACGCCCCATATCATTTAGCACTGAGACAAAAGTGGAACTTTTTGGTCGCATTATACCATATGCATGCATGTCCCCTATGTACTTATAGCTTTTCTTCAGCAGTGTTTTCCTTTTTGCCACCCTCTAATAATTGAAATTTGCTTTCAGCCTTCCCCCAATTTGTACTTTTGATTAACATTATCCCGGAGTTCTTTTGGCAGCTCCTTGTTAGGTATGTTTTGACTTTTGATTCAAATTTTCTTCATACAACAGAAATAACTTGATTCTGCATCCAGGAGTATTCGAATAAGCTCATCTACTGTGGGCTTTATTTAACTTAACAGCTTTAAGGCAGTTTTTTGAAGTGGATCTAATTTGAGTTTGCTATAACAAACGGTGTAAAGACTTATTTCCTAGCGTGTAGCAGATGGACTCATTACAAATGGGTATAGTGTGCTCATGCTAGCAGTTGGAGACGGATCTGACGTCAGCATGTGGTACATATACCCCTGTAGGAAGTGCAGCAACTCAGTAATTTTCCGTCTCCAAAGCAGTTTGGAGCTACCTTACGCTCGCCGAGCGTTTGTCGGAGCTGGCTATCCCGGACCCGGGCACCCCAGGGGAACCTAGAATGAACCCCCTGCTAGAGGGCCTGCGTCCAACGGCTCACCATTTTCCCCTCCTACAAGCAGCACAGCAGTTAATCGATCTGGAGTGGAATGCGCCGGAGGCTTCATTCAAAGGGGGTCGGGCTTTGTCTAGCATGTACCCCCTGGACCCGGCAACCAAGGAGCTGCTGGCGTGCCCGTCGGTAGACGCCATAGTTAGGGCAATTGTGAAGCGCACCACCATTCCGGTGGAGGGAGGGGCGGCCCTCAAGGATGCACATGACCGGCGCATGGACGCCATTCTGAAACAAGCCTTTGAGGTAGCAGCCATGTCCCTAAGTATTGCGACCTGCTGCACCGTGGTTACGCGCTCCTGCTTATCACAAGCCAGGAACAACACCCCGGGAGAAGAAATGGAATCAGCCCTCTCGTTCCTCACTGACGCTGCCTCCAACCTAGTCCGTACGGCAGCCAAGGGAATGTCATCCTCAGTGGCAGCCAGAAGACACCTCTGGCTACGAAATTGGTCGGCCGACTCCTCCTCCAAGACCCGCCTTACAAGAATGCCCTTTAAGGGATCCCTCCTGTTCGGCAGCGACCTCGAGAAAATGGCTAATAAATGGAGCGCATCTCCATTACCCCGTCTACCAGAAGACAAGTCAAGAAGGAACCAGCGCCCTTTTCCTAGACCATCCAGAGGTAGAAGCTCTCAACGCTTCAACCCTTACAGGGCTCGCTACCAAGCACCTCGTTCTCAGACCAGGAACCAGTCCTTTCGAACCAGGCACAACAAGAGGGGGAACCGGCTCGGGTTCGGGTCCCGGCCGCACCCCACAATGAGAATCAGCCGACCATCTCGGGGAAGAAGCCTATTCTACCTATTCTACCACAGGTGGGTCGAGATTACTGCGGACCAGTGGGTCCTCTCCATTGTCCAGGAAGGGTATTACCTGGACTTCCTTCATCTCCCTCCGGACAAGTTTGTGGAATCTCCTTGTCCGCCCCTCAAGAGGGCGGCGCTGGAAGCTACCTTGGGGAGGCTCCTGTCCCTAAAAGCCATAATCCCAGTGCCTGCATGGGAGATAAATTCTGGGCATTACTCCATTTATTTTATTCTCCCCAAGAAAGGGGGCACCTTCAGACCCATCTTGGACCTCAAGTCAGTCACCCGGCACTTAAGGGTCCCAGGATTTTGCATGGAAACTCTGCAGTCAGTCCGAAATGCAATACAGCCAGGGGAGTATCTCACATCCCTGGATCTGTCAGAGGCTTATTTGCATATCCCAATCCATCGGGATCACCAGCGTTACTTACGCTTCAAAGTCCTGGATCAGCACTTTCAGTTCCGGGCTCTACCCTTCGGGTTAGCCACCGTGCCGCGCACCTTTACCAAGGTAATAGTAGTAGTGGTGGCGTCACTCAGGAAGGGAAGGCATTCTAGTCCATCCCTACCTAGACGATTGGCTGATCAGGGCAAAGTCACCGGAGGAGAGCCACCGGGCAACCAACAGAGTTATATCTCTTCTGGAAAGCCTAGGATGGGTAGTCAACATAAACAAGAGTTCCCTACAGCCTTCGCAGTCACTGGAATACCTAGGAGTCTGATTCGACACCCAGGAAGACAAGATCAGCCTGACCTCCAAGAGGAAATCAAAACTCCGGAATCGTTTGCAGAATTTGAGCGCCACCCGGCCCACAGCTTGGGATTACCTACAGGTCCTCGGCCTAATGGCCTCCACTCTGGAAGTGATACCATGGGCACGGGCTCATATGAGGCCGTTACAGCACGCCCTCCTATCTCGGTGGAGCCCACGATTACAGAACTACACTGTGCATCTACCTCTACCGGCCAGAGTACGGAATCAGTTACGGTGGTGGCTGCAGCCCGGCCACACGAGCCAGGGATCAAGGATGTCCTCCCCAACTTGGACCCTGCTCACTACAGATGCCAGCCTGAGCGGTTGGGGAGCACACTGTGAAGAGCTAACCGCCCAAGGGCGGTGGAACAGAGAAGAGTCGGGGTGGAACATCAACCGACTGGAGGCACGGGCAGTCAGGTTAGCCTGCCTGCGATTTGCCCGCAGACTTCGAAACAGAGCAGTCAGAGTGATGTCTGACAACGCCACCTCGGTGGCATACATCAACCGACAAGGCGGAACCAGAAGCCGACAGGTATCCTTAGAAATAGCCCCCCTGATGGCTTGGGCGGAAACAAATCTCCAGGACATCTCCGCCGTCCACATCGCCAGGAAGGACAGCACCACGACAGACTTCCTCAGCAGAGAAAGCCTAAACCCGGGGGACTGGCAGCCGTCATCCACGGACTTCCAGATGATTGTGGATCAGTGGGGGACTCCGGGCATGGACCTACTAGCAGACAGGTCCAACGCTTAAGTACCCAGATACTTCAGTCGCAGGCGGGACCCTCTATCCCACGGGATCGACGCCCTGGTGCAGCCATGGCCTCCGGGGATCCTGCTATATGCCTTTCCCCCATGGCCCCTGCTGGGTGCCATTATACACAAGATTCAGTGGCACAGAGGCCTAGTTCTGGTGGCCCCGGACTGGCCAAGAAGATCCTGGTAGGCAGACATGAGAAGACTACTGGCAGGGGATCCTCTACCCCTGCCCCCTCACAGGGACCTGCTGCAACAAGGTCCCATCCTCCACGAGAATCCAGCTCAATTCTCTCTTACGGTCTGGCCATTGAGAGGGCTAGACTGAAGAAAAGGGGATACTCGGGGCCGGTAATAGATACACTCCTCCGAGCACGCAAGTTCTCCACATCACTAACTTATATAAGGATCTGGAGAGTATTTGAAGCCTGGTGCGAAACTCGCAGCACCAATCCACATGCCGCTAAAATCCCCATCATTTTGGATTTCCTGCAAGATGTGCTCCAGAAGGGTCTGTCCCTCAGTTCAACAAGGTTCAGGTGGCAGCGCTATCCTGCTACGGCCCCAGGAGTGACGGCAACAGCATTGCCACACACCCAGACGTTTCACGTTTCCTGAAAGGAGTCAAACACATTCGCCCGCCATTGAAGTGGCCGGTGCCCCTGTGGAACCTCAACCTAGTCTTGGAATTCCTAGCGGGACCCGCCTTCAGACCTCTCCGAGGCCTGTCCCTCCGTTTGTTAACCTTGAAAATGGTGTTCTTGCTGGCCGTATGCTCAGCACGCCGCATCTCAGAGCTACAAGCGCTGTCCTGCCTCGATCCGTTTCTCAGGATCACCCCAGGGGCTATCCATCTTCGCACGGTACCTTCCTTCTTACCCAAGGTTATCTCACACTTCCACCTCAACCAAACCATATCCTTGCCAACCATGGAAGGTTTGAAGAAGTCGGAAGAAGGTCGAATACTGCGCCATCTCGACATCGGCAGGCTGCTGTCCAGATACCTGGAAATGTCGGAAGCAGTACGAAAGACGGACCACCTGTTCATCCTTCACAGTGGGAAGAAGCAAGGAGAAGCGGCCTCCCGGGCGACTATTGCTCGCTGGATCAAGGAAGTTATCAAGGCGGCCTACGTAGAAGCGGGAAAACCACCACCTCTACGGGTCAAGGCTCACTCTACCAGAGCACAAGCGGCCTCCTGGGCAGAAACTAGGATGCTGTCGCCTGCAGAGATATGTAAAGCGGTAACGTGGTCCTCCCTCCATACCTTCTCCAGATTCTACCGTCTGGACGTCCAGGCCAGGGAGGACACAGCATTTGCAAGGGCAATCCTAAACGGTCCTCGGGCAGCCTCCCACCCAGTCCAGGAGTAGCTTTTGTACATCCCATTTGTAATGAGTCCATCTGCTACACGCTAGGAAATGGAGAGATTACTTACCTGATAATCTCGTTTTTCTTAGTGTAGACAGATGGACTCAGCATCCCACCCGGCTGCCGATATACATGGGGTTTCACCATTTCAAGGTAAGCCATGTTTTATCACATAGGGCGTCTACCCTGCCGGGTATAGACGCCTTCCGATTGAGAACACTGGCGGTCTCTAGCTACTATCAATCGGTCAGGTTAATCATGTTTGGTTTATCAATCGGTCAGTCACACATATATCCATGAAGCTTTTGCAAGGAAGATTACTGAGTTGCTGCACTTCCTGCAGGGGTATATGTACTACGTGCTGACGTCAGATCCGTCTCCAACTGCTAGCACGAGCACACTATACCCATTTGTAATGAGTCCATCTGTCTACACTAAGGAAAACGAGATTATCAGGTAAGTAATCTCTCCATTTTTTATTCTTAATTACTTTTGGAATATTTGTATAAGTGTTATTTCACAATGAAAGTGCAGAGTATGTTGTGATTATCAGTGACCTGTGTGTATAACCACCAAAACTTGTTAAGTTACCTAAGGGGTTTCAGCAAGCTGATATCTAACCTTCAATGGCCAATGCTGGTCTTTTCTATCAACTCCAAAAAGTCTTTTAAATTTTTTTATGCATGTAAAATTTCTTCTTTTAACAGTCATGACTATGTTTAAGCTGTTTTCATTGTTAAACAGAGTTTTACATGCATAAAATATTTTAAAGGACTTTTTGGGGTTAATGATAGAGAAGACAAACATTGGCTGTTGAAGGTTACATATCAGCTTGCTGAAACCCCTTAGATAACTTAATTACCTTGCCTCTATTTTGGTTGGATTGATTTTCTGAGCAAGGGAGGTACTTATTGTTCTGAGATGTATATCCTATTTTAATGCATTTAAATTTGAAAGTTTTAGATATAAGAATGTGAAAAATATGCAAGGGTATGAAGACTTTTGCAAGGCACTGTGCTGCTTATGTTAAAAGAATTATTGGGCATCACCTAGCTGTGCAGTAACAACTCCTAAAAAGACTTAAACTTCTAATTTCTTTTTAAATGGGCCACTTCATAAGACATGACCCATCAAATACCTTTTATATATTTCTGCTTGTCAGCCCGTCTAAATCCTTTCTAATGCCTCGTCATACTGACACTCAGTAATAAAAATTGAGTATCTGTACATCCAAAGAACAACCTCTCGCTTCACTTCCTTGTTAATTGAAGTGTGTTTCTCCTTTTCATTCAGACTACTCATAAATCTGATTCTCTTAGGACAAGCTGGATGGTAGCCCTCACAGATGGGTGACATTATCAGATGGAGCCCGGCACGGGAAACTTTTGTCAAAGTTTCTAGAAGCTTTGACTGGTACACTGAGCATGCCACTATCCATGCGTCCATGTGAGGTCCCCCTTCAGTCTCTCTTTTTCTGCAGTGCAGTTGCCTCGCAATTTGGAGATCTGCTTTTTTTTTTGCCTTTTTTGCCCTTAAGTTTTTCTCCTGGTTCATTGTCTGGTCTCCCTTCACGTTCGGTGTATCTCCTCAGCGCGGTACATAAACAATTTTGTTCCTTCTTCGCGGTCGATTCCCAGCATCCCACTTATCAGTGGCCCCCGGTCATCGACTGCGCACCAGCTGTTTTTCATGGCATCGTCCAGCTTCTGTCGGTGCCCCCATGCCTGTTGACCATGCTATCACGGATCCGCATGAGGTTTGCATCCTCTGCCTGGGGTCATCACACAACATCTTAGAGTGTCAACTGTGTGATCAGATGACCCACAAGAGTCGTCATGCTTGACTCAATAAAATGGAGTCGAGGGGAGCCGCTCAATACACTCCCCCCTCACCACACCCCCGGCGTCATCTTCTAAAGACCGAGGGGACCCTGACCAGTCTTCCATGGTCTCGCTGATTTCCAGAACATCGGGATCCTCTGCCTCCTCGGCGCCGGGGAAAGACCGGGCTACCATGAGAGATCCCGCAAACATCAACACCTAGCAGCACACAGCTCCAATTCCGGTGCGGTACCAGTGGCTGCCATCCCGCCACCGAAGTGTCCCTGTGGAACAGAGGCACTATCCTCCAATAAACCTGGGAGTCCCAGGCATTCCCCAACAACTCTGTGCCAGGCCCCGGTGACGCCTTGTCCCCCTCCCTTAGTCCTGTCGTCACCGGACTTTCAGGAGTAGTTGAACCACAGAGTGCGGTGCTCCGAGATCTGCGGAGTGTTGAGCCGCCACAAGACCCCATACCAGTGCCAGAGCCTCTGCTGTCTATCTTGACACCCCTGCTCAAGCATTTGGATATCCTCCTTGACACCCTCCCAACGCAGCCGGTGCCCGAGGGACCCTCGATTCCCCAGTGGCCACCGATGCCTCCTTCAGGAGCAATCCCCATCATTGGGGTCCTCCAAGGAGGAAGATGTGTCCGGCACCGCAGTCCCAAAGCTTCAGTTCCCCTAGCCTTTGCCTGGGACCTCTAGCCTCTTGCGGCCTCCGGTCCCACCTGTGGGCAGTCCCCATCGCCAACATTTGCCGAGCAGCAACATGGAGTTCCCTGCACACGTTGTCTACCCACTATTGTTTGGACAAGGATGGTCAAAACAGTGCCTTTGGCCAATCTGTCTTCCACAGTCTCTTCCAGGTTTAAACCCAATTCTTCCTACCTAAGGCCCCTGATTGGAACCAGGCTGAGCTCCTGCTGACCAACAGCACCACAGTTGTGCCCGTTGGCACCTTGCTCTGTAACTGTTGGTCTTAGTTGTTGCCGGGAGCGGCCTGGATCTTGGAATTCACCCATCTGTGAGGTCTACCACCCTGCTTGTCCGAGGAGAAAGCACAGTTGCTTACCTGTAACAGGTGTTCTCCTAGGAGAGCAGGATGTTAGTCCTCAGGAAACCCACCTGCCACCCCATGGAGTTGGGTCATCATGTGTTTTATTTTATCGCTCTTATTTTTGCTATATTATGAGACTGAAGGGGGACCTTGCGTGGACACGCAGATAGTGGCATGCTGGGCACTCTGTGTGCCAATCAAAATTTCTAGAAACTGACAAAAGTTTTCCGTGCCGGGCTCCATCTGATGATGTCACCCATCTGTGAGGACTAACATCCTGCTGTCCTAGAAATACACCTGTTACAGGTAAGCAAATGCACTTTTCTGATGTTTTCTGGTTTCTTGTACGATGCTTTGGGTAAATTTATTACTAAAATAGGACACTTTAGTTATTGTTTAATTCTGTTTGCAGTTCTGTTGCAATAAATCCCAGTGGTTGAGAATCTTCTCACTTTCTTCTGCTCTTTATAATGTTTGGTGTAGTTTGTTACTTCCCCTTACTCTGCTTATAAATTGTGCAGAGGAGAAGCAGTGTCAGAAAATAACCAAGTGAGAAGAAGGGCCCCAAGAGCCCACCTCCTGGGCTTTCACCAGATGTAGCTGCAAATTGAATTGGGAAAAATAAAACTGACTGCATCACCGTGTTCTTTATCTTGAGGTTAGTTGCAGCTGATGTGGGGAGGTTTGTTCACTTTATGTACTAGTGTACAGCACATGTACGAAGATGGATGAGAGATTGAGGGATCATTTCAAATGAGATGACAGCTAAGCGAACAGGATGAGCAAATTGTTTGAAAATGGAAGATGAAGAAAGTGTGAATATTACATCCCTCCTTGATGTATCACAAAACAAGAATTTGTCAATAGCCAGTTATATGTTCCTAGTGGCTTTGTGATGCAGACTAATGTTTTTGCTTCCATCTTCTAGTAGTCAGAGAAGTCCATCATCAAGTCCAAATCATACCTCTAGTACTGGTACATCAAATACAATAACTGTACCGCAAAATGCATCTGCAAGACCCACATGCTCACTGACACCTACGCTAGCAGCGCATTTCAATGAAAATCTCATCAAACATGTGCAAGGCTGGCCTGCAGATCATGCGGAAAAACAGGTAGAGACAAATGTAAAAAGTGTTCATATTAGGCCATTTCATTGCTTAACAGATCTGGTTCCATACTATTGCTTAAATCTTAATCAAATGTAAACATCTCTAAAGGTTTGCAATTTTAAAAATTTGCACATTAAATATAATTCTTCAGACATATTCATGTCCTCTAGGAGTGAATATTTGATACAAAAGAAGACATAGTTTGAATGTGGTTACACTTGAAATGTAAATTGAAGTGATTGAAAAGTATTGTATGCTACATGAGTTTACTTATACATTTTCTAAAGTTGATTAGTTTGGTGTATGTGTATTTACATCTGTATCTTACATGCCTACTCAAGATACCCACACTCAGTAATTACACTAGATTTTGGAGAATTTGATCCTCAGCCAGCTAGAGTTCCAAAATGATTGAATAGTAAATTAATTTTCTCCAGGGACAATAGGATGGCAGTCCTCACATGTAGGTTAAATCATCAGATGGAGCATGGCACAGAATTTTGGTTTTAAAGCTTCTATAAGTTTTGGGTATGCCCTACTAGGCATGTGGAGCCTAAACCATGGCAGGGGCCCCTCAATCTCATTTTTTCCACAGAGCCTGCAAGTCATGGTTCTTTGCTCTCTCTCGCAGCTACTATAGTGAAAGTTTCTGAATCTGCAGGAACGTTTTTCTTGCAAGGCCCTCCAGGTTTTTCTTTCTCAAGTAACCTTTAGGTATGTTTAGTCTGTCAGGGGTTTTTTCCCTGTTTTTTTTCCCCTTTTTTTCTGTCTAGTGCATGGTGTCCTGGCCTGGTGCTCAGCGCAGCCTGGTTTGAGGTATTTTCTCAGCTTTTGTGTTGTGTTTTTTGCCTTAGTCTAATGCTTCATGGGGTCTACAGTTTTCAGGGCCCTTGCATGGGCAGGCTAGGCCTCTTACCCCAGATTCTGGTGGCCTGCCCTATAAGGCTTCCGTCATTGCCTTCTGCATTTTCCCTCATTGGTTGGATAATCAATGTGGTTCAGTTTTACTTGGGTGAAACTGGGGGTTTTCCCACCATGTGGAGGGTTAGTCCATCTCCATATGGCCTTAATTGTATGCTTTATATTGGGAAGGCTTCAGTCGAAGCTTACCACTGAGTTATCCACTGTGTCTTGGGATCTCAGCAAGGTGCTTGTCCAGTGGTTAGAAGCTTTTTCAAGCTTGTTAGCTTAATATCTGACTTGGAAGGTCAAGTTTTTAATAATGGTCATTCGGCAGGCGGAGTCTGCCACAGACCCTAATGCCTTTCCCACCTTATTTGAAATGTTTTTTCATAGTAAATTGTTTCTATGCACATTTCTAGTCACTGTCTAACATTGTGCATAAGTTGGTAAACTCAATCTGTTTTTACTCTTCAGATACAAGTATCTACAGCCTTCTATCTGGAGGGCTCTAAAATCCCAGATAGTCTACTCAAATTTTTTTCTTGACACCAAAATACATGTGACTGGAGCCAAGAGCTTTATTTTTCTTGGATAGTGAATTGTGCCCTTTCTTTCACCCAGGAGGACCTAGGTCTAGTGGGGCATGTCAAAGCTCACTGTACTGGAGCTCTTGACTATATCTGATTCAAAGTGGCAAAGTGGGATTTTCTCTACACCTTCCCAACACACCCCTGTTTTGGCAGGAGTATCTGACCCAAAACTGAATTTTAAACAGTCTGTCCCTTCTGAGTCTCTTTGAGGTTCAGAACCCAACTCTATTCCCTCTGAAGGCTTGTTATTGGTCAGACTGCCACAAAAAAAGAAAAATAGGTAATGTGAGGTTAGTTTGTTTCCATCCAGAACAGCAGGGCCTTTGGCACTGTTTAGTTTTTCTCTTTTGTTTAAGGCAGCCTACAGCTTGAGGGTCCCCTCATGTGAGGACTGCCATCCTGCTTTTCCTCGGATAAAGTAGAGTGAGTTTCCTGTAATAGTGGTTCTCACAGGACAAGCAGGATGGCTGTCCTCATATATGGATGACATCACAGGATGGAGCCCAATCACGGAAAACTTCTGTCAAAGTTTCCAGAACTTTGACTGGCCCCTACTGGACATGCCCAGCATGGCACTAACCCTGCAGCCAGCAGGGGTCCCCCTTCAGTTTTCTTTTTTCCGCGCAGCAGTAGCCTCGCGGTTAAGGAGCTCTGCAGAGATTCCTGACAGGAATTTTCCTCGAGGAATTACTAAAAGTTAATTTGCCCCATAGGGGTCCCTCCTCAAATGTTTTCAAGCCGCGGTACTCCGGTAAGTTTTTACCCGTTTTCCGTCGATTACCGTCGAGTTTGGCCCTCCGACCGTACCACGGCTCAATTTTTGCCATGGCGTCTGGGTTCCATCGATGCCCGTACTGTAATCGCACCATGTCCATCACAGATCCCCATAAAGTATGTGTAATGTGTCTTGGACGAGAGCACGATGTCTTGACCTGCAAGGCCAGAATGGAGAAGATGTCTTGACCTGCAAGGCCAGAATGGAAAAGATGGAACTTCTCTTGCTCAAACCCCGACTCAGTCTATTGCATCGACGTTGTCAGAACTGGCACAGTCAACTTCGCGCCAGCATCGTCCACCAGCCGGTGACCGACACCCTCTACTCCCCCTCAGGACCGAGGGGATTGTAGAGACAAACATTGCCACTGGCATAGAAAGTCTCGGACCATCAAGGGAGCAAAATCATTGACCTCACCATCGTCCAAGCTGCCGTCGAAGAAACCCTGTCGAGAAAAGGCACCGACCTTTTCGGCGACCGGGTCACCGAGGCAACCCTCCCCTGATAGGGTATCGGGAGCCACGACTCTGCCTTTAACGGTTGTCCCTCCGATTATGCCTCTGCCTCCTTCTTTTCAGGAACCGGGGCTGCTTGCTCCAGGTCTCCGAGAAGAACTGGACCGGATGGTTCAGGAGGCCATCAACAAGGCGATGCAACGACTCCAGGTTCCTCTGGCACTGGTACCGACTGCGGAACCGATCATGACCCGATTCCAGCAGCGTTGGCACTGCTGCTTTCCAGGATGGAAGCGCTCATGGCCGCTTTTCCACCGAAGGACCCTGGGTCACCGATGGCGCCAGTGCCCTCCCCGCTCACTCTGTCATCGGGAGCAGAAACACCATTTCGCATCCCTCCTTCAGGAGTTCTGCCTCAGTTCTCCAGTCGCAGGCGCATTCCCTTGGGAACAGACCCACTTCTGATCACTCAAAACGACGGGTGCCTCCGCCATCCCAATCTTCACGCCTTGTCCCTGACGGCATGGATGTTGAAAGGTTAATCCTTCAGCCACTTAACCTTTCTGAACCAGTTTCCCGTGTCTTGATAGCTTCACGGAAGCCTTCCACGAGAAAAGCTTACGCTTACAAATGGAGAAGGTTCACTTCATGGTGCTCTTCTCAGTCCCTTGACTCCTTTTCCTGTCCAATCACAAAGGTTTTGGACTATCTCTGGCATTTATCTGAGTCAGCTTTAAAGACTTCTTCCATCAGAATGCATGTCAGTGCAGTAGCCGCCTTCCATAAAGGTATCGGGGATGTTCCCATATTAGTACAACCCCTTGTAACACGTTTTCTGAAAGGCTTGCTTCACCTCAAACCTCCACTCTGTCCTCCAGCCCCTTCTTGGGACCTCAATCTGGTTTTGGGTGGGCTGATGAAATCACCATTCAAGCCTCTTCACTCCTGTGATCTTCGCTATCTCACATGGAAAGAGATTTTCCTTCTGGCAATCACTTCAGCTCGCAGATTTAGTGAATTACAGGCCCTAGTTACCTATCCGCCTTACACTAAACTTCTGCAGGACCGGGAAGTACTCCACACTCACCCTAAGTTCTTGCCTAAGGTAGTATCGGAATTTCACATTAATCCATTATACTACTTACCTTCTTTCCCAGGCCCCATTCCAATCCAGGAGAACAGGCTCTGCATACCCTTGACTGTAAATGGGCTCTAGCATTCTACCTAGACCATACAGCTGCCCACAGAGAAAGCACTCAATTTTTGTTTCTTTCCACCCTAACATGTTAGGGAAGCCTGTGGGTAAGCAGACTCTCTCCTCCTGGTTGGCGGACTGCATATCCTTTTGCTATCCTTTGCATTCCATTTCAAGACCATGTTAAAGCTCACTCTGTGAGGGCCATGGCAACTTCAGTAGCACACTTACGGTCGGTGCCGCTGCCACCTGGATTTCTCTCCACACCTTTGCAGCCCATTATTGCTTGGACAAAGCCGGAAGACAAGATTCCATCTTTGGCCAGTCTGTCCTTCATAACCTATTTACAACGTGACGTACCAACACCCTTCCGCTTGCCCAGTGGGGTTCAGGATGCCCTCTACCAAATTCCACCCCAGTTGTTATGCCTGTTGCACGCCTTTGGGTACATTTGGTGCATGTTCGGTCATCCTCAGCTCGGCACTCACCCATATGTGAGGACTACCATCCTGCTTGTCCTGTGAGAAAGCAAATGTTGCTTTACTTGTAACAGGTGTTCTCACAGGACAGCAGGATGTTAGTCCTCACAAAACCCGCCCGCCGCCCTGCGGTATAGGATTCGTAACATTTTATTATTTTATTTTTCGGCACTGCCTGTAGCTTTTAAATAAGACTGAAGGGGGACCCCTGCTGGCTGCAGGGTTAGTGCCATGCTGGGCATGCCCAGTAGGGGCCATTCAAAGTTCTGGAAACTTTGACAGAAGTTTTCTGTGATTGGGCTCCATCCTGTGATGTCACCCATATGTGAGGACTAACATCCTGCTGTCCTGTGAGAACACCTGTTACAGGTAAGCAACAATTTGCTTTCTCCAATTGACAGCAGGATGTCTGTCCTCACAAAATCCTCCTACCTCCCATTGGAGTTGGTTTCTCCAAATCTTAGCTTTATCATGGACTGAGGGGTCCTTTCTGGGAGGCAAGTAGGTAGCTAGGGCTGCACATGCCCAGTAAGACATGGTCAAAGCTTCTAGAAGCTTTGAAATCAAAAATCTGTGCTGGGCTCCATTTGATGATGTGAGGACTGACATGTGAGGATGTGAGGACTGACATCCTGCTGTGGAGTACCACAGTTTCAGGTATATAACTTCACTTTCTGGTTCAATGTAACAGTGTCCCTTTTCTCACTTGTAGACTTCCCACCCTTCTTTCTTAAACTGTTCTCTATAAAGATATTTTTCCTGCTGCTGTCATCTTCCTGTCTTTAAAAGTAATTTTCAAGATCATTTTATCCAATAAATTTAACGAGCTTTCTTCAACTTCCTTTGCTGTCTTCCACAAACTAATTTTTATTTTTGTTTTTATTTTCCTCTCCTTGGTTCTTGCCTTATCTTGTCCTGAATTAACTAATGTGCAGAAATGCATTTATGAATCTTAAATTTTTTTTTATTTATTTTATATAACTGGTGTCGCATAAAGACAGACAATCAACTAGCAATTTATAGTTCATTTTGGATGATACTTTCATAAAAACATAAGAATTGCTGTGCTGGGTCAGATCAAGCTCCATTGAGTCCAGCATCTTGTTTCTGACAGTGGCCAGTCCAGGTCGCAAGTGCCCAGCAGATCCAGTAAAGTAGATTTAATTCCAGTTACTCCCAGGGATAGAAATAGCTTTCTTTAGTCTACCTGGCTAATAATATATTATGAACTTTTCCTCCAGGAACTTCTCCCAAGCTCTTTTAAATCCCACTATGCTAATCATCTTGATCACTTCCTTCTGGCAACAGATTCCAAGGCTTGATTATTTATTTATTTATTTTTAATTTTTATATACCGACCTTCTTGCATAAAATGCAAATCAGGCCGGTTTACACTGAAATCTGAACAAGCAGGAAATATAATTCCTTAGTCGAATACATAGAACATCTAGAATTAAAAATGTAAAAGCAAAATTATTAGACAGCTTAATAGAGGTTACTTAAATAACAAACATAACTAAACTTATTTTACACACAGCACGAAAATTAGCACGAAGGGGAGCACAAAGGGGAAAGCCCCTAACGCCCGGCGCACAACGCCCGATGTAACGGCGTCTTTTACCGGCTCTGCCGTTAGCATGATGATGTCATTTTGTGGGCGGGTCTCATTCTCTCTGAGGACTCCCTCCGTTGTCAGTTTCAGTTTCATGGCGATTTTTTCACTGACAAAAAAAAATACTTTCAACCATCTGTTTTTAATCTGCTGGTTGTTAGTTTCATGGAGTGTCCCCTTGTTTTTGTAATATTTGAAAAAGTAAAATAACCGTCCTTCATTTACCTGCTCTACCCATTCATGGTTTTATAAACTTCTGTCATATCCCATTTCAGCCATCTCTATTCCAAGCTAAAGAGCCCTAGCCTGGTAGCCTCTTATCATAGGAGAGATGTTCCATTGCTTTTATTATTTTTATCACCCTCCTCTGCACCTTTTCTAGTTCCATTATGTCTTTCTTGAGATTGGCAACCAAAACTGTACACAGTAACCAAGGTGTGGTCACACCATGGCTTGATACAGAGGTGAGATAACATAAGAAAATGCCATACTGGGTCAGACCAAGGGTCCATCAAGCCCAGCATCCTGTTTCCAACAGTGGCCAATCCAGGCCATAAGAACCTGACAAGTACCCAAAAACTAAGTCTATTCCATGTTACCGTTGCTAATGGCAGTGGCTATTCTCTAAGTGAACTTAATAGCAGGTAATGGACTTCTCCTTCAAGAACTTATCCAATCCTTTTTTAAACACAGCTATACTAACTGCACTAACCACATCCTCTGGCAACAAATTCCAGAGTTTAATTGTGCGTTGAGTAAAAAAGAACTTTCTTCGATTAGTTTTAAATGTGCCCCATGCTAACTTCATGGAGTGCCCCCTAGTCTTTCTATTTTCCGAAAGAGTAAATAACCGATTCACATCTACCCGTTCTAGACCTCTCATGATTTTAAACACCTCTATCATATCCCCCCTCAGCCGTCTCTTCTCCAAGCTGAAAAGTCCTAACCTCTTTAGTCTTTCTTCATAGGGGAGCTGTTCCGTTCACCTTATCATTTTGGAAGCCCTTCTCTGTACCTTCTCCATCGCAATTATATCTTTTTTTGAGATGCGGCGACCAGAATTGTACACAGTATTCAAGGTGCGGTCTCACCATGGAGCGATACAGAGGCATTATGACATTTTCTGTTTTATTCTCCATTCCTTTTTGAATCATTCCAAATATTCTGTTTGATTTTTTGACCATGCACTGAAATGATTTTAACATACTGTCCAAAAGGACTCCAAGGTCCTTTTTCTGGGTAGTGACTCCCAGTACAGAACCCAGCATCGTGTACATGTAGTTGGGATTATTTTTCCCTACGTGCATCACTTTGCAATTTTCCACAATACATTTTATCTACTGCTCAGTTGCCTAGCCTTCTAGTCTCACAAGGTCCTTTTACAGTTCTTTGAAATCTGCTGCTATTTTAACAACTTTGAATAATTTTGTATCATCTCCAAATTTGATCACATCACTCATCCTTCCCTTTTCCACGTCATTTATAAATATGTTAAACAGCACAAGTCCCAGTACCAATCCCTGTTGTATTCTAACAACCTTTCTTCACGTGAAAAATTGACCATGTAATCCTACCCTTTCTTTTCGAGTCTTTTAAATAGTTACCAATCCACAATAGAAAACTGCCTCCTCTGTCCTATGACTTTGTAATTTCCTGAGGTGTATTTCATTGAGGGACTTCGTCAAATGCCTTCTGAAAATCTAAATACCCTATGTTGGCTGGCTCACCTTTATCTGAATTTTTGTTTCATTGATCTGTGTAAAGAGCTCTGGATTTATCTGTGAGAGTTACAGTTGTAACTGCTTACTTTAAATAAAATAGATTGGGGAAAATGTGATAGATCTGGAGAACCAGAATTTTTTTTTAATGTGTAGTGTGCAAGTGGGAAATGAATGTTTAGGGGGAGAGGAAATTTAACAGCAGCTAGCAGTGCAAGGGGAGGAGCTGACACAAATTGCTGAGACTTTTTCCTGTAGAGTAATTGTAAATGATACATGGACATTTCAGAGTTGTGACAGGAAAAGATGTCCCCTTGAATACCAGAAATGAGCTTTAGTGAGCAGTTTTTGCCAGAAACCATATATCATACAGTCACTTTTGAACTCAGGTCTTTGTTAATGCTATATCCCTGATGCCCAATACTTTTTTCATGTGTGCAGGTAGTCCTTGCATTTCCATAATTCATCCAGTATACCTGGGTAGCTGAAGGTAACTTCTCTGTAGGTTTTGGTCAGCTGTGTAGCTCATCAGCAGTATTTTTTTATTTGAGAACTTTTAATATACCGACGTTTGTGAAACACATCACGCCGGTTTACAATTAACTCAAAGCAGGAGGAATTACATTGAACAAGGTGCAAAGAGTGGGAGCAGGCAAGAAAAAGGGGGGGGGGATGAGGAAAGAGAGAAGGGGGAAGAAGATAGAAATAAAACGTAGCGAAAGGAGCAACCATGATAACTAAAAAAGTAAATATTTAAATCAGTTCAATTGAAAATTACTTCAACGGGGAGGAGTAAATAGGAAGAGGTATAAGACATGTGCGGCTGCTGGAAACTACATAAGCATTAAAAAAAAACAGGGCGATGCACAGATTCTGGGTAGGAGGGAAGGGGTCTATGTTTGATTAGCATCAGTACTATGTACTATATCAGTACTATGAAGAGAGCAACATGTGCAGACTGTCATAGACCTAATGTGCTGCTGTCCAGGGACGACCATCTTCTGTTCCTTTATAGGAAATTTGACTTGGAATACAGTTCTTTAGGTTCTATGATTTGTATTAAAAGTGCTATTATGATTTGTTTGCTTTCTCCTGTCATTATGATATAACATCTGCTTTGACGAGTTTACTTTCCAGAAGAACTTTGTTGAGTATGATTGTTTTAACATCTTATGTTAAAACAAAAATAATTTGCAGTACTGTCTTCCAGGCCTCAAGATTACGTGAGGAAGCCCACAACATGGGGAGCATTCATATGTCTGAAATCTGTACTGAGTTAAAAAATTTAAGATCATTAGTTCGAGTATGTGAAATTCAAGCAACCTTACGCGAGCAGAGGTGGGTATTCCATTTGTTAGCTTCAAAATATAGAATATTTTGGTATCTTTTCGTCTTCGGCCTTGAATTTGAAAATAATGCTATCCTCTTGCAAACTTGATTGTACTTTCATTAGTGTCCAGTGGTATGTGAATTGAATGAGAAGACCTTTCACTTTGAGTCATGTAGTATTGAACAGTGGCTGGAGTGAATATGGTTTGGTCTGATTCTTTTGGTGCAGGAGGGGGAAGATGCATGTTACAAAACACTTAAACACTATTAATTGTATCAGTAAGAACATAATAAATTGCCATACAGGGACAGACCAAGGGTCCATCAAGCCCAGCATCCTGTTTCCAACAGGGGCCAAACCAGGTTACAAGTATCTGGCAAGTACCCAGCACTAAGTAGATCCAATGCTACGGATGCCAGTAATAGCAGAGGCTATTCCCTAAGTCAACTTGATTAATAGCAGTTAATGGACTTCTCCTCCAAGAACTTATCCAAACCTTTTTAAAACCCAGCTACATAACTGCAGTAACCACATCCTCTGGCAACAAATTCCAGAGCTTAATTGTGCATTGAATGTAAAAGAATTTTCTCCGATTAGGTTTAAATGTGCTACTTGCAAACTTCATGGAATGCCCCCTAGTCCTTCTGTTATCCGAAAGAGTAAATAACCGTTTCACATCTACCCATTCTAGACCTCTCATGATTTTAAAGGCCTCTATCATATCCCCCTCAGCCATCTCTTTTCCAAACTGAACAGCCCTAACCTCTTTAGCTTTTCCTCATAGGGGAGATGTTCCATCCCCTTTATCAATTTGGTCGCCCTTCTCTGTACCTTCTCCAGTACAGCTATATCTTTTTTGAGATGCAACCAGAGCTGTACACAGTACTCAAGGTACGGGCTCACCATAGAGTGATACAGAGGCAATATAACATATTCCATTTTATTAATCATTCCCTTCCTAATAATCCCTAACATTCTGTTTGCTTTTTGTTTTACTGCCACAACTCACTGAACAGACTATTTCAATGTATTATCCACTATGAAGCCTAGATCTTTTTCCTGGGTGGTAACTCCTAATAAGGCACCTAACATCATGGAACTACAGCATGGCTTATTTTTCCCTATATGCAACAACTTGCACTTGTCCACTTTAAATTTCATCTGCCATTTGGATGCCCAATCTTCCAGTCTTGCAAGGCCCCCCTGCAATTTATCACAATCCACTTGTGATTTAACTATAAATAATTTTGTATTATCTGCAAGTTTGATGACCTCATCCGTCATATTCCTTTCCAGATCATTTATAAATATATTGAAAAGCACCGGTCCAAGTACAGATCCCTAAGGCACTGGATGGAGAAGGTACAGAGAAGGGCGACCAAAATGATAAAGGAGATGGAACATCTCCCCTACGAGGAAAGGCTAAAGACGGTTAGGGCTGTTCAGCTTGGAGAAGAGATGGCTGAGGGGGGGATATGATAGAGGTCTTTAAAATCATGAGAGGTCTTGAACGAGTGGATGTGAATCGGTTATTCACACTTTTGAATAATAGAAGAACTAGGGGCACTCCGTGAAGGTAGCGATAGCAGACATCATCAACTACTCACTCGCCCATGGGTCGGTCCCAGACAATCTCAAGCACGCCGTAGTCAAACCCCTCCTCAAGAAACCCTCCCTTGACCCGAACGACCCTTCCTTCCGCCCAATCTCCAACCTCCCTTTCATTGCCAAGTTAATGGAAAGAGTTGTTAACTCACAACTCATGGACTATCTCGAAAATCATGCGATCCTCCATGCATCTGTTTGGTTTCCGGAAACACTTCAATACAGAATCTCTACTCCTCTCCTCTCCCTATCCAACCACCTCCTCAGAGGCATGGGCCAAGGCCACAGCTACCTCCTCGCCCTCCTTGATATTTCGGCAGAATTTCACTATTAGCCACCAGCACCTACTGGCATGCCTGGAAAGCATCGGCATCTCAGGCCTTGCCCTCTCCTGGTTCAAGTCCTACCTCTCAAACAGAAAATTCTCCATTCAAATTGGTAACTCCACATCCACCCCACAGCCTCTACAACAAGGAGTCCCCCAAGGTTCATCACTCTCCTCCACCCTCTTCAACGTCTACCTCACCCCCCTCTGCCAACTCCTCTCTGATCTCAAACTTAAGTTCTATCTCTATGCCGATGATGTCCAGATCATTATCCCTATACACAACTCCATTTCTGACACCCTAGAACACTGGGATAACTGCCTCGCAGCCATCAACTCCTTGCTCGCCAACCTCCACCTTGCCCTCAATACGAACAAAACGGAACTCCTGCTTATCTCCCCCCACTCTTTCCCCTCTCCCCTACTGTCCAACATCCCCAAGCCTAACCCCCTTTCAGCGCAACCATTTGTGAAGGATTTTGGAGTCCTCCTCGATCAGCAATTAAGCATGAAGAATTATGTTAACTCTATACTCAAAAATGGCTTCTTCAAACTCAACGTACTTAAAAAAAAAAACTTAGACCGCTCCTACACACCCAAGACTTCCATACAGTAATCCAAGCCACCATCTCTTCCAAACTTGATTACTGTAATGCTCTCCTGCTAGGGCTCCCATACTCCACAATAAAACCACTACAAATGTTACAAAACGCCACAGCAAGACTCATCGCAAATTCCCGGAAACATGATCACATCACTCCCATCCTCAGGGACCTACACTGGCTCCCCATCCCCACCCGCATTCACTACAAAACCTTGACCATAGTCTATAAAGCCATACACGCCCACAACTCCAAATGGTTAGACCTTCCTTTCACTGCCCCCTAGTCCACCCGCCCTACCAGAACTGCCAACTAAGGTACCCTTTTTGTGCCCTCACTGAAAACAGCCCACCTCTCATTTGCACGCGACTGTGCCCTCTCGATCGCAGGTCCCGCCTTATGAAGCACCTTGCCTCCCAACATGCGCCTCGAACCATGTGTGAGCAAATTCAAAAAGAAATTAAATACTATTCAAACAAGCCTATCCAGAATAGGCTATCCCACAAATCCACCACTCTTTGCAGCATCACTTGGTGTTTTATGCATTCCTCATATTGAGGCCACAATTGTTTTATAATCTTTTCTTCATAACTGCTCTTTGTTACCCCCTCCCAGTTCATGTTTTCCCTGTTATCATGTAATTTCCAAGCTTAATTTGTTTAATTTGTTTTATGTAAACCGGTATGATGTCCCAACTAATACCGGTATATAAAAAATTTCAAATAAATAAATGTATGATTTTTTGCCCACCGGTGAGAAGTTGTGCATGCAATGCAAAGAGCTCCTGGCTCTCAGAGAACGAGTCTGATCTCTGGGGGCTAGAGTGGCAGACCTGGAGGAGCTGAGGCAGACAGAGAGGTATATAGATGAGACCTTCAGGGATATATAGTAGTCAAGTCCCAACTTCAGACTGGCAGCCCTGGTGCTGCCTTGGAGGAAGAAGGTCTCATGATGGGAGAGCGCCAACCAGGTGCAACAGGAAAGGATCCTGTAGCAAGGACCTGCTCTCCAGGTGATGCATTGTCCTTTCGCACTGAGGATATCTCCCCAAGGCCTACTGCCCAGGAGGGAAGGGTTAGGTCAGCCGTCATAGTTGGTGATTCGTTTATTAGGAATGTAGATAGCTGGGTGGCTGGTGTGCATGAGGATCGCCTGGTAACATGCATACCTGGTGCGAAGGTGGCGGACCTCGCACGTCACCTAGATAGGATTTTAGACTGTGCTGGGGAGGAGCCGGCTGTCGTGGTACAAGTGGGCATCAACGACGTAGGAAAATGTGGGAGGGAGGTTCTGGAAGCCAAATTTAGGCTCTTAGGTAGAAAGCTTAAATCCAGAGCCTCCAGGGTAGCATTCTCTGAAATGCTCCCTGTTCCACGCGCAGGTCACCAGAGGCAGGAGGAGCTCCGGAGTCTCAATGCGTGGATGAGACGATGGTGCAAGGAAGAGGGATTCAGTTTTGTTAGGAACTGGGGAACCTTTTGGGGAAGGGGGAGTCTCTTCCGAAGGGATGGGCTCCACCTTAACCAGGGTGGAACAAGACTGCTGGCGCTAACCTTTAAAAAGGAGATAGAGCAGCTTTTAAACTAGAACAAAGGGGAAAGCCGACAGTCGCTCAGCAGCGCATGGTTCAGAGAGAGGTATCTTCAAAGGATACTAATGATGCATTAGAATTAGGGCATCCCAACAGTGAGGTTCCAATAATTAGAAAAATAGTCCAAGTGCCTGTAACTAAAAACTCACCTGAGCTAAAAAAATTCTAACTTATCCTATCAATTAAAAAGCAGAATGAAAATACAAACAAAAAACAAACTTCGAAATGTTTATATGCTAATGCCAGAAGTCTAAGAAGTAAGATGGGAGAATTAGAATGTATAACAGTGAATGATGACAGACTTAATTGGCATCTCAGAGACATGGTGGAAAGAGGATAACCAATGGGACAGTGCTATACCGGGGTACAAATTATATCGCAATGACAGAGAGGAGCACCCGGGAGGAGGTGTGGCGCTTTATGTCCAGGATGGCATAGAGTCCAACAGGATAAACATCCTGCATGAGACTAAATACAAAATTGAATCTTTATGGGTAGAAATCCCTTGTGTGTCGGGGAAGACTATAGTGATAGGGGTATACTACCATCCAGCTGGTCAAGATGGTGAGACGGACAGTGAAATGCTAAGAGAAATTAGGGAAGCTAACCAAATTGGTAGTGCAGTAATAATGGGAGACTTCAATTACCCACGTAAACATGGTGCAGGAAAGAATATACAGTTCCATCGAAATTTCAAATATACTTTTATTATATCTTCAGGCATTCAAAGTTCAGTTAAGTGCGGCAACTCCATTTCGAGTAAACAAACAGAAATTTTTAAAGTCCCCCGACACGGTCCGTGTTTCGGGTAAGCTGCATCAGGAGGGACCACAGCAGGTTTATAATCTACGATAAAATAATATACATCAAGGATGGAACAATTAAGGCTGCGGGTAAAGAAATATACAAAAGAGAGTTCATACCTTTATGGTTGACATCAGGAGCGCAACGCCCGGTATCAGTGACAGCCATTTAAAGGGCAAAAAGGCGCGAAAGAGAAGGAGTCTCTCTCGCGAGATGCTGAAAGCGATAAGAACACAGTACCACACGTGTAGAATAATAACATATTAATAAAATAAGTACCATTCTATTTCCCTGTTTAGGCCCTTGGGTGAAACCGTGTCCAAGGTAAAAATCCAGCGCTGTTCTCTCTTACCCAGTATCCCGGCAAAGTCTCCACCCCGGCAAGGGAGTGAGACTGCCTCCAGGACAAGGAAGGAGAGAGAAGCGACGGAGTGACCAGCCTGGAGCCAGTGTGATACCAAAGGCTCATCGATTCTGGAAGATCTAATGTTGCAGCAGTGCTCAGTGATCCTTGTCTTGATCATACGTGAAGTTGTACCCACATACAGCAGGGGGCAGGGGCACTTAACCACATATACTACTCCTCTAGAGGTGCAGTCAGTTTTAGAAAACAATTTGAACACTCGTCCAGTTTTTGGATGTATAAATTCTGTGGACAATGCCGTGTGCTGGCACATAGTGCAATGGCCACAGGGCGAATGCTCACCTCTCACAAATGGTCGCACTTCACTCAGATGACTCGCCGTGTGCACCAGCCGGTCCCGTAGGTTGGTCCCTCTTTTAAACGTGAACCGGAGTGGTGCATGCATAAGGTCATTCAGGGAGAGAGCTACCCAGTGTCTTTTTATCATGTTGGCTATGGACCTGCCAACAACAGAGAAGGGAAGGATACAGTTCAGGGATGTGTCATCAGAAGTCACAGATGGTGTAAAAAGCCATTCCCGGTGCGTGTATAGTGCCCGCTTAAACGCCTTCTTTATGACCTTTGGTGGATAACCCCTCTCTGAAAACTGGACAGATAAACACTGGGCCTGTGACAGAAAGTCAGCACGATTGGAGCAAAGTCTGCGGAGTCTCAGAAATTGTCCTGTGGGGATGTTATCGCGGAGTGCCCTGGGGTGGCAGCTGTCATAAGCCAACAAGGTGTTCCGGTCCGTGTCTTTGCGAAATAGTGAAGTCTCAAAATGATCACCCTTCCAAAAAATAGCCACATCCAAAAAGGACACATATGGAGTGAATGTTGAAATTAAACTGAATATGGGGATTAAGGGAGTTGACCCAGTCAAAAAATACAAAGAATTGTATATCTGAACCTGTCCATATTATAAAGACATCATCTATGTAGCGTAGCCATATATGGATGAATGAAGACCATTCCGAAGAATGGATATGGGATTCTTCATAATCATCCATATATAGGCACGCAAGGCTTTAAGCGGGCACTATACACGCACCGGGAATGGCTTTTTACACCATCTGTGACTTCTGATGACACATCCCTGAACTGTATCCTTCCCTTCTCTGTTGTTGGCAGGTCCATAGCCAACATGATAAAAAGACACTGGGTAGCTCTCTCCCTGAATGACCTTATGCATGCACCACTCCGGTTCACGTTTAAAAGAGGGACCAACCTACGGGACCGGCTGGTGCACACGGCGAGTCATCTGAGTGAAGTGCGACCATTTGTGAGAGGTGAGCATTCGCCCTGTGGCCATTGCACTATGTGCCAGCACACGGCATTGTCCACAGAATTTATACATCCAAAAACTGGACGAGTGTTCAAATTGTTTTCTAAAACTGACTGCACCTCTAGAGGAGTAGTATATGTGGTTAAGTGCCCCTGCCCCCTGCTGTATGTGGGTAAAACTTCACGTATGATCAAGACAAGGATCATTGAGCACTGCTGCAACATTAGATCTTCCAGAATCGATGAGCCTTTGGTATCACACTGGCTCCAGGCTGGTCACTCCGTCGCTTCTCTCTCCTTCCTTGTCCTGGAGGCAGTCTCACTCCCTTGCCGGGGTGGAGACTTTGCCGGGATACTGGGTAAGAGAGAACAGCGCTGGATTTTTACCTTGGACACGGTTTCACCCAAGGGCCTAAACAGGGAAATAGAATGGTACTTATTTTATTAATATGTTATTATTCTACACGTGTGGTACTGTGTTCTTATCGCTTTCAGCATCTCGCGAGAGAGACTCCTTCTCTTTCGCGCCTTTTTGCCCTTTAAATGGCTGTCACTGATACAGGGCGTTGCGCTCCTGATGTCAACCATAAAGGTATGAACTCTCTTTTGTATATTTCTTTACCCGCAGCCTTAATTGTTCCATCCTTGATGTATATTATTTTATCGTAGATTATAAACCTGCTGTGGTCCCTCCTGATGCAGCTTACCCGAAACACGGACCGTGTCGGGGGACTTTAAAAATTTCTGTTTGTTTACTCGAAATGGAGTTGCCGCACTTAACTGAACTTTGAATGCCTGAAGATATAATAAAAGTATATTTGAAATTTCGATGGAACTGTATATTCTTTCCTGCACCATGTTTACGTGAGTACTTGCTTATGTGCAAGGTTTGCTTCGGTTGATTTTTAGACTTTAATTACCCCAATATTGACTGGATAAATGTATCATCGGGGCATGCTAGAGAGATATAAAGTTCCTGGATGGAATAAATGATAGCTTTATGGAGCAATTGGTTCAGGAACAGACAAGAGAGGGGAGCAATTTTAGATCTAATTCTGAGTGGAGCACAGGACTTGGTGAGAGAGGTAACGGAGGTGGGGCTGCTTGGCAATAGTGATCATAATATAATCAAATTTGATTTAGTGACTGGAAGAGGAACAGAGTGCAGATCCAAGGCTCTCGTGCTAAACTTTCAAAAGGGAAACTTTGATAAAATGAGAAAAATTGTTAGAAAAAAAACTGAAAGGAGCAGCTACAAAAGCAAAAAATGTCCAAGAGGCGTGGTCATTGTTAAAAAAAAAAAAAAAAAAAAAAAAAAATACTATTCTAGAAGCACAGTCTAGATGTATTCCACACATTAAGAAAGGTGGAAAGAAGGCAAAACGATTACCGGCATGGTTAAAAGGGGAGGTGAAAGAAGCTATTTTAGCCAAAAGATCTTCATTCAAAAATTGGAAGAAGGAGCCAACAGTGGAAAATAGGATAAAGCATAAATGTTAGCAAGTTAAATGTAAGACATTGATAAGACAGGCTAAGAGAGAATTTGAAAAGAAGTTGGCTGTAGAGGCAAAAACTCACAGTAAAAACTTTTTTAAATATATCCGAAGCAGAAACCTGTGAGGGAGTCAGTTGGACCGTTAGATGATCGAGGGGTTAAAGGGGTACTTAGAGAAGATAAGGCCATCGCAGAAAGATTAAATGATTTCTTTGCTTCGGTGTTTACTGAAGAGGATGTTGGGGAGGTACCCGTAATGGCGAAGTTTTTCATGGGTAATGATTCAGATGGACTGAACCAAATCATGGTGAACCTAGAAGATGTGATAGACCTGATTGACAAACTGAAGAGTAGTAAATCACCTGGACCGGATGGTATATACCCCAGAGTTCTGAAGGAACTAAAAAATGAAATTTCAGACCTATTAGTAAAAATTTGTAACTTATCATTAAAATCATCCATTGTACCTAAAGACTGGAGGATAGCAAATGTAACCCCAATATTTAAAAGGGCTCCAGGGGCAATCCGGGAAACTACAGACCGGTTAGCCTGACTTCAGTGCCAGGAAAAATAGTGGAAAGTGTTCTAAACATCAAAATCACAGAACATATAGAAAGACATGATTTAATGGAACAAAGTCAGCATGGCTTTACCCAGGGCAAGTCTTGCCTCACAAATCTGCTTCACTTTTTTGAAGGAGTTAATAAACATGTGGATAAAGGTGAACCGGTAGATGTAGTATTCTTGGATTTTCAGAAGGCGTTTGACAAAGTTATTCATGAGAGTCTTCTAGGAAAAGTAAAAAGTCATGGGATAGGTGGCGATGTCCTTTCGTGGATTGCAAACTGGCTAAAAGACAGGAAACAGAGAGTAGGATTAAATAGACAATTTTATCAGTGGAAGGGAGTGGACAGTGGAGTGCCTCAGGGATCTGTATTGGGACCCTTACTTTTCAATATATTTATAAATGATCTGAAAAGAAATACGACGAGTGAGATAATCAAATTTGCAGATGACACAAAATTGTTCAGAGTAGTTAAATCACAAGCAGATTGTGATAAATTGCAGGAAGACCTTGTGAGACTGGAAAATTGGGCATCCAAATGGCAGATGAAATTTAATGTGGATAAGTGCAAGGTGATGCATATAGGGAAAAATAACCCATGCTATAATTACACAATGTTGGGTTCCATATTAGGTGCTACAGCCCAAGAAAGAGATCTAGGCGTCATAGTGGATAACACATTGAAATCGTCGGTTCAGTGTGCTGTGGCAGTCAAAAAAGCAAACAATGTTGGGAATTATTAGAAAGGGAATGGTGAATAAAACTGAAAATGTCATAATGCCTCTGTATCGCTCCATGGTGAGACCACACCTTGAATACTGTGTACAATTCTGGTCGCCGCATCTCAAAAAAGATATAATTGCGATGGAGAAGGTACAGAGAAGGGCTACCAAAATAAGGGGAATGGAACAGCTTCCCTATGAGAAAAGACTAAAGAGGTTAGGACTTTTCAGCTTGGAGAAGAGACGACTGAGGGGGGATATGATAGAGATGTTTAAAATTATGAGAGGTCTAGAACGGGTAGATGTGAATTGGTTATTTACTCTTTTGGACAGTAGAAAGACTAGGGGGCACTCCATGAAGTTAGCATGGGGCACTCCATGAAGTTAGCATGGGGCACATTTAAAACTAATCGGAGAAAGTTCTTTTTTACTCAACGCACAATTAAACTCTGGAATTTGTTGCCAGAGGATGTGGTTAGTGCAGTTAGTTTAGCGGTGTTTAAAAAAAAGGATTGGATAAGTTCTTGGAGGAGAAGTCCATTACCTGCTATTAAGTTCACTTAGAGAATAGCCACTGCCATTAGCAATGGTAACATGGAATAGACTTAGTTTTTGGGTACTTGCCAGGTTCTTATGGCCTGGATTGGCCACTGTTGGAAACAGGATGCTGGGCTTGATGGACCCTTGGTCTGACCCAGTATGGCATTTTCTTATGTTCTTATATTTGAAACGCCAGCATCTGCCCTCCTTTTGTTAATGAGGAACTTAAAGATAAGTTCATCTGAGACAGAATAAAACAGAGAATCGTCCTCTGTGTATCATATTGGAGGTATAAAAAGTGTTTTCTGTAATGCTGAGATGAGCTGCTCATTTTACTTCTGAGCCTCATCGCTTGCGATATGGATTTGTCTTGGTTTGCTGTGATATGAATAGTTTTGGCGTTGTCCCCTGCACTTCTGCTTGTGCCAATATTCTGCTGCTGTTTACTATTATTCAGTCATCAAGTGTAACAGCAAGGACTCCAATTGCCTTTCATTTCAGGCTGAATCCCACCAAAGAGCACCACATTTCAGTTTGCCTCTCACTGGTTCTGGATATTCACCAGCTACTGGGAAGTCAACTTGTATGTTGGTTGTATGGTTTTATCCCCAATATACCAGACATGAGACTTAGATATTTTTTCCATGGCGTTTTTCCTCGCAGTTACTGAGCTGGTGTTACTTAATTTTTCTTAAAAAAAAAAAAAAAAACTGGAAAACTTTCCACAAATCATTTTTGGACTTTTCCCACGTGCAGGTCCCTCTCACTCCCCTATATTCTAATCAGGTTTTTTGGCGGTTTGGTAAATTTTCTTCTGCTTTCATTCCCCCATGGCGGAAGTACCTCTGTGCTAGCCGGCGTCTATCGCCTGCTACCTCCGTTGTCATTTTTCACCCCTTCAGTTCATATCATCATGGCCTCGTTGGGTTTTCGTCAGTGCCCGGGAAAAATAGTGGAAACTATTCTAAAGATCAAAATCACAGAGCATATAGAAAGACATGGTTTGATGGAACATAGCATGGATTTACGCAAGAGAAGTCTTACCTCACAAATGTGCTTCACTTTTTTGTAGGGGTTAATAAACATGTGGAAAAGGTGAACCAGTAGTTATAGTGTATTTGGATTTTCAGAAGGCGTTTGACAAAGTTCCTCATGAGAGGCTTCTAAGAAAACTAAAAAGTCAAAGGATAAGAGGCAATGTCCTTTCATGGATTACAAACTGGTTAAAAGACAGGAAACTGAGTATGATTTAAATGGTCAATTTTCTTAGTGGAAAAGGGTAAATATAGGAGTGCCTCAGGAATCTGTATTTGGGCTAGGGCTTTTCAATATATTTATAAGTAATCTAGAAAGGAAAACAGCTAGTTAGGTGATCAAATTTGCAGATGATACAAAATTATTCAGAGCAGTTAAATCACAAGTGGATTGTGATAAATTGCAGGAGGATCTTGCGAGACTGGAAGATTGGGCATCCAAATGGCAGATGAAATGTAATGTGGACAAGTGCAAGGTGATGCATATAGGGAAAAATAACACATGCTGTAGCTACACGATGTTAATTCCATATTAGGAGCTACCACCCAGGAAAAAGATCTAGGCTTAATAGTGGATAATGCATTGAAATCATCAGCTCAATGTGCTGTGGCAGTCAAAAAAGCAAACAGAATGTTCGGCATTATTTGGAAGGGAATGGTGAATAAAACGGAAAAGTTGATAATGCCTCTGTATTGCTCGATGGTGAGACCACATCTTGACTACTGTGTACAGTTCTGGTCACCGCATCTCAAAAAAAATATAGTTGCACTGGAGAAGGTACAGAGAAGGGCGACCAAAATGATAAAGGAGATGGAACATCTCCCCTATGAGGAAAGGCTAAAGACGGTTAGGGCTGTTCAGCTTGGAGAAGAGATGGCTGAGGGGGGATATGATAGAGGTCTTAAAAATCATGAGAGGTCTTGAACGAGTGGATGTGAATCGGTTATTCACACTTTTGAATAATAGAAGAACTAGGGGCACTCCGTGAAGGTAGCAAGTAGCACATTTAAGACTAATCAGAGAAAATTATTTTTCACTCAATGCACAATTAAGCTCTGGAATTTGCTGCCAGAGGATGTGATTAGTGGAGTTAGTGTAGCTGGGTTTGAAAAAGGTTTGGATAAGTTCTTGGAGGAGAAGTCCATTAACTGCTATTAATCAAGTTGACTTAGAGAATGGCCTCTGCTATTACATGCATCAATAGCAAGGGATTTTCTTAGAGTTTGGGTATTTGCCAGGTACTTGTAGCTTGGATTGGCCACTGTTGGAAACAGGATGCTGGGCTTGATAGCCCCTTGATCTGACCCAGTATGGCAAGTTCTTATGTCCATCATGGACCTATACGATGAGCAATGCCCCCAGGCAGAGGATACACTCAATGTAAGGGGTGTCGCTTGTATGACCAAATGACCCTGAAGTGATGTTGCGCTCACCTTAAGAAGTTGGAGAAGCTCTTTGGGCGAGAAAGTCGAGCCATCGGCATCAGTGGAATCGACACTGAAGGACTGTGGAGCCGCACCAATGAACACCGAGCAGGGGCCATCCAGTCTGTGAATGCCACTGGCAGATAGGGGTGCCGGGGACCGGCCCATGTCAGTCTCTTGCAAGTTGTGGACATCAGGTTCCTCGTCTTCGACCTTGGCACCGGGGAAAGACAGGGCCTAGCAAAGGAAGCCGAAGAAGCATTGGCACTGGTCTCCTTTGCACGGTGTAGGTCTTGGGTTGGTGCCGGCACTTGCCATGATGCCCCTGAAGCAACCCAGCGGCGGGGAGTACCTATCTTTCATCAATGCCGGAGGTCCACAAAGGTCTCTGCCAGTCCTTGTGTCAGTCAACGATCCACCTTTGGGTTCCAAGGAGGACCTGGCCACCCCTCCGCTTCCCAGTCCGTTTTGGCATAGGCAACTTGAGGAGGAGTTGGAGTGCAGAATCCAGCTGGCGGTCATTCGGGCACCTTAGGGAATTGAGCCAGTGGCACCGACGGCACCAGTGCCTGCGCTCTCCCTGTTGAAACCGCTCCTGGATCATCTCGATGTGCACCTCGGGGTGTTACTGATCCAGCTGGCACCGGTTCATCGATGCCTGGCGAGGCACCGATTCGCCCCTCCCCCGCCCGATGCGGTGATCGTTGCTGGTTCCTCTGAGGAGGAAGCTCCATCGAGGCTGGCACTGACACTGCGGCCTAAAGCATCCCATCTAGCTTTGTCGGAGCCAGCAGCAGTGCCTAGGCCTCTAGACGAAAACCAAGCACCCAGGGTCCCGTCCCCTGTGGATTTCAGTGAGAATGAGGCCCTGTATGACCCCTGAGGAGAGGACACTGCAGAATCCTCCTCAGAGGACTCTGAGGGTCTCCCCTCAGAACAGTCTCCTCCTGAGGAGCGAAGGTGGTTTCCCCTTGAGGACCTGACCTTCACAGGGTTTGTACGGGTGATGGCTGAGGCCATCTCATTTCAGTTTGTGACTGAGGAGGACACCAGACACACGATGCTGGAAATCCTCCAGTTTGTGGAAGCTCCTAAAGAGATCATGGTGGTCCCTGTGCACGAGATCTTTAAGAAATTGCTGTTGAGAATTTTGGAGCACCCCCTCACAGTACCTCCTGTAAATAGGAAGGCAAATGAGGGTGTATCTCGTCCAACAGGCTACTGGATTCGAAAAGCATCAGCTAGCACACCAATCGGTAGTGGCCGAATCCGCTCTCAAGTAGGCCCGACGCTCTCGTACCCATGCCTCAGCACCACTGGGGAAGGATCACTGGATGCTCTTGGGAGAAAGGTCTTTCAGGGGGTGATGCTTATAGTCTGCCTGGCTTCCTACCAGCTCTATATGAGCCAGTACACTCACAACCTCTGGAAGCAGGTGCAGGAGGCAGCCGAGCAGCTGCCTCAAGAGCAGCAAGACAATTTTCTGTCACTGGTGCATCAGGGCCTGGAGTGCGGAAAACACAAGGTGCGTTCCATCTCTGATGTTTTCGAAACAGCAGCGAGAATCTCTGCAATGGGAATCAGCGCCCACAGGATGGCATGGCTGTGGGCTTCTGAACTCCAACCGGAGGTATAAGAGAGACTCGCTGACCTTTGGAGACAAGGCGAGGGATGCAGTGGCCCAGTTGCAGGCTCACCATGAGACCCTCCACATCTCTCCGCCAGCACTTTGGACCCACACTCTTCAGCCAGGAGGTCTATGAGATAGGGTCAGAGGTCTTTCTATTGCCAGAGGAAGTATTATAATTGGCCCCTCACGCCTGTTAACAAAGGGTGAGCTCCCAAGGCTGTCCCAGGCAGCAGCGAGCTCCCAAGCCCCAACCAGTGCCCCAGCCAAATCCCAGGATGGGGTTTTGATGAGATTGTAGGGAGCATAAGCCAGCCAACCATACCCCAGACGCTGGACTTCCTGGTCGAGGGCAAGCTGTGACATTTTGCGAATCGGTTGCCCAGTATAATCTCAGACCAGTGGGTTCTATCAATCGTCCGTCAAGGATACCGATTAAGTCTATTTGGTGTCCCACCAAATTCTCCTCCTTGCCTGTTTTGGGACCGCTAGTGCATCAGGCGGTACTGTTAAGGAAGCTTTCCACCCTCTTAATGGCCAGAGCAGTCAAACTTGTCCCACCAAGGCAAAGGGGGGCAGGGATTCTACTCCTGGTACTTCTTGATTCCAAAGAGAACAGGGGGGCTTCGACCCATCCTAGACCTGAGGGCCTTGAACAGGTTTCTAAAATAAAAAAAAAAGTTCAAGATGGTTTTCCTGGGTACCTTGTTTTTTCTCTTGCTAAAAGAGAACTGGCTGTGCTCCCTCGATTTAAAGGGCGTGTACACCCACATCGAGATCTTCCCAAGTCACAGGAAATATCTCAGATTTGTGGTGGGTAAACAGCACGTCCAGTACAGAGTGTTGCTGTTCAGGCTAGGGTCGGCCCCATGTGTCTTTACAAAGTGCCTGACCGTGGTGGGGGTGCACCTCTGCAGACTGGGTGTGCATGTTTTCCCCTATCTGGACAATTGGTTGATCAAGAGCACCTCTCTGCGGGTGCAGATCGGTCCTTGCACTTGACCATCTGAGTGTTGAAGTCACTAGGGTTCGTCATCAACTACCTGAAATTTCATCTCTGACCGTCACCTCAATTGGACTTCATAGGAGCCCTGCTAGACATAGCTCAGGTAAAAGCCTTCCTGCCACACTCCAGGACTATCACTTTGGCATCCATAGAGGAGGTGATTCAATAGGGCCAGCAGGTATCAGTTCGGCACACGTTGAGGCTATTGGGCCATATGGCTGCAACCATCCATGTGAATGCCTTGGTACGTTTACACATGTGCAGAGAACAGTGGATCTTGAGGTCACAGTGGCGCCAGGCCACCCATGATATCTAGGCTCACATCCACATCACTCCTTCTCTCTGGGACTCTTGTCCTGGTGGTGGGTTCTCTAGAATTTAGAGCAGGGAGTATCTTTCAGAACTCCCCCTACCCAAATTGTCCTTACCACAGATGTCCACCCTGGAGTGGGGTACTCATGCAAAGGGGCTCTGCACCCAGGGTCTGTAGTCTGCCTAGGAAACACAATATGAAATCAACTTCCTGGAGCTCCTGGCGATCAGGTACGCTCTGTGGGCTTTCAGAGATTGGCTGTCCTACAAAGTTGTCCTGATACAGACAACCAAGTAGCAATGTGGCATTTCAACAAGCAGGGAGGCACGGTCTAGATCTGGTCCTGGGCTTTGTCATATGGGATGGGTTCTCCGGGCCATGTATCTGGCCAGAATGGAGAACGTGATAGCGGACAGATTGAGTCAAGCCTTCAGACCCCACAAGTGGTTGCTGGACCAGGGGGTGGCGAATTGGTTCTTCTGCCTCTGGAGGAACCCAGATGTGGACTTGTTCAATCCCCCTGCAACAGGAAGGTGACTCAGGTTTGCTCCCTATACAGGTCAGACAGCAAACCAGCCTTGGAAGCCTTTTCTCGCCATTGAGGCAGGGTTCTTCTGTATGCATATCCTCCGCTTCCTCTAGTAACAATGAATCTCCTGAAGCTTTGAGAGGACCGAGGGACTATGATCCTCACAGCTTTTCATTGGCCAAGACAGATCTGGTTTCCACTCCTCCTGGAGTTGTCCCTCCAGAAACCAATTAGTCTGGGGACTTCCCCAGATCTCATCACGCATGATCAGGGCAGGCTTCGACATCACAACCTCCAGACACTCTCGCAGCCTGGATGTTGAGAGGCTGATTTTGCAGCCGCTGTATCTTTCCGAAGATGTGTCTCGGGTCCTCGTAGCTTCTCGAAAACCTTCCACTAGAAAGTCCTATAGCCTGAAGTGGAGGAAGTTTTCCATGTGGTGTGAACAGAAGGCCCTAGATCCATTCTCCTGCCCCACATAAAAACTGCTTGACTACCTTCTGCACCTATCTGAGACTGGCCTAAAAGCCAACTCCATTAAAGTTCAACTAAGTGCAAGTGGAGCCAAGGTGTACATGTTATGCCCATGTACATAACATGGGCATAACAGAGATGGGCATAACATGTACACCAAGGTGTACATGTTATGCTCATCTCTGTACAGCCTATAGTTGTACGCTTCATGTGAGGCCTGCTTCAGTTGAAGCCTCCCGCTGTGTCTTTGGACTCAGTGTGGTACTAATTCAAATGATGAAAACTCCTTTTGAGCTGCTGTGCTCCTATGACCTGAAGTACCTGACCTGGAAGGTCATATTTTTGGTGGCGGTCACTTCACTGCGCAGGGTCAGCGAGCTTCAGGCTTTAGTAACTTAATCATCTTATACCAAGTTTTATCATGATAGGGTGGTCTTGCACATGCATACTAAGTTCCTGTCTACGGTAGTGACAGACTTCTATCTTAACCAGTCAATCATCCTGCGTACATTCTTTCCCAGGCCCCATTTGCACCAAGTCGAACAGCACTGCACAGTTTGGATTGCAAGAGAGCCTTAGCCTTCTACTTGGAGCAGGCAGAAGCCCATAGACAGTCCACTTAACTTTTCATTTCTTTTGACAGAAATAGATAGGGCGTTGCCATTGCCAAACAGACACTATCCAGTTGGCTGGCACTTTGCATCTCCTTCTGGGGTCATGTCAAGGCTCATTTTGTCAGAGCCATGGCAATGTTGGTGGCCCAAACAGACACTATCCAGTTGGCTGGCACTTTGCATCTCCTTCGGGGTCATGTCAAGGCTCATTTTGTCAGAGCCATAGCAATGTTGGTGGCCCACTTGTGAGCAGTTCCTGTGGAGATATGCAAGGCTGCAACGTGGAGTTCCTTCCACACATTCACATCACCCTGCTGTCTGGATAGTAATGGCCAACATAACAGGTTCGGACAGTCTGTCTTCTGAAATCTCTTTGAGGTGTAGAACCCAACTCCCTGCCTGGGGCCCATTGTTTGGGTTCAGGCTGTCTTCCCCTCTGTTACCAACAGCACTGTTGTGCATGTTAGTGCTTGTTGGTCCTGTTTTGTGTTGGGGAGCAGCCTGTAGCTAGGGATTCACCCATGTGTGAGGACTACCATCCTGCTTGTCTTAGGAGAAAGCAGAGTTGCTTACCTGTAACAGGTGTTCTCCTAGGACAGCAGGATGTTAGTCCTCGCGAAACCCATCCACCACCCTGCGGAGTTGGGTTTCTCCTATTTATTATTTTGTTATCATAATTCTATGTTACGAGATTGAAGACTGACCTGTGCTGGGCTCCATTCAATGATGTCACCCATGTGTGAATAACATCCTGCTGTCCTACGAGAACACCTGTTACAGGTAAGCAACTCTGCTTTACCTGGCCCAGAGGTCTGGCCAATTTAAATCTTTGAATGCCAATGTTATTGAGCCTTTGACAAAACCGTCAATCAGGAGCAAATGTCCACACACTGTACCCTGTTTGACAATATACACTTATAAAGATAGGTGATCTGTAACCAAATATAAAGTGAACTGCTCACCACAACTTTTTTGTAATCATCGGGTTTGTCAACAACATGGATTTTTTTTGAAGGAGATCCTTCAAAAAAATCTCCTTCAAAAAAATCCTTATTAAGGTCGAATCTCCTTAAAAAAAAAATCCATGTTGTTGACAAACCCGATGATTACAAAAAAGTTGTGGTGAGCAGTTCACTTTATATTTGGTTACAGATCACCTATCTTTATAAGTGAATATTGTCAAACACGGTACAGTGTGTGGACATTTACTCCTGAATGAGGGCTTTGTCAAAGGCTCAATAACATTGGCATTCAACATCACGTGGTCTATTATTGTGTAGAATTTGTTACATTGATACTATGGTTCATATCCAGTTTGTTTGTTACAATTTAAATCTTTAGCCAAGTGCATCTCTGGGCTGCTGGAGCATCCACAGCGATTGATCTCAGTATCTTCTGTTATCTGTTGCGATCTCCATGCTGGTAGCTGTGTTCATGGTTGGCCTTTCTGACTTTTGTTCAATGTCAAGCTTACTGCACTCATTATAGCCTGTGCAACAAAAGTTCCACATGTGCAGTTATTTGATTGGATGTCTCTCCACTCTGCAATGAAGTATTGGCTCAAGTCCTTGCTTCTTAGCAGCTCCCACTGTGCACATATGCTACTCATATTTTAGGCATCTGAAACAGTTAAATTCAGGTACATTAAATGTATTCCCCACCCACAAGTGGTGCAATGCAAAATTTGTAGTTCTCTCTAAAAAGAAAAATTACTATCTGAACATTGGATAGACATACAGATAGAATATGCTGTTGACCATGAACACAGATATAAAGACTAATAAAACTGCATTAATTGACTGTATCATTAACGTGAAAATCTAAATAAGGCATCTGCAAGTAGGTACATAACTAGATATTAACTAGGTATATCATAAAACTATTACGTTACGACAGTCTGTTATTACATGTCAAAGGTATATTGCCTCATAAAACAAATGAAAACTGTATCTAGGTAAGGCCACCCCCCATAGAACAAGAAAAACATGACAACAGAACATCAGGCATAAAGTGTGAGTAGTTCAGTCCATAAAATGAAGAGTGCAAGATGTTTTCTGTGGCAAAGGATGGTATGATTTCTGAGATCACAATCTTACAAGGCTTATATACATTTTGTTCTTGATTTCCTTTGCCAAGTATGGATCTTTTGTAAATACATCATTCTGGCCTGGCTTCCTTTCACTAAACCACCTGCACATAAACATGGTGTGGCCAATGTCCTATTTATCCATACATATTTATCAACAGCAGGATCAGAATCCAACTCTTATGGCAAGACTTGGGCTTAAACTCAGTGCAGACAATGCAATATAGTGAGTGCAGAATTGCAGGAGCCTAGGTGCACTGTCCACTTATAGTTTAAGCCCACGTCCTACCATAAGAATTGGACTTTGGTCCTGCTAGCTCAGAAACAAAAGATGATGATCATACTTGAAAGCACTGCACCACAAGCTTGCAACATTTTCTAATGTAGAAACTGATAGAGCACCTCCTACCAAGTGTATCATGTGCTCTTTAATCACTTGAAGGAGAATTAATCATAATCTTACATGCAGTAGTTTAATTTTCATTTTTATGACACTTGAAATATCAACTGTTAATATATCTGTTTTTTTGTTGCAGGATACTGTTTTTGAGACAACAAATTAAAGAACTTGAAAAACTAAAGAATCAAAATTCCTTCATGGTTTGAGAAGTTTGTGAATACTTGCACGTGGTTTCAGTACAGGAACTGTAAAACTGGGTGCCCAGTCTTAACATTTTTGAGCTGCATTTGAGTAGACTTTGGACCGTTAAGCTGGGCGTGGAAATGACAAGGGAAAGGGGACAGGAGGGAGTTGATTCAGGGGAAAGATACAAGGTTGATTTGTAAAACCCTTGAAATGTAGATTTCTTGTAGATGTATTCTTCACATTGTAAATATGTTTTGTAGAGGGAAGCCATGGGGAAGCCATGTGTATCAGAGCTTTGACATCCAAAACTAATCAATGCTGAGGTGGCTAAATATCTAGCCTTTTACATGTAAACTTGTTTGCAAAATTAGCTTTCTTATTTTTTTTTTAATTTATCATTAAGAAATCTTTAATTTCGTAAAATTTGAATCCAGAGCCAGGCAATATGACTTAGGCCGAAAAAAGTTTGAACAGCTTGGGCAGTGTACAAAATATTCTGAAACTGTTTCCACAGTTGCACCCATTCAAGAGCAGTGCTTTTTTTAAATTTTTTTAATTTTTTGGCAGAGGTATGTTTCTCATCCTTGTTTATTCTCCCAAAAACAATCCAAGATTCAATTTTATCAGTTTTTTGTGCTTCTAATTTTCTCTTTCCTTATTAAGGCACTGTTGCTATGGCACTTTTTCTATAATCTTTTCATTCCTGTGTACAGTAGCTTAAAATTGCAGTGATTGAGCATAACACACTTATTTGTATAAATTATTGAAACGTTATTCAATTTGCACCCTGTAAGAATGGACTTCTAGTACTGCTGGGCATGTGTGCTGAAAGTACATAACTTCAAATGCAATGAGCTAGCCCAATAAAAATGTTAACATGGTTATGGGAGGGGAAAGAGGAAAAGAGCTAGTCAGATGTGAATTGTATCTGTTGTAATAAACATGTTTAAAACAATGAAAACTGGTTATTTTTCATTTCCTTCAGTCAGTACATATTAGAATTTGAACTACTGGGGAATTCTTTAGCTGAGTAGTTCTTGTTGAACATTTTTGTACTTCACTCGAGGTTTTGTTTAGAACTTGTACTTTGAAAATTGTGCATAAAATATTTAATGTAAAGAGAATTTCAACAAGGATGGTTGACATCTCCCCAACAGTTGTCTTGGTTTATCTGTCTTGCTATTATGGCATTTTCATTTCCAAGGATGTTTGTGTTGTAGCTAACTGTTCAAGTCTGGTGCTGACTGCTAGTTTAGTCATCACTAAATGCTACATTTCTGTAATTGAACATCCCACTGTTGCCTTAAAATAGTGGAGAAACTCAGCTTTGTATATTGTTTCCTAAAGTATATTACAAATAAAAACAAAAATACTATTGTTACTACAGGATAAACTGTTTTTTTTGCTAAATTTTTCATTTCTTTTAACTTAGTTGTCTGACTAGTCAATGTTTTAGAAACTACTTTTAGTTTGAACATTAATATATAGAGCAGATTTCTAAGTTTGCTTAAGTTTTTCCTTTCTAAAAGCAATCCTGGTTTTTTAATTATATCACTGTCTTTGACAGTACAGTACCACTGGCATAAATTACTTGCATGCTACCTGTTACTACTACAGACAAGCATATTTCCATGGATGAAGGTTCATGTCATGGTATTTTTACTCTGATTAGTGCACAATCACTCTGCTGTGCCATTTTATTGGAGCAAAGATGGTCTGTTGGTACTCTACACTAATATGGTGTGGCAATGTGGGCTGTTGCCTCATTTCACTACTGACTTACAATTATTCTTAAATCTGGTTTCTAAAGGCATTTTTAGACTTGATTGCATTAAGTCAAGTCTAAATGACAAATCCTGTGGAAGAAAGGGTAAATGTTTTGCCATTATAAACCTTCATTGCAATCTGTACTCATCCTTGGTGCACCTAGGTCTATGTATTTTCTGTCTCTTGTCATTATAAACTCTGATTGTATTACTTTTTTACAACTTTCAGTAATGGAAAATTGTTTAGCAGTTCAGCAAGAAACTGGTCTCTCTCTCTGATAAGCTGATGCAACAAGCCATATCAGTGGTTCACAGGACTGTCTTCTACTGGCACAGAAGTCATTTTCCAGAGCTTTGTAGGAAAGGTTTTTAGAACATTCAGGGGTTCTCATGCATTGACAGACCTGCTATGATTCATTTTCTACCTTTTATATCATTTTATCCATTTTTGACTGTCTTGCACACCAATTAGTCTTTTAAAAGTCTAATTTAGTTATTTTGTCCCTCTAAGGCTCCTTAGATGGGCCTTTTGGTATTTTTGTAAGCTTTTTTATTTTTGAGGGGGGGGGGGCAGTTGTGCTGCTACACTGCTTACTTAAGACTGGCCATCAAGCCCAGTATCCTGTTTCTAACAGTGGCCAAGCCAGGTCACAAGTGCCTGACAGGATCCCAAGGGATAGTTAGATTCCAAGTCGCTTATCCCAGGAATAAGCAGTGGATTTCTGCAACTCTCCCTTAATAATTGTTAATGGACTTTTCCTCCAGGAACTTGTCCAGACCTTTTTTAAACGCAGCTATTACTAATCGCTTTGACCACATGCTCTGGCAACAAATTCCAGAGCTTAATTATGTGTTGAGTAAAAAAAATATTTTCTCTTATTAGTTTTAAATGTATTACCCGGTAACTTCATTGTCCCCTGGTCTTTGAACTTTTCAAAAGAGTAAACAACTGATTAACATTTACTTATTCCATTCCATCCCATCATTTTATAGAACTCTTATCATATCTCTCTTCAGCCATCTCTTCTCCAAACTGAAGCGTTCTAACCTCTTTAGCCTTTCTTCATAGTGGAATTGTTCCATCCCCTTTATCATGCTTCACTGACTGTTGATCAGTGTGTGAGAAAAACACAGCTTAACTGCTTTCTCAGTACATCTTTTCTCAAGGAAAATAACTTTCTCAACCCAAGGTTAATCTATTTACAATAGTCTAGTCTAGAGCAGGAAGGCAGACTAGTAACATGTCTTCTCCCTTCATTGGGAGACACATCTTATGTTTACATATTCTTCCATACTTCTAGTGGCCAGAATTTTGGTACGGTATAACTGAGGATCTTCGTAATACCGATTTGGGAGAGACAAATGTGGTTGCCTCTGCTGAGGAAAGTACCTTACTAAAAAAAAAAAAAAAAAATCAAACTGGGATCTTCATCAACCCTTTAATCACTCAGAACCAAGGCTCTTTGTGTCACAAAAATCTGAATCTAGCCCTCACAGCCTGGATGTTGAAAAGGTTATTCATTGGTGGTTTTGATTTATCTGAGAAAGTATCTGAGTCCTAGGAACGAATGTACCAAAAGGTATTGTGGTTTCAAACAGATTTGCTATCTAGTGTGTGAGCAAATCCTTGTATTCTTCCTCTTGTTCCACCCACAAACTTAAGTACCTTTGACAACCAGTCCATCTTAGTATTTATTGGTGCATACCACTGTCCTGTAGAAGGGAATTTAGTTTCTGTTCAGCCTCTACTTATGTTTATTTGGGGCATATTTCACTTGAAGCTTCTCTAAAGCCTTTTGGAATATAATGGGACATCCAGCGATTTTCTAATTCAACTTATGAAAGCCCCACTTTGAGTCTCTAGCCTCTTGTAAACTTAAGTACCTCACCTGGAAGATTGTTGTGTTACTAATTGTCACTTCAGCTTCTGGTCAGTGAGCTTCAGGCTTCAGTCGAAGGGTAGGCAACTCCTGTCCTGAAGTGCCACAAGCAGGTCTGGTTTTCAGGATATCCACAATGAATATGCATGAGATTTTGTACAGTGGATGCAGTGCATGTAAATATATCTCATACATATTCATTATGGGTATCCTGAAAACCAGACCTGTTGGGTAGGCATCTACGATCTTGGAGTGCAACAAACAGGTCTGGTTTTCAGGATACCCATAATGAATATGTATGAGATATATTTACATGCACTGCATCCACTGTACAAAATCTCATGCATATTCATTGTGGATATCCTGAAAACCAGACCTATTTGTTGCACTCCAAGATCGTAGATGCCTACCCAACAGGTCTGGTTTTCAGGATACCCATAATGAATATGTATGAGATATATTTACATGCACTGCATCCACTGTACAAAATCTCATGCATATTCATTGTGGATATCCTGAAAACCAGACCTATTTGTTGCACTCCAAGATCGTAGATGCCTACCCCTGCTTTAGTGTCTTATCCACTTTACATTAGTTTGCAGGACACAGTGGTGCACTGTATCCATCCCAAGTTGCTATCTAAGGTAGTGTTGGGCTTGTGTTTTAATTGGCCAGACATCCTTCCAACATTTTTCTTGGTCATATTTACATAAAGGAGAAGCTGCTTTTCGCACATTATATTGCCGGAGAGCTGTTGCCTTCTATTTTGAGTGGATTAAATGTCCACTCTGCTTTTAGTTTTGTTTCATCTCAGCTGGCCAGATCTTTGTGACACAATGCCTTTTCAAATTGGACAGCAGATAGCATCTTTTGCTGTTGTGGCAGATTTGACCTTAGAAGTACATTCAAAGCGCATGCTGTCATGGCAATGGCAACATCTTTGTGAGTCTAAGGTTTACAAGCTTAGGTGAGATTTGCAAGGGCATGAAATGGAATTAAGGCTACACATTCACCAGTTATTACTGTCTATTTCTGACCTATCAAGATTCTAAATTTGGACTGTCATGGGGTAGAGTAAAGCTATTCATCTCTTAGGGCCTTTTGGGTTTTTCAAGTTGTCATCTTTGTCTGCCTGTTATGTTTCATAATGCCTGGGGGAAAAAAAGACAAATAGTTCTCCACATTAACACATTTTCATATTCTCACTGGTTGTCATTTGTTTTTGTCTCATTTTCCCTCATTTATATTTAAAGACAATCCTGAGCTAGGGTCTCCCATCCCGCTGTGACTTGCTTCACTTGCTTGTGGAAAAATTTTACTTGTGATGTGTGCGGTCTGATGGCAACAGTGTAAGAGGCAACACACCCCTTCAGCCTTCTGTAGGGAATATTTCTCTGTTATAATTACTTTGGGCAGAGCCCCTTGTTTCTTGCAACTGTTTGGTTAGCAAACAGTTTCTTGCAACTGCAATGGTTAGCAAAATCTGGCTGATATTTTTTTCCCAAAATTTGGCAGCAGTTACATGGCAAATTTGCATAAATAGTCACACTCCTGCCTGTGCAAAAGTTTTTTTTTTAATTGAAAATCATTCATATTTTTAAACATTTACGAAGTAAAAAAGCAATAGTTTGTGTGCGCAAACTTTTAACTTTGAAATGTCACTTTTGAATTAAAGTAGTTCAGGCATTCATTTTATATTTTCTTGAGAAAATCCATGTCTTTCCAAGTATGAGCTTATGCTAAAAGACTGTCAGCATCAGCAGTTTGTCATGTTGTTAATTAGACAAAAATATGTGCATGTATATTGGGTACCAGGAAACAGACGCAATTAAGGGTTGAATTACCACAAGTTTGAAACTTGTGAGTAGTAGTGCCAGTCATCAGGCTCCTATGAATTGAAATTGACTCTGCCAGCTGTGGGACACCAGAAGTTACATTTTTCCAAAACACATCCAGGTCTTTGCTAATGGTATATAGTTGGCCACATATATAAGTGCAAGAATCTTTGTATAAATATTATTCTAAAGGGACATCACTCCGAGACTTACTGTATATCATAATCATTTTTGGCTTGGTTTATGAGATCTTTGAGGGATCAAACATTCTGACTGCTTTCACTGTCCATGCCAACATTGCCCCTCCCCTACTGGTTCCAAGACAGGAGGAAGGAGAGGGACTGGATTAGAGATTAGTACCTCATTCTCAACCCCCCCTCCCCCCCCCCAAATCTGTTCCCTGCAGGCTGCTGGAGCAGGAGCAGAGAGATAACAGACTGAAGGCAAACACCCTATAGCTTTCTTCAAAAGATGAATTAGGAGATAATCAAGATTCCTGAAGCTGTCCTATGTGGCAGAATGTAAATTTTGTCGCAACAGGCTAATTTTGCAATTTCTCCTGTAGCTGCATAATTGTGAGAGCCTAGGGGCACTGATTTTAACTAAACAACAAATTGATGGAAAGTGGGTCTGGCAGCACACTTGAAACCCTGCGTATGCTTGAAAAGTTTCTTATAAAGTTGTAAAAGATGTTCTTGATGCTAGTATGATATTGTCCCATGACCTATTTGCCAGGCCGATCTAATAAATCGCCGCGGAAAATGGATGCTCAGTGTTCAGCGCCTGCTTTCCTAACGCGTGCCAGTCAGCTCTCCTGGGCGTGCGATAGCATATTTAAATGAGGGGTCACACTGCCAAGGAGGTGCTAGGGACAAATGTGCACCCTAGTGACTCCTCAGCAGTGGGTGCCCAGGAGAGGGTTGGCTGTCAGTGGGTTAGGAAAATGAATGCTCAATATTATCTTTAAGGTAGCTCTTTACTTCTTTATAGTACTCATCTGTGATTCTCTTATGCTCTGAGCAAGCATTAATTTCTGAGGGCAAAAATGTGCAGGTCAGGTGCACTTTTTTTTTTGATTGAGGGAGAACATGTTAATCCCTTTATGGAATAAGGGGTTGTGGTCACGTGTCAAAAACCTGTGTCCAATTGTGGGTTAAACCGCTCATCTGAGCTCACTGTATTGGATCAGCCTCTGTGTTTGTGCAGTGCACTGCTGTCATTAGAGAACATCCATCACAGGTAAGTACATCTCCTTTTTTCATGTTATAAGTAATAGCACATTCTTGAGGACAGGTTTTTACTTGCGGTTTTCTTTACAGCAGAGCAAAAGAATTGCTCAGAAGCAGAAAAATAAATACCTGAAATCTTACAACTTTATTTGTATCTTCTCACTTGTTAAAAATTTAATAGAGAAATTACAGAACATCAATACATTACAGTATAGCAATTTTAAAATCGCATGCAGGAGTCCAAAAACGAGTGGAAAACAAATGTGTTAGGGTTGTGATACTGACAATGTGAGGAGGTCAGACCATGAACTAAAGGAATTTGACGACTGGATAAATCATACACATCAGTATGTAACTTTTTTTTTTTTTTTTTTACCAAAATAGAGTAACCTGCATGTTATGGTAAATTTGGAGTTGATACAATATTTTACACTTGTATCGTAATTTGAAGAACACAGTTATGCAGGTTAAACATTGAAAGAAGCCTAAACAGTCAGTTGATGGCCTGTAAAAAAAAAAAATCTACCAATCAAAATTGAAGTGTACAGTGGCTTGCAAATGTATTCGACTCCCTTAAGTCTGCAGATTTATGTGGATTACAAATGACACACAATGTTCCAGACTGTATATTTATTACAAACCAGTATGCTTTTAAAGTAAACTTTCAATATTTCTCTGCATTTTTTATAAAATAAAAATTAAAAACTGAAAAATGCTGCTTGCATAAGTATTCAACTTCTGTGCTTTGGAAGCTTTAACTTTACACATATGAAAGATACTGCCCTAACAATTGACTTACAATTGGCCTCTATCTGTGTATCTTTAAAAAAAGATCAGCTTTTCTGGATAAAAGACCCCCTAATTCCAGTACCATTGGTCAGACTGTGAATCTGAAGGAAAACTGTGAAAATGAAGACCAAAGAGATTAACTTATAGTCATGCACAAGATAAGAAAAGGCTACAATATAATACCCAAATGCTTGGATAGCCTAGTGAGTACTGGGAGGAATTGGAAGCTGCAGCATACCACTATCTAGACAAGGCTGACCCTCAAAACTCAGTGTCCAAGCAAGGAGGAGACTTGAGGGAAACCACGGAGAGCCCCACAACCACTTTGAAGGAGCTACAGAGTTCAGTGGCTGAAACTGAATTGGAGGTGCAACAGTCAACTATAACAAGAACTCTGCATACAATTGGTCCTCATGGGAGGGTGGCTAGAAAGAAGCCATTGCTGAAGAAAAGCCACAAGAAAGCATGTTTGGAGTTTGCCAGCAAGCATCAAAATGGGATATTATTTTGTGGTTGGATGAGTCAAAAATGCTTTTTGGCCAAAATTCAAAACTCTGTAGTGCAAACCAAACGCCACCCACAGCGTTTGGTTTGTGCTACACACAGCGTTTTGGTTTCCACAGCAAACACTAGCCCAGCAGTAAAGTATGGGGGTGGCGGCAGCATATTGTGGTGATGCTTTTCCTCAGCGGGGACTGGATTTCTTGTTAAAATTGAAGGATGAATGGTGCAACATCAGGGAGATACTGCAAGACAACCTGCTTCAGTCTGCTAAAAAACTAAAACTTGGGTGAAAGTTCACCTTTCAGCAGGACAATGATCACAAGCACAAGGCCAAAGCAACACAGGAGTGGTTGAACAAAAGGTGAATGTTCTATAATGGCCAAGTCAAAGTCCAGATCTCAAGCCAATCGAGAATCTGTGGCACTATTTGAAAGTTGCAGTCCATAAGCATCATCCAACCAACCTGAACAATGTAGAGCAAATCCGCCAGGAAGAAAGGGCAAAAGTCACTCCCAGTATGCCTAGCTGGTAGAAATGTACCCCAATAAACTTAAAGCTATTAGTGCGGCAAAAGGTGGTTCTACCAAGTACTAATCTGAAGGGGCTGAATTCTTCTGCAAGCAGCTTTTTTGAGTTTTAATTTTATTTTACAAAAAATGCAGAGAATTATAATTTTTAAAATGTACTTTGAGGGGGTTGAATACTTTTGCACTGTATATGGTCAGTTAAACTCATGCTGTAACAATAAAATATTATCTTTAAGATAGTTCTATACTTTATAGTGCTCACCTGTAATTCTCTTATGTTCCAGGGAGCAACTTACTGTTATATATATCACACAAATTGATATGTGATTGGTTTATACAATGTGTGATTTCATATGTAATGTCACTATCATTTAGTCCTGTTGGATCTTCAATATGTGACAAAATGAGTATCATGCTTCTCCATACTGCTCCCTTGGTCCACAGGAATTGGAAATGGGCCAGTTAATGAACTTGGAATTAACAAAACATGGTTTTGCTCATTTTACGGAGGCATTCACTATTGAAAACCAGGTCTCATGAATGCCGATTCTAAATTTTTATCTGTAATTGCCGATATTCCTTTGGTTAGGATTATTGGATTAAGATAACAGAAAAAGGATCCCTAGAAATTTGCCATTTTCCTTCTAATTTTTAGCAATTTGGATTCTATAATCCTGGTTGTAGTAGCAGATTTGTTGCATTGCTGCAGATAGGGTTTTGGACCATGCTAGCTTGCAGGTTTTTTTCAGCCTTCCTAGTGTTCTATTTGCTGTGTGTACAGGCTTTGCAATTTATTCACAACTGTTAATGGCAGTGTTCAATCATGTCTGCCTTAGAGTACTATACATTACAAAAATGTTCAAAGTGACCAGTCTTAGTTATTAAATTATTTGAATAAATTACTTCACATCACTAAACTCTTTCCATTTGAATTGCATTCCCAATACTGCTTTTGGATATATCTTTAATATCGCATGCAAAACCTCTAATTGTACTGTATAATTAGTGGAAAGAAGAGAAACATAAATTTAGTCAATGTTGAGTAAACTCATTCATGCATTTACAGGTATTAGAAAACACTTATAAGCATTAGTTGTAGAAAACAGTGAGCGCAGAGATATAAAGAAAACATCATAATCTCTGGAGTTAATTTTAGTGGTGCTGTCTATTTTCTTTGTTGAATTTTTGCATTCAGAAAGTAGTACGGTTCCCTCTATTTTTTTAAAGCAGTGATCCTCAACCTGGTTAACTTTTTAGATGTCCACATTGAATATGCATGAGATGTATTTGTATGCACTGTCTTCATTGTATGTAAATACATCTCATGCATATTTATAGTGGATATCTTAAAAATCAGACTTGTCAGGACATTCCCAAGACTGGACTGAGGACCGCTATTTTAAATAACTATAAACTAACAGCATGTTGGCCTATTGATTAGCAATTTATTTTAAACATTGGTAATTTTTACAACAGACTAAATCATATATAGAAAAACTCACAAAATCTAGATCTCAAGAGATGAAGCTTTTTCAGTTGATTCAGATTGTGATTCAACTTAATTAGGTGGACTTAAGTTTTTGGAAGCTATTCGTTTTATTTAAAACCATGTTGAGCTCACGTGATGTGGTGAGCCACGGTTAACGTGTTTCACCAGGCTCCGGGTGTCCCATTTCCAACATCACTTTAAAACTATTTTTGTGATTGCTTCTATCTTTCTCAGTTTTTTTGAGTATATGTCGATCATCCCGTAAATGCAGAGATCACCACTGGGCATGGCATCTCAACCTGATCTAACAACAGGGAAAAGCCCGAATGAGGAAATCGTGGCAGAAATCAAGACAGTGGTGTTACCTGCCTTAGATGACAAACCTTCGGGACTTTTGGCACCGCTCACAGAAGTAAAGACAGCTCTAACGGATCTTAACCCACGACTCAAACAAGCTGAAGGTCGTATCTCTCTTCTGGGGGTGATTCCTTGGCGCTTACTGTTAAAATGGCGACCCTAGAAAAGACTGTGGCCGAGCAAGCAGAGAAAATTGATGATCTTGAAAATTGTTGTAGAAGATCTAACCTCTGCTTTCTGGGTCTGCCGGAATCAATCGAAGTTAGAAATCTTGGGGCTTTTTTGGAAACCTGGTTACCAGATGACCATGTCCCAGAACTGAAATCTAATTTTCAAATAGAGCGCACCACCTAGGCCCTCGGAAAGAGTGTGACTCTCGACCACGCATCATCATCGCAAAGCTCTTGAATTTTTCTCATAAAAATCCGGCGCTCTACTCTAATTCGCATAGGATGTGAATATTTCAAGATTATTCTGCTCGAGTCTCCATGCTGCAACTGAATTTCTCGACAATATGCACTAAGGTATTCCAGAAGCAGATCAGATTCACCCTTCAGTACCCAGCCAAGCTTAAAGTATGGCATGCAGCAGAATTCGTCTTCTTGAATCCGTGGAGGAAGCTCAAAAATTTGTAGATTCGGTGAGCCAGTGATACGTATTTTGTTGAGCAGTGTGGTTTCTGGCTCTGGGTCTCTCTCTCAATCCCAGAAAGCCATCAGCAGGAGGTCTGGGCATAGCAACATCGTCTTGAGGTTTTTGTTACTCGCCGAGCTCCAGGCCTGGTGCATGTTTTCAGCTTACAGTTAGTTAATCAGTTTGGATGGACCCTTTGGTGACATCTCCTACATTGAGTTCTAAAACTTGCAAAGTACCAATTACACTTCTTTCAACTCTGCGATGGACTTAAGTTTCCGGATGGAAAGGAAGCCTTGTCACTGTGGAGTCACCTTCAGTCTCGCTGTTGATGAATTCGTCTCACATATATGATCCTTGTGCATTACTTCTGAGCAGGGAAGCTGTGGGGACTGAACTTTATTATTATGCCTACATTGCTTGATATGAACGCTAAGTCTACCAGACTATAGATACACATATTAGAGCAGGTTTTTCTATCTACCTTTGTATCTTCTGACTCTTTGATTGCTACTTAAGTTGGAGTTCTTTCTGTACTAGTATTGGGTTTGGACACCTGCCCACATTCATATTCGGACCTTCACTCCCTGTTTTTTAGGGATTGTTGAATACTTTGGAGGTTAGGGGGACATGTGGGGGTTTTAGTATTTGGTTAGAATTTTATTTTGAATTCACTTTGGGAATGGAGCTATGGATCTTTCTGGAGATGGGAGAGCTTTATTTTTCTACCTTAACAGTGTATGCATTTTCATTACAGAGCCTCTGCAAATTACCCTGGGGTGGAAATACCATGAACCTCACACTTTTTTTTTTTTTTTTAATTATCTTTGTGAGGTGAAATGCAGGGCAGGCTGGAGGCTCTGCAGGGTGGTATGACATCATATCTCATTTTAATCCCTTGTTTCTCATATATGGTATTGCCAGGTGATACTACCCGGGTAACCTCCTGGAATGTAAATGAGCTTGGCTCTCCCATTAAAAGAGAGAAGATTTTACAATATTTGAAAAAAAAATGTGATGCTGCTGTTGCTTGCCTCCAAGAGACTCACCTTACAAGATGTTGAAAGTAAGAAGTTGGAGAGGGAGAGTAGGTAGGTGCCTGCTATTATTCAGCTGCCAAGGGGAAGAAAGCAGGGTGGCCATTTTGGTTAATAAAGCCACTAATTTTCAGGTGGGTAAGGTCTTTCAAGATTCGGAAGGCAGATTTTTGCTTCTCACAGGAGTCTTAAATGGAAGAGCAGTGTCTATATCTTGCCTCTATGCCCCAAACAATTACTCTCATGACTTCTTTCTGTTATCCTAGTTAACATTACACACCCAGGGGTTCTTAATTGTAATGGGGGATTTTAACTGTTTCCGATCCATCATTCAATAGGTGTCCTGGCCCGCACAGATCATCAGGTACTATCAAAGGGGTGACATTTCTTTATGCTGAATCTTGATTAGATCATGCCTTAAACTGTTGTCTGTTGACTTCACTGTCTGGATAAAACACTAATAAACAAATTGAACATAAAACCCTGTTGATGTAAAGAAAGCATTCACTCAGAATGGGACTTCCAGAAGAATATTTCAGAACAAATACCTTTGTCTGCCCAACTGAGCTACCCGAGAGAACCCAAAAAACATTCCAAGCTCTAAAATGGCAAAACTCTACCTACATTTATCAGAATCCTTGTTTTGTTGCTTTGATTCATTGGTCTCCTCTTGTTTTTTTCTGCGTAGTTGTTATATTTCTTAAATATATGCTTTCTTTTTGCAATAAAACATGTACCTTTTACCAAACCACACTAGCATTTGTAAAACTTCTCTCTTGTGGTCATTCTTCAACTTCATATATGCTGCATTCAGACATTTGATGTATCAGGTTGGTACTAACAAATACTTTATCAGAATGGCATCTTGATTTAATTTGACATTAGTGAATTAAGTAGTAATTGCTTTCAAAGACTTTTAAAGAACATTGTTGGGTAAGGAAACTAGGTATGAATGATATTTATATTCTTGCTAAAATAGCAAAGATGTATAAAATAAATCAACACAGTTATAGCTCATCAGGAATAAATTCAATCTTTTGTTGCAATTTGCACATTTTCTGTACCACTGGCAAAATACATCTTTTCTTCCTCAAATCCTGCTCAGAAGTGTAGTTCATGATTAAAAATTTAGTGATTTTATCATATTTACAAGGAGATTAACTTTCATCTTTTTCCTTGGTGAAGTAGCACAGAGAAGCAACTTGAAATAATAGGATTGACCCTTCCTGCCACACTCTTCCACTGCTCTAAAAGTGATAAAATTTCCACCATTATTGTGTTACACATTGAAGTATAATGCCATCATACGAATCAAAAACAGTAACAGTACAAAACTTAAATATATAAGGTCTCACTAATGGAAAGAAACACATCTTTAGAATACCAAGAAACTACTTCAAAAAGAAGCATGACTTAACCTCCCTCCACTGATGAAAGTCACCAGAGGAAACAACACTGAGAATATCTCGATGCAGGAATTACAACCCGTACACACACCAAGTATAAATGTATCTGCGATGGTAGATTCTGAGAGTTACCTGGTGAAACCATCAACATTGCCGGTGGCTTTCATGTTAGAGTCTGATAAAGACTGGGTATTCAGAAAGTATTTCCTAAATAGGTCAGAGGAATTGTTGGGTTGCAAAGTTCAGAAGTTTCTGGATTTGTCTAGGCAATCCCAAAAACGTAGAAGACAATTTTTATTGTTAAAACCTCAAGCAGTGCAATTAGGGATGTTTTTCATTTTGAAATGTCCATGTAAATGTTTAGTAAAGCATAGAGGTAATACATCTATTTACTCAACCATCTCAGTTAACAGTAAGTAAAGGTAGACCATTGCTTAGCTCTTCGCCAGGTCCTGAATAAATGCGCTCTTGTGGTGGCAATTAGATCTCTCAAGAAAATGTAACTGTCCTATAGCTAAATTACTTGGTAATATATTTCCTGAAGTTGTGTAATCTTGGATCATAATGGAGGGCTTGTTAGGTATGACACTAAGTAATTTCCTGTAATATGGTTGCTTGAAAATTTTTCTGTGTCACCTGTATTTCTTCTCAAGTAATGTTTTGCTTGATGAATATGTTTGTAAAAGGTATAAACAGATAAAAAAAAAAAAAAAAAAAAAGCATGACTACCTAATTTTGGGGGTTTTTTCAAATAATATTCTGTGTTAAAGTGAGAGATCTTGTTTGCTTCCCAGTGAACCCAGGGGATGGATGCTTCTTTCATAGAAGTGCTCTCGAAATCCTTGAATTCTTCCTGAGTATGCAAACCTGCAATTTTGCACAAATTTCTCTTAAAGAATATAGAGCCACAGGTAAATTTTGTTTGTAAGAAAGGTTAATATCTTCTTTAGTGGGTGACAGCTTTATTCTCGCCAAATTATTCCTCCTACCATCACACTTCCATATTTTTGCCTTTAAAGAGACAAGGTAGTTTAATGAATATGTGATTAGATGGAAACTTTGGGCAAAAGGTTTACAGTTACATATGTTTTTATTTCAGTTTTTAAATTTTTCTTGGGAAGGAAGTAAAATTTAACTTAAAATTCTGCAAATAGAAATAAAGGTTAACAAATATTAAAAGTGACACCTTGTACTGCACTAAATCTGTGAAGAGCTTTTGAGAATTATGCTCTCCAGAAAGTGCATGGATCTACTACTTATTTGCTGATTTTATTTCTACAGATCTAAGTGGACTAATGTGGCAGCCACACTACTTTTATTCTAAATTATGTAAACAAAATGACATGTATATGGGAGTGACTTAATATTAATTGTGAGGAAGATCTGTGAAAATTGAGTGGTATATACATTTTAAGTGTTTTGCAGATTGTTCAATAAGCTTGCCACAATAAAATTACCTTGTGACTAATTCAGAGAAAATCCAAGTTGAACATTACCATATGTTTTAAAGCATTAATACTACAGTTGTGTGCAAAAGTTTAGTCACCCTTGGTCAAATTGTTATGTTTTAATGAATCTCTGTCAGTGCTTCCCAACCCAGTCCTCTGGTCACACCTAGCCAGTCAGGTTTAGGATCTCCATAATGAATATGCAGCAGATATATTTGCATGCACTGCTTCCATTGTATACAAATCTATCTCATGCATATTCAGTGTGAAAATCCTGAAAACCTGAGTGGGTTGAGAAGCACTGCTCTAAATGATCAGAATCTGTCACAATCTCAATATCGCACAAAGTTAAACAATGTAAATCCCAAATCTAACTGGAGAAATCTCAAAGGATGAAATCTCAAAACAATGATAAATTCCTCCAAAACATTCCTTTAATTAAATTCATTCATTCCTATAGTGCCATCTGTAAGAATATGAGACCATTATATGTGTGGCCAGACGCTTATCACTTTGCATTCAAAAGTATCTGTTCTCAAAGAGAGATTCACAAACTCTAATCATAGTTACTTTTTTAAAGCAAATTTTTTAATTTGCAGGTAAAACTTAGAATATGCTTAAATTTTAAGTACAAGTTAAAAAACTATCGGAGGTCACTTGATATGGTGATCCTGAGAAGGTGTTTCTCTGAGCTCCAGGTACCACCCCTCTATCTCATGCAATCTGGTGTTAAATGAATCTGGAATTGATAAAAAGTCATTGTAGGTGACAGTCTATATGGCGATAGACCTGTTTATGCCCATTAAAGAGGTAAAAAAAAAATTTTTAAACAGTATGGGAGAAGGGAAAATGGCTGCTGCAGCAGGGAGCATGATGGGATCTGGCCTCTCAAATGAACTGATTCCAGATTTGACAGAATCTGTCGTTTTTGCTCTAAATGACAAATTATTCTCCATATGAGATCAGATAGCGGACCTAAGATCTGCTTTTACAGAATTTGATTTGAGGATGAATAATGTAGCAGGAAGGATTGTTAGAGCTGAGGATGAGATCAGGCACATGAAGGAAGAATTGTTAAGCTTGAGAAACAGTTAAAGTTACAAGAAGGGAGATTAGACGACTTAGAGAATCGTTCCTGAAGAAACAATATAAGTATAATTGGCTAACCTGAAGAAATTGCTGATGCCAGGTTAGCCAGTGTTTTAGAGAAGTGGCTCCTGCAGGCCTTAAATCTGCCAGATTTACAGGAGCGAGTACACCAGCTGGGCAGCAGGCGGGAGGGGGAAAGCAGGCCACACACAACTCTGGTGAAAATATTGAATTTTTCTCACAAGCAAAAGCTGATGCAGAAATATCGAAAGATAAAGGATTTAAAATACAAGGACATCATCAAGTTATTTTAAGATTAAGAGTATGTCAATGAAATGGAAGGAGATTTTAACTCTCTCTGTGCAGCATTAGCACAGTGGCAGATCAAATTTTCAATGCAGTACCCTGTACGACTTAGAATACGGCAAGAGGGAAAAGTACAGCTATTTGATGAAGTGGAGAAAGCTCGCAAATTTATTAATACTTTATGAGCATTACAATAGCCTCAGCAGACTGTAAACTTAAATGGTTGCAATGTTACAATATATGTTACAGTAAAGTTGGTTATTTGAAGTGAGAGATGCTGATGGCACACGCATGTCAGAAGTCGACATCCGTTATGAGCCTGGAAAGCAGGGGAGATCTAAGTATGTGGAAAGTGGAACTTGGGTACTATAACTAGCTTCTAATACCCGTGAATCTGCGGGAGCCCTGGATGGGGTCAGTTTGAATATTTGCCTAGGGCTGGATCACGAAGCACTGCACAGGTCATTCTGGAGATGAGCCGTGGTGTGGGTAAGGTTGTTTTGATCCCTCTGTGAAATCTCAAAAGAAATTACTGTCATTGGATATAGGAAAAGGCAGAAAAGACTCGCCAAAGGCTGGAGATAACCCTGTGACTTTGATCAGTTTGTATTTGGGCAGGACCAAAGCTGTGTTTTGAAAAGGAGGACTGTACAAAAGGCCTTCCGTTTACCTGCGGTGTTAGTGGTAGTCACTGGCCAAACTATGTGATCTTAATGGTTTAAAGAAAGGATGGATGCTGGGAGATAGTGTAATTGCCATAGTTTGAATGGTTTATAATTTGGACATTTTGAAACAAAAATCCCTATTTGATTTGCATAAAGGGGCAGTTAATTAAAAGTTATTACTGCTATATAAATCTTCACAGATTGTCTCTTACACAATGTTTCGTGGTGGTAAGTAGAGACATGGTGATGGGGAAAGGGGGGAGGGGACCTGCACACATACTTCACAAACCTCATGATCCCGAATAGAGAACTAGTGAATTTGGAGACGGGGGAAGGGGGTGAGGGGGAGAGAGAGGGACATTGCGGGGTTAGCAAGGGAGAATAGTAAAACTCAGAGGTGTAGGTGTACAAGAGAGATATTGGGTCAAGGGCAAAGGTTAAGATTTAACAAGCTACAGCTAGGGTGTTACAGAGGGGGGGTGGCAAAGGTGAGATGGTGGAGGTGGAGGTGGAGGGTATGGCTGGGGACCCTCCACTTCAGTACAGCTATTTTCTATCGAGTTATACAAGATACAGGTTTATGGGGGATAAACAGCATTATATCCTGGAATGGGGATGGCCTGTGCTCTCCTGTAAAGCTTAAGAAAATACTGCAGGCTCTGCATGGACATAAGCCATCAATAGCATGCATTTAAGAAACACCTATCAGAGGCAGAAAGTGTGAAGCTTAACAGAGACCGGGTAAAAGGCTGTTATTACTCGGCTGTGCAAGGGAAGAAAGGGAGGATTACTATCTCCTTCAGTAAGAATGTTAGTTTTCAGAAGACTAAGGAGATCACTGATTCGGAAGGTAGATTTATAATTCTTAAGGGGAAACTGAATGAGAGAGAAATTACATTCTGCAACTTCTATGTCCTGAATGAATATAATCGTGACTTTTTTTTTACAAGTTTGGTAGGAAAACTAATGGAAGTTGGTAAAGGGAATGCTTATAGTAACGGGATTTTAGTTGTGTGCATGATCCTTTACTTGATAAATCAGGGGGAGGTCATAAATAGGACAGTATGAAGTTGAAAAGAATAACATTTCTATGTAAAATGTTATAACTGGTAGGTAGCTGGAGGGTTCTGAACCCAGAAGCTGAAGATTTCACACACATTTCATGTGCACATGGGTCTCTTTCTAGAACTGATTATATCTTATCGCCCCAAACCAGTTTCCCAAAAGCGGTGTCTGCTATAATTGGCCTCGCTATAATATCTGATCACTATGATTATGGATGGATTTTAATATCACAAATGGCGAGAGGAAGGAACAAATGTGGAGATATCCTAGCTACTTGGCAGAAGATATAGAATTCGGGGATTATTTGCTGAAGAAGTGGGAAAACTTTGAAACCAATAATAGGCAACATCTGGATTCCTCCACATTATACTGGGAGGCTAGCACGGCAATTCTTAGAGGTGAAATTATTTCATTTGTCTTATGGGAGAACAAATGTTTGAACAAAATTATACTACAACTAGAAGAGAAGCTAAGATTTCTAATTGGAAACTAATTAGACAAAATAATGCAAAGTCTCGACAGAATAAAAAGCAGTGCTTGTGAGCTTAAATTCCTACCTACATCTGAGGGCAAAAAAAATGTTGCATGCAGAGCATAACTTTGTCCATTTTGGCGACAAGACTGAGAAGTTATTAGCTAATATGGTGAAAATTTTGAAGAGGAAAACATATATTGAAAGAATGAAGCTAAAACAAGGTAACACTATAGTAAAAAGTGAGGAAATGTGTGAGATTTTTATGAGTCTCTTTATTCAGAGGACAGAAAAGGGAGGGAGGTGGAAGAAGAATCTTTTTTTAAGGATTTAATTTTGCCAGATTTGAGCCCAGAACAATTGCGGGTAGATTTTTCTGCCAGCTGCGTGTATAAATTCTGGCCTTGGCACCAAGCCAATTTTCCACAAGGCCCGGCCACGCCACGCGCATAAAGGCCGGTACGCACACAAGTGCTGGGCTTCCTGCAAGGGGCGGGGGGCAGGCAGGAACAGGGCCATTGTTTGCTATCCTGGAGCCTCAAGCGCTGGCTGGCTGCCAGGAAGCGCACGCACATGGACGCAGTACGCTTATGTGGAAAATCTACCCCTCAGAGTATATTAATAGACCCATTGAAGAGCAGGAAATTTTACGAATAATAAAAACAGGTAAATCACACAAGGCCCTAGGTCCAGATGGATTTAACCTTAACTACTACAAAATCCTGGGTCCTCAGATTGCCAAGTCCCTGAAGAATATTTTTGAAGACAGCTTTCAAAATGGAACTTTTCTGAGGGGGTTTAATAAGGCCGATATTACTGTGCTGGCTAAGGCAGGAAAAGATCCTTTGCAACCAACCTCCTATAGACCGATCTCTCTGTTAAACTGTGATTTAAAAATATTAGCTAAAGTACTCTCTGATAGGCTGAGTAATGTCATCCCAGATATCATCTCTGATAATCATAGAAATGATGGCAGAAAAAGACCAAGTGGCCCATTTAGTCTGCCCAGCAAGTTTCGACTCTTATTTTCCCATACTTATGTGTTTTACCAACCACCAACTTCAGGGCTCTTGTTGGTAACTGTTTGATTCAAATTTCCTGCCATCTCCTGTCATTGATGCAGAGAGTAATGTTGGAGCTGCATCAAAGGTGAGCATAAGGCTTATGTTTAAGGGTTGTAGCCGACGCATCAAGCAAGCTACCCCGATGCTTTTTCACCCAGTCTGCACAGATCAATGCCTTGTTGGATGATGTCTGAATGCAAATTCTGTTTTCCTCATTTCCCTCTACCGTTGAAGCAGATAGCAACGCTGTATATGCTTTCAAAGTGATTTATCAGACTTAATTGGTTTAGGGTATAATTGCTGTAATAAGCAGCTACCCCAACGATTGTTTACCCAGATTGTGAAGTTCAGTCCTTGTTGGTTGTTGCCTGAATGTAAATCCTGTTTTCTACTTTTTCCCCCTGCTGTAGAAGCAGAGAGCAGCACTGTATATGTATTCAAAGTGATGTATCGGGCTTAATTGGTTTAGGGTAGTAACCGTTGTAATAAGCAAGCTACTCCCACGCTTATTTGTTTACCCAGATGATGAAGTGTTGTCCTTGTTGGTTGTTGTCTGAATGCTAATCCTCTTTTCCACATTACCCCCTGCCTTAGAAGCAGAGAGCAACGCTGTGTATGCATTTGAGTGATGTATCAGGCTTAATTGGTTTAGGGTAGTAACTGCCATAATAAGCAAGCTACCCTCACATTTATTTACCCAGATTGCAAATCCTCTTTTCCACATTTCCCTTTGCCGTTGAAGCAGAGAGCAATGTTGGGGTTGCATTAACCGTGCAAGAGATCTTTTTGAGTAAGAGTAGTAATCACCAGGTAGTAAACATTCCAGCAAGCCACCCCCATGGCTCTACTCTTCATTCCCATCCTCTAGGCTTTGTTAAAGGAAGAGTGGCCGGATCTAATATTATAAAACTGATTACAGCAATGAAAGTTTGTAGGGACAGGAATATCCCAGCCATAGTTATTGTATCTGATTCGGAAAAGGCTGATAGGATAGGTAGATACATAGAAGAAAAACTGGCTTAATTAATTTTCCTTCCAGGCTAAAAGGCAATAAAAGGTAAACATTTTGGAAAGAGCTGTAGATTATCTATAGTCACTATATGTTATTCATCACCTCTGTTACTCTTAAGTTTCAGTACAGGTGCAGCAGACTGCAGTGCTTAGGGCCCCACGTAACTCAAAGGAAGGGGGCTCCAGCCTCACTTTTTATTTCTATTTCCCCCCCCCCCATATACTCTCTTGTTCCACAATCAAATTAGGGCAAGTACCAGTAGTCTGTGCGTCCCCCTCCCCTTCATCTTGTGCACAATTCTTGTTAGCAAGGAAATCCATGCAAAGGTGTGGGAACATTGCAGAGCCTGTAAGTGTGTGCTGACTTACAAGCCTCATGCTTACTGGCTGCTGCTGCCTTTCTCACTTTAGGTGAATGGGGAAAGTCCCATGGGGAGGAAGGGAAGGAAGATTAAGAATTATATTGGGGTTTTCTGTTTGGGGGGGGGGGCCTTATGGTGTTTGGGTAAGGGTATTATTTTGTATTGGGGAGGAATATTTCCAGAGATGTATCAGAGGCAAATGTCTTCCGTGTTGTAACATTTAGAGAAAACTAATAAAATCATTTCAACATAAAAAAAGAATTATATTGGTGTGATAGGGATCAAGCTGGATGGACTATGTTGTATGATAAGGACTTCCCAATAGGCTAGCCCTGCCTTTACTCCTTTGTTTTTTATCCTCATGACTTCTTGCTCCAGAACAGGAGTAAGCAGCAATTCCAGTCCTCAAATGCTGCAAGCTGGTCAGATTTTCAGGATAGCTACACAATATGCACGAGAAATATGCGGTATGTATAGATGTATTTTGTGCATATTCAATGTGGATATCCTGAAAATCCAACTATCTTGTGACAATTGAGGACTGGAGTTTGCCTACCCCTTTTCTAGAACTTTTTACTAGAAATGGCTTATTTATGCATTCTCTCGTACCCATCTCTTCTCCACTTTATTTTAAAATATTTATTAATTGCTTTCCAGATTTCAACAAATCGCCTAAAATGATGAATGAATTAAAAACATAAAATTAAAACACAAGTACAAACATAACAACATAATATAACACAGACAAAACCTTTGACTCACATCAAATTAACTCATAGTAAGCTACCCTAACAGGCTTCTTGACAAACTCCTAAATCTTAGATTGGCCACATATGTCTGCTATATTCCACTCCACGGAAAGTAACAGCAGATTTATTATGAGCTTATAGAAATAGACAATAGGAATTGCTGCAAATAACACTAAATGGTTGATTGCAATAATCAGACAAGGCGAACAATCACAATAATTAATACAGTAGTATATGAAGCAAAGGATACATTCCTTAGAATGTTCTTTAGGGTCCAAGATGTCATGCGGCTCCTGAAGCGTGTAATGTTCAGATCATATATAGCTTTGCTTACTGTTATGGTGTTTAAGAGAAATCTAACACTGGCAGCTGTGAGCAAGCTGCCTGAAGCAGGAGGGGGTCCCCTTCATTCTCTGTGTTATCAGTTCTGACCTCACAGTTTAGAGCACATCAGATCCTAGTGCTGCATTGATGTTTACCTTCATACTTGGGTGTTGTCTACAGCTCCCAGATTCTTATCTAATAGTTCTCAGGGTTTCAGCACCAAGGGGCTGATGCAAAAAACTCTCGCTGAAAGCGGGCGCTGTGTATTCAGCGCCCGCTTTCATAACACGCCCCCAGGCACCTCTCCTGGGGGCGCGATGCAATATTTAAATTAGGGCTCGCGTTGTCGAGGAGGCGCTAGGGGCGATTGCGCGCAAGCTGAAAAGAGGTCCGCTGTGGTGGCTGTCCGCCGGTTAAGAAAACGGACGCTGAATTTATCAGCATCCCGTTTTCCTAACCAGCACACACGCAGGGGTTAGGAAAATGGACGCTGATTCAGCGTCCATTCTCCCAACCTGACTACTGGCACCAGAAGGAGTGTATAAAATCAATATTAAAGGGTCGGGCACTTAATATTAATTTAGTCACTCCTTCACTTATTGCGGATTGGTCCCTTTACTGTCACATGTCAGTGAAAGGACCAATCTCCTTTCAGAAGGTTGTCCTTAGCCAGATAAGAATTTACAGGCCGATACAGTACAGTGTGCACTGTTAATTCACGTTTGGATGCACGTTTTCGATGCGCTAGCTTTACCCCTTATTCAGTAAGGGGTAATAATTAGGGATGTGAATCGTTTTTGAACGATTAAAATTATCGTCAGATAATTTTAAAATCGTCCAAAATCGTTAGAGTGCACGATACAATACAAATGCCCACGATTTATCGTCAGGGGCATTTGTATTGTATCGTTAAACAGGGGGCGGGAAAACCGGCACACCAAAAAAACCCTAACACCCACCCCAAACCTTTAAAACAAACCCCCACCCTCCCGAACCCCCCCAAAATGTTCTAAATGACCTGGGGTCCCGGCGCGATGATCCCGGTGCGATGTCCCGCTCTCTGGCCATGGCTGCTGTGAAGAGAAATGGCGCCGGTGGCCCTTTGCCCTTATCATGTGACAGGGCAAAGGTAGCGCCGGCGCCATTTTGATTCCTAGGTCCCGACGTCACGCGTCCAGGAGATCGCTCCCGGACCCCCAGGGACTTTTGGCCAGCTTGGGGGGACCTCCTGACCCCCAGAAGACTTGCCAAAAGTCCCTGGGTGTCCAGCGGGGGTCCGGGAGCGATCTCCTGGACGCGTGACGTCGGGAGCTAGGAATCAAAATGGCGCCGGCGCTACCTTTGCCCTGTCACATAAGGGCAAAGGGCCACCGGCGCCATTTCTCTTAACAGCAGTCGTGGCCAGAGAGTGGGACATCGCGCCGGGATTGCGCCGGGACCCTCCCACTGGACCCCAGGTCATTTAAAACATTTTGGGGGGGTTCGGGGGGGTGGGGGTTTGTTTTAAAGGTTCGGGTGGGTGTTAGGGGTTTTTTGGTGTGCCGGTTTTCCCGCCCTCCCCCGATTTTTAACGATTTCAAAACAAAACAAAACACGACGATCCGATTTTCCTCCCCCCCCCCCCCCAGCCAAAATCGATCATTAAGACGATCGATCACACGATTCACACCTCTAGTAATAATAGCGCGTCAAATGCTCGTCCAACCACCACCCCCCACCCCCGAAACTAATAGCGCCCGCAACATGCAAATGCATGTTGATGGCCCTATTAGTCATTCCCGCACGATACAGAAAGCAAAATGTGCAGCAAAGCCGCACATTTTACTTTCAGAAATTAGCGCCTACCCAAAGGTAGGCGTTAATTTCTGCCGGCACCAGGAAAGTGCACAGAAAAGCAGTAAAAACTGCTTTTCTGTGCACCCTCCGATTTAATATCATGGTGATATTAAGTCGGAGGTCCCAAAAGTTAAAAATAATTAAAAAAAAATAAATTTAAAAATCGGCCCGCAGCTCGCAGGTTGAAAAACGGACACTCAATTTTGCCTGCGTCCGGCTTCCGAACCCGTGGCTGTCAGTGGGTTTGAGAACTGACGCTGGCAAAATTGAGCGTTGGCTGTCAAACTCGCTGACAACCTCCGCTCCTGTCAAAAAAGAGGTGCTAGGGACGCGCTAGTGTCCCTAGCGCCTCTTTTTACCACTGGCCCTAATTTGAATAATTTTTTTTTCTGAATCGCACGCACAGGAGAGTGGCCTGTGCGTACGCCGGGAGAGTAGGCGCTCGCTCGCTCTCCTGCGATTTTTACTGTATCGGCCTGTTGGGTTAGTTGGGAATGTTGCTGGGGCAGGAGGTAGGCATTCTCAAGAGGAACAGAGATAGCCGGTTAAGTTAACGTGCCATAGGGCAGATCTATGGCTAGCCGGATACCACATACTTGGCTAATTCTAATTTATTCAGGATTATTCAGCGGCATGGCTATGCCACTTAATATCCCGGTTAAGTTAGCTGGATATGTGTATTCAGCTAACTTAACTAGCTGCTCAGCGGCTGAATATTTAGCCAAGTATTCTCATGTAAAACCTGAATAATCTTTAATTGTGTGTGGGGAGTGAGTGCCTAGGAGGGGGCTGACACCTAGTAGTTGGATTGGGGGCTCATGACTGCAGGGTTCTGAAGGGAGCCCTGGTGCATGGCCCCCAGCCAAGGACTGACACTGGATTAAAAACAGTTGAGGGGAAAAAATATCCCTGGGAGCTGTGAATGAAGGCTCCTGGCACCAGGATGTATCTACTGGTTCTGATTAAGTTGAAAGCCCAAAGGAGTCTGAGGAAACTGCTGGGTGAAAATAAAACTCAAAGCCCCCTCCATTAACAGTCTCCCAGCTTGTGGTGACATGTGTTGTGCTCAGGATGAGGGCGCACTTTTTCACTTGGCCACAGGTGCCACGTGGCCTGGCTACGGCTCTGTTACTAAGTATAGCAGCCAGCCACAGTCAGCCTTTCCTAGTGAGCACTGTGTGACTTCAGTGTCTTGTTGGACTGAGTAGGACATGTTTTCAAGGAAACAACAGAGACAACATATCGCAGTGAAGTATTTTTCTAATCCAATCTATCGTTGCTCTCCAGATGGAGTAATACTAATGTTGAAGATTGAGTGTGTCTGAGATGTACTATGCAAGTATGTATTCCTTTTGTAGACATTATCTTAAAAGGATGCTGTTTTGAGCTCTCTCAGAGTTCTTAGTTTTCATCTTTTCTTAAACAACCTTTTGGTTGCTGCCCATTTTAGTTTGTCATTGTGCCAGTCAGCAGAGAAAGATAGGCAGGAAGTAGCTCTGTGTTGCAGTTCTTTCTCCCCCTTGGGGGAGGGTGGAGAGTTTGGGTGTGGGACAGGACAGTTGCTTCACTGCTACTGACTTTGTCTTTGGGCAGTATACCAGCCTGTTTTGTGGAGTCTGTCAGCTCAGAAGTCAGAGTCATAACTAGTGCACACAGTGTGACACTCAGTGCAGCATTGTCTCTGTGAAAGTTCTCCACACACACATTAGTGTGACACAGACAGTAAGTATAAAATCAGTTATGGTACCACTAAGAAATTAAAAAAAAAATAATAATAATTTTAATATCCAAAACCGCAGTGACAAACTCCATAATGTCAGAGCTAGGGAAAGGGAGCAAAGGTAAAGGAAATGTATCCTGCCCTGCAGCCAATGAGTTGAGCCAAGACCTCACAGACCTGTGGCAAAGAACTAACCAACTTCTCACCACGGTGGCCAGCCAATTCAAAAAACAGGCTGATAAACAATGACAACCAGCACCGCAGTTTAAGCCTGGATATCTAGTATGGCTGAGCATGCAATATCTGTGGCTCAAGATATCCTCAACTAAGTTTGCATCCAGATTCATTGGACCCTTTCCCATCCTACAGCAAGTAGGAGCTGTAAACTTCCAGTTGAAATTGCCACCCACCTTGAAGATACATGACGTTTTTCATGTTTCCCTTCTGAAGCCACTGATACTTTCCTGGCATTCATGATGACCACCTAGTCCCATGGAGGTGACTTCTGAGAGGGACATTGAATTTGACGTCCAAGAGCTATTAGACTCTCACAGATATCACAATCAAATTGAATATCTCTTCTTTGGAGAAATATCAGACCCAAGGAAAACTCTTGGGAGCCAACATCAAATCTTCAGGAACCTCAGATGGTGAGAGATTTCCATTGATACTTCTTCCAGAAGCCAAAACCAAGAGGTATGAGGAGGAGGCTTAGGAGGGGAGTACTGTAATGTTTGGCCGGCCACGAGAAGGCTCCACGACTGGCTGCACTTACCCATGACAGCTCCCGACATGGAAAGACCCTCCTTTATGGCTGCATACCACCATCCAGCTCCACCCCCATGTGGAAATGCGGTATCAGGAATGCCGCCATCACCCTGATCTCCATGCTGCACCGCCTCCTAGAGCACGCACACATGCACCACTACTGAGGGCCCCATGATGAGAAACAGCCTTTGGCACCATCTGATGATGTCAGGACTCTCTCCATATTTTAGATGGCCAGACCCCTCAATCCATTTCTCAGCAACAGGTCTTCCTGCCTTGCAGTACATATTGTTACCTCTCCTGTGCCTAATTCTTTGCCTTCTTGCCTCGTTGTCTTGCCTTTCTTGTTTGGTTCCTGCTTTGCCTGTGTTCTCTTGTTTTGTCCTGGTTATCTGTGTCCCATATTTTCCCCATCTTGACAGTCTTGGCCTGCTTTCTTGATTTGACCCTCGCCTTGGATCTGGACCTATCTCATGTCTGCCACCTGCCTTTGACCACTGCCTCAGATATTAGGCACTCTCTAGCCTTCCGCCTGCCTCTGACCCTTACACTGGTCCTGGACTACATTCTTTTTGCTGCTTGCCCAGACCCTTGGCTTGTATCCAGTGAATCCCTGTTAGCTGCCTGCCCTGTCCTCAACTTGGCCCTGGACTCTCTCTTTATCTTTGCCCTGTGGGACTCTCGCCTAAGCCCTGCTGGCCCCTGGAACCCAAGGGCTCAACAAGCAGGGAATGGGGCTAGTACAGGTGACTTTCCAGTTCTGTCCCACCCAGGCCACATCTGCCAGCTGTCAGTATGGACCTAGTAGGTTCGCTTACTAGGCTGTACCAACCACGTCACTGCACAAGAGTCCATATCCCTTATAGTCTTTAATTGACTCTACCAACTTATGTGAAAATCCCTGGACATGGGGCCTTGTTTCATGTCAACTGTTTCAGGGGGGGGTCTTGTGAATTAGTCCAAGCTCACTAGTGGATGGTCATAGGAAGTACCTTTGACTAGTGAGCCTTGACTAATTCAAGAAGACCCCCCCCCCTCCCACTGAAACAGTTTGATATGAAACACAGCCCCATGTCAGGGATTTTCAGATAAGTTGGTAGAGTCAGTTAAAGACTTTGGGAAACAATTTTCTTTTGTTTGGATCACTAACAGCTCGATCCAGTAAAGTCCGCGGGAGAGCGGACGAACGCCCGCTCTCCCGGCGCGCGCACCGGCCCCTCGCCGGTGCGCGCTATCCAGTATTTAAATGAGGCGACGCGGTGCAAACGGGGAAAAGGAGGCGCTAGGGACACTAGCGCGTCCCTAGCGCCTCCTTTTGGCCTGGAGCGGCGGCTGTCAGCGGGTTTGACAGCCGACGCTCAATTTTGCCGGCGTCGGTTCTCGAGCCCGCTGACAGCCACGGGCTCGGAAACCGGACGCCGGCAAAATTGAGCGTCCGGTTTTCGGCCCGACAGCCGCGGGCCGAATTCAAAATTTTTTTTTATTTTTTTTTTTACTTTTTTTTACTTTTGGGGACCTCCGACTTAATATCGCTATGATATTAAGTCGGAGGGTGCACAGAAAAGCAGTTTTTACTGCTTTTCTGTGCACTTCCCTGGCGCCGGAAGAAATTAGCGCCGACCTTTGGGCGGCGCTAATTTCTTAGAGTAAAATGTGCGGCTTGGCTGCACATTTTACTTACTGGATCGCTAGGGAATACCTAATAGGGCCATCAACATGCATTTGCATGTTGAGGGCGCTATTAGGTGCCGCGGGCGGGCCGCGTGTTTTCCTCCCCTTACTGAATAAGGGGTAAGGGAAAACACGCGTCCAGAGCAGGGTGACAGTGCGCTCCGACGGAGCACACTTTACTGGATCGAGCTGTCAAGCTGGCACACTGGAATATCTCAAGAGACTCTTAAAGTTTATATAGACCCTGTTCATCATTTTTTTTATATGCAAAGGATTTAAAAATCTTCAAAAATCATAAATATGGACCTGTGAATTTCAGCCTATATAGTGACAATCATTAGGCTGACATAGAGGTGATCTTACAAAATGTCATATTCTTTAATTAATTCCACCAGAATATTTTCATATTTCTATATTATATTTTCCTTGGGTGTTGATTTATGTTTTGGGCTTTTAGTGTGAAATGTTTAGTACCACCATGGGGGACTTTAAGCACCAGTATGTTTTCCTCTGAAACACAGAACATGAATTTACTAATGTTCCACTGCCCCTGATGCAGATTTTTCAAAAGATTTTGAAATACTGCCAGGGTTGGGCATTACTTGTTTGCTAGGGACATAGATAAGTGACCTTGAAATAATTTTATTTGCAAGTTTTCAAAAGTATGCTTTAAAAAAAAAGACTGTACATTGAACAATAATTATAACTGCTTATGCCATTGAATCATGGCAGCCATTGTGTGCTAGATTAGGCATTTATATGATGGTCACTCTCCAAATGCCTAGTGTGTTCAGTTCTTTACTATTGTGGACTTTTTGGTATACCCCTAGTACTACCATATGGGAATTGCTACCTCATATCTAGTTGTCATACCCCTAATACCACCATGGGGGTCTTCGTGCCTGATGCTCAGCTGCCATACCCCTAGTACCACCATAGGGGACTTGCTGGCACATGCCTACCTGCCATGCCTCTTATACTACCACAGGGACCTGACTATTACTACTCTGTCTGCCTACTATGCCCCTTATAGGTCTTGATGCTACTGCTCCACCTACCTCCTATACCTATTAATTATAAGTATGGGAGTTTTGGTACCTCCATGTTGTTTGCTGTTATTTGTTTCTTAGTTGTGTTGGTGTGATTGTTTTTCCCCAGGAAAAAAAAATGAAAAAAAAAAAAAATTGTTCTCCCCTCTACCTATTTTACAGTTCTTTATTTTGTTTTAGCCCTGACCTCTTCAATTTTTCCAGCCTGGATCTCCCACCCTGTTTGATATTTGATTATACTGAAGTGGTTTGTCCCCCAAAAGTCCCCAGTTTGAAGGAAGAAATACAGGCAGAACAGAAAATACAGAGGAGAGAAACCAATTACACTTTCTGAATGTGGTAACACTATCAGAAAGGAAGAGAGAATTCATGCAAAACCAGAAAATCAGGAAATGTAACAGCCAGAGTTCAGTTACAGAAATGGAAAAAGGTTTCTAAATCAAATCTCAACATTTTCAGGAAAACCAAACCACACTCTGCTTTATTCCCCTTCATGGTGCCTTAGGATGCTATTGCCACTTTAGGTACTAGTTTGACTCTCTTGCTGCCATTATGGGTTCATGCTACTGGTGCTGGTGCCCTATTTTGGAGCCTTGGGGTGTTCCTCCCATAGTAGTTTGCTTTTTGGCTTGTTATATTGGGGCGTGTTGTACCCAGAATAAAAATGGGTACAAAATACCCCAGTATAACACCCCTGTTCTAAAATTCTTCTTTATCTTCTATCCCTCCACAGTCCCAGCCCGGTTCTCCCTCTCTGTTTGTTGATTAATGTTTATACTGGGATGCTTTGTCCATTAAAGCCCTCAGTCTGTAGGAAGAAATACCAGGAAAACAGAAAACAAACAGGAGAGAAACCATTTATATTTTCTGAGTGTAGTAAAACTATCAGAAGGGCAGGAAACTAATGCAAAACCAGTTACAGAATATGGGAAAAGGTTTCTAAATAAAATAACCCTCACCCCTTTCCAGGAAAACCAGACTACACTCATTAGAGAACTATTCACATGTTCTGAATGTGATAACAGTTTCCAACAAAAGGCCCATTTCACAAGAAAATAAAATTTCCACCCAGCAGCTAAATCAAGTTCAAGCAGAGAATATAAAAAAAAGCTTATTTCAAAAACATTATACTTATTACAGTTAATTGTCTTGTACTGAATATGACAGTTCAATTGGCAAGTGTGCTTCAACAGACTGATTGACATCTCCTGTTCCATTCTGCTGCATTGCTTTATTCTTAGGCTATACCTTGGGGGCCTTTGTGACACTCATCCTTGCTGCCATGCTCAGACTTTACACCTTGGAATTCTTTCTGCTAATGTGCTTTGCTGCCAAACTCCAGACCTTACACCTTAAGGTGGTCCTGCCACTTTAGGGGACTGCTTTGTACCTCTCATGATGCCTTTCTTTGTGCTGCTCTACCCCTTTACTGGTGCCTGGATGTTTTTCCAGCCACCTTTTCTGCACTGCTACCACTTCTTGGTGCCTGGAAATGAGAACTGCAAGTGAGGTGATCAAATTTGCTGATGACACAAAATTATTCAAAGTTGTTAAAACAGAAGAGGATTGTGAGAAATTGCAAGAGAACATTGAACAACTGGGAGACTGGGCATGCAAATGAAATTTAATGTGGACAAGTACAAAGTGTTACATTAGGAAAGAGTAACCCAAATTACAGCTACACAATGCAAGGTTCCACATTAGGAGTCACCATTCAGGAAAAGGATCTAGGCATCATCATTGATAATACATTGAATTCTGCTCAGTGTGCAGCAGCAGCCAAGAAAGCAAGTAGAATGCTAGGGAGTATTAGGAAAGGAATGGAGAATAAAACTAAGAATATCATAATGCCTTTGTATCGCTCCATGGTGTGATCTCATCTTGAATATTGTGTGCAGCTTTAGTCACCACATCTCAAATATGATATAGTAGAATTAGAAAAGATTCAGACAAAGGCAACCAAAATGATAAAGGGAATGGAACGATTCTCCTATAAGGAAAGGCTAAAGAGTTTAGGACTTTTCAGCTTGGAGAAGAGATGGCTTGGAGGAGATATGATGGAGGCCTATAAAATAATGAGTGGAATGGAATGATTAAACTTTAATCAGTTATTTACTCTTTTGAAAGTACTAAGAGCAGGGGCACACAATGAAGTTACTGGGTAATATATTTAAAACTAATATGAGAAAATATTTTTTTACTCATCGCATAATTAAGCTCTGGAATTAATTGTTAGAGAATTTGGTGAAAGCTATTAGTGTAGCTGCATTTAAAAATGGTTTGCTTATTTTTCATATAAACAGCTGGGAATCTATCAACCCCTTGGGATCCTGCCAGGTACTTGTGACCTGGATTGGTCACTGTTGGTAAAAGAATACTAGGCTTGATGGACCTTGGTCTGACCCATTATGTCAAGTCTTATGTTCTTATGTTAATGCCACTTTGGATGGCAGTTTGCCTCTCATGCGACCATCAAGAGTTTACACCACTGTTGCTGGTGTCCTATTTTGCAGTCATGGGGTGTTTTTTCTCACACTAGCTTTCTTCTTTGCTCCTATGATGATATCTTGGAGAAATCCTATCAATGCTGGTACCATTTTGCTCCTTTACGGAGCCTTAGGCTACTCATGCCATTTTGGTGCCACTTTGCCACAGTCTAGGTAACTTGGAGCTCTTTCCCCCGTAAGTTCCATGAGACATACTGGAGTCCAAAATAGGCTGCTATGCTTCCCCTATTGAGTTTACTAGCAAATGAAAAATGAAGCAAATGAATAAACAAATCATTTTTCTTTGACTTGAACTAACTTTAAAACAAATGTATGAAAGAAAATATTTGGTTTTCTTCTGCACATCTCTACAAATTAAACACAATAATGGAATAATGGGAGATTAGATCCCTAATATTGATTAGTAAATGTCTTGTCGGGGAATGCTAGGAAGATATAGTTTCTAGATGCTATAAATTACTACTTTATGAATAAATGGTCCTGGAACCCATGAGAGGAGGGAATACTCCAGATTTAATCCTCACTATGATGCAGGATCTGGAGGGACAGGTAATTGTGATGAGGCCAGTTCACAATAGTGATCATAACCTAATCAAATTTAACATAATAGAAGGGAGGACATTAAGGAAAACTATTGTGGTAGCATTTAACTTTAAACAAGGAGACTATGATAACGTGAAAATTTTAGAAAACAAAAAGCTAAAAAGAGTAGTTGCAATGGTTAAACATTTAAATGATGAATGGATGCTTTTTAAAAACACCATCTTGGAAGACAGACAAGATGTATTCCATGTATCAGAACAGGTAGAAAGAAGACCAAATGACTGCTAACATAGTTAAATGGTGAAGTGAAAGAGGCTATTAAAGCCAAAATGATATCTATCAAACACTGAAACATATATCCTAATGAAGAAAACAGGAGAGAACACTAGCACTGGCAAGTTAGATGTAAAGCATTAATAAGGCCATCCAAAAGAAAATTTGAAAAGAAGCTTGCCAGATAGGAAAAAAACCAAAATAAAAACTTTCAAGTATATTCAAAGCAAGAAACCTTTGAGAGAGTCAGTTGGACTGGTAGATGATGATGGGGTAAAAGGGGTGCTCAGGATCAACAAAGCCATATCAAAAAAACGAAATAAATTCTTTGCTTCCATTTTTATGGAGGAGGGATTCAGAGAGATAGCTGTGCTGGACACATTCTTTGAAGTTCAGAAAAACTGTCAAGTGAAGCAAATCACAGTAAACTGGGAACATGTAATAGAGTAAACTGACAAATCTAAAGAGTAACAAAGTTTCTGAAAAAAATAAAAATGAAAATTGAAAGGTGGCCAATATACACCCATTTTTTAAAAGGGTTCTTAGAGTGATCAAGAAACTTGGTACTAGTCGAAATGGTAGAAACTATTCTAAAGAACAAAATTACTGACTGTCTGGATAGACACACATTATGGGGACAGAGCCAACATATATTTAGCAAATAGAAGAATTATAAATCTGATTTTTTGAAGGCGTTAATAAACATGTGGACAAGGGAGAGTCAGTTGATACAGTGCATCTGGATTTTCAAATGGTGTTTTGCAAAATACCTTATGAGTGGCTCATCAGGAAATTAAAAAATCATGGGATAGGAGGTAATATCCTATTGTGGATTGGTAACTGGCTAAAAAAGGGGTTTTCAACTCAGTCCTCAGGACATACCTAGCCAGTCAGGTTTTCAGGATATCCATAATGAATGTACATGAGAGAGATATTGATGGTGGATATCCTAAAAACCTGAGTGGCTAGGTGTGTCCCGAGGACTGGTTGAGAATCCTTAGGCTAAAACATAGAAAACAGAGAGTAGGACTAAATGATCATGTAACTCTTTTATCTAAAGTGGCATATTCCCCAATGGCACATAAAAATAATGTATACTGGAACAGTCTTCATTAGTATTTGTCCTCTCCTTCTTGTTTTATCCCAGGGGTGAGTCCTTTCTATGATGATGGGGGGGGGGGGGGGGGGGGGGATGCTGATGCTTATGGCTCAGGCAGTGGTATGAATCTTTCAACAGTATGTATCTGTTTATCAGATAATGTGCTATAATGCTACTAAACTGGGACAGGTAAGTGGAATCAGAACTGGGTGTTCAAATAATAGTTTACTGATTTGGTAAAAAGTTAAATCAATGTCCAATCAATAAACAGAAATTACAGCTGAATGTCCTCTTCTCTCTGTGTAAATGTCTCTGGCTCAGGCTCTTTGGGTGATTCCTACCACTCCTGTACTGAGGGTATAAGTAAAATCCTACTCTGCACGGGATCCCTTTATAACTTGGAACAATCCCACCACAGTTGCTTTTACTTTTACCCAGCCTGTGTCTGTGTCTCTGGAAGGTCTCCAATTATGGTCGTCTTCCTTCTTTCTCCAAACTCAGTTCTGATGACTTTTCAGAGGGAAAGGTCTACAGATGACAAAGATCAGGCTATACAGCCCAGACTCCACGGGAGTGGAGGGGTAACAGAAACCTCCTTGCAAACAGAAAGAGAAGTCCTTCAAACAACTATACAAAAGCTCTCTGGGGTGCTACTGTCACTGCAGTTCTTCTCTGACCTAGAAAGGAGCTAACAGGACTTCAGTATTCCACAGAATGGCCATCTCCAGGAGGAACCCAGGCTACACTCCAGTAAAAACAACTCTCAATGAGAAAATCTTAAATAAAGTATCTGTCCTAAACTTAAGGTAGATCCTTAACAAGCAGGGAGTGACTAGAAAGGATTTTTCTCCCAAAATATACCTCACTCTAAATATAATAATCTAAGAGCGAATTAGAGGTGTGCATCCATTTTCCACATATTTGTAATCCGCAACTTATTTTTTGCTATCTGTTAAATACGTGGGTAGGCGAAACGCATCGCGACTCCCCATGTATTTAACAGATTTCTGTTTTATTCGGCCTCCTAAATAAAAATTTAAACCCCCCCCACCCTCCTGACCCCCCCCAAGACTTACCAAAACTCCCTGGTGGTCCAGCGGGGAGTCCGGGAGCCATTCCTTGCACTCTCACACCTCGGTGCTGGTTTCATCATGGCGCCGATAGCCTGTGTCACAGGGGCTACCGGTGCCATTGGTCAGCCCCTGTCACATGGTCACCGGTGCCATCTTGTGCTCCTACCATGTGACAGGGGCTGACCAATGGCACCGGTAGCCCCTTTGACATAGTATGGGCAAAGGCTATCGGCGCCATTTTGAGACCTGGCATTGGACGGCAGGTCGCTCCGGGACCCCCTTGGACCCACAGGGACTTTTGGCCAGCTTGGGGGGCCTCCTGACCCCCACAAGACTTGCCAAAAGTCCAGCGGGGGTCCGGGAGCGACCTCCTTGCACACCGGCCGTCCGATGCCAATACTCAAAATGGCGCCGATCGCCTTTGCCCTCATTATGACACACATAGTAAGGGCAAAGGCGATCGGCACCATTTTGAGACTCAAAATCACCGTCCGATGCCAGTACTCAAAATGGCGCCGATCGCCGTCATAGTGAGGGCAAAGGCGATCGGCGCCATTTTGAGACTCAAAATCGCCGTCCGATGCCAATACTCAAAATGGCGCCGATAGCCTTTGCCCATACTATGTCACAGGGGCTACCGGTGCCATTGGTCAGCCCCTGTCACATGGTAGGAGCACAAGATGGCGCCGGTAGCCCCTGTGACACAGGCTATCGGCGCCGTGATGAAACCGGCAAACGAGTGCAGCGATGGCTTCCTGACTCCCCGCTGGACCACCAGGGAGTTTTGGTAAGTCTTGGGGGGGTCAGGAGGGTGGGGGGTTGTAGTTAATTTTAATTTTAGCTGGGACAATAATTTAACTCGCCGTAGTAACGTATTTACAGATCGACAACTTATGGAATTCTCCATACTTCTGCATGAAACGGAATTGACCCCCCACGAATACGTATCACGTACGCAACGAAAACTTTTTGGCTGCACATCTCTAGAGCGAATCAGTCTCTAAAACCTGAACTCAAATGTCACACCTAATCTACTCCTAGTCCCCACTTATAGACAAAGGATCCACCTACTATAGACAGCCTCTGAGGGAGGTGCTGATAAGTGGTGTCTCCTTTTGCTAGCTAACTTCTCTGGTAGGGAATTAGGGCCATCTAGTGGCCAACCAGGGGGTTGCCATAATCATTTCTTTCCATAGAGAAAGATAAATAGTATCAGCAAGCTGGACATGAGAGACTGAAAAACTGTCCTCATCAGTCGTCTCAATCATGTACCCAAAATTAATCTTTAAACAATGTCCTCGATTCACCTGTATTTACATTTTATTTTTCGTATGCAATTAAACACTAAGCCTCTAAAACATAGTTCTTGAAAGCCAATAATAGTGCTATAAACAGATGTCAGCTGGTATTTCGTTAAAACACTAAGGGGTAGATTTTCAGACAGGGCGCCCTCGCGTACTTTTGTAGGCGCATCAGGCGCAAACAAAAGTACGCTGGATTTTAGTAGATACGCGCGGAGCCGCACGTATCTGCTAAAATCCTGGATCGGCGCGCGCAAGGCTACCGATTTCGTGTAGCCGGCGCGTGCCGAGCCGCGCAGCCTACCTCCGTTCCCTCCGAGGCCGCTCCAAAATCGGAGCGGCCTTGGAGGGAATTCGCTAACACCCTCCCCTCACCTTCCCCTCCCCTACCTAACCCACCCCCCCGGCCCTGTCTAAACCCCCCCCCTACCTTTGTTGGGGGATTTACGCCTCCCAGAGGGAGAAGTAAATCCCCACGCGCCAGCAGGCCACTGGCGCGCCTAGACGCAACCCGGGGGCGGTTCCGGAGGGCGCGGCCACGCCCCCGGGCCCGCCCCCGAAACGCCGCGTCCCGCCCCGAAAACGGCGCGCCGATCGGCCCCGTCCCCAACACACCCCCCTCGGAAAACCCCGGGACTTACGCGAGTCCCGGGGCTCTGCGCGCGCCGGCAGGCCTATGTGAAATAGGCGCACCGGCGTGCAAGCCCTGCTCGCGTAAATCCGGGCGGATTTACGCGAGCAGGGCTCTTAAAATCCGCCCCAAAGTGTATATGCAAATTCTTAACTTGAACAGTGTTTTGCTTTGGATGTCAGCGTCTCATCTTGTCATTGAGAATTCAAACTGTATGCACATATTTTGTTTGGAGCTCTTTTTGGTTATATGTTATCGTTTTAGCTGTCAAGTTGCACTTTTATATTGAGTGAAAGATAAATAGTGACATAGCTCTGTGATCTGTACTGGAACCAGTGCTTTTTAATATAAGAACATAAGAACATAAGAAATTGCCATGCTGGGTCAGACCAAGGGTCCATCAAGCCGAGCATCCTGTTTCCAACAGAGGCCAAACCAGGCCACAAGAACCTGGCAATTACACAAACACCAGGAAGCTCCCATGCAACTGATGCAAATAATAGCAGTGTATTCCCTAAGTAAACTTGATTAATAGCAGTTAATGGACTTCTCCTCCAAAAATGTATCCAAACCTTTTTTTTAACCCAACTGCACTAACCACATCCTCTGGCAACAAATTCCAGAGTTTAAATGTGCGTTGAGTGAAAAAGATTTTTTTCCGATTAGTCTTAAATGTGCTACTTGCTAACTTCATGGAATGCCCCTAGTCCTTCTATTATCCGAAAGTGTAAATAACTGATTCACATCTACTCATTCAAGACCTCTTATGATCTTAAAGACCTCTATCATATTCCCCCTCTGCCATCTCTTCTCCAAGCTGAACATGCCTAACCTCTTCAGCCTTTCGTCATAGGGGAGCTGTTCCATCCCCTTTATCATTTTGGTTGCCCTTCTCTGTACCTTCTCCATTGCAACTATATCTATTTATAGTTATAAATATAACAATATATTTATACATGGTCTGGATAAAGGTATGATGAGTGAGGTTAACAAATATACAGATGACACAAAATTATTCAAGCTAATTAAATTACAAGTTGATATGAGGAATTGGTGAAACTGGGGAATTGGGCATTTAAATTGCAGAAGAAATGTAATGTGGACAAGTGTAACGTGATGCATATAGGGAAGAATAAACCAAACTATAGTTACTTGATGCTGGGTTCCATATTAGGTGTCATCACCAAGGAAAAAGATCTTGGAGTTGCTGTGAAAAATATTTTGAAATCCTTGCCTCAATGTGCAGCATTGGTTAAGAAAGCAAATAGAATATTGGTTATTATAAGGAAAGGAATAGAAACTGAAACAGAGATATCATAATGCCTCTTTATCAATCCATAGTGTGCAGTTCTGGTTGCCCCATCTGAAAGAAAGATATATCAGAACTAGAAAAGGTACAAATTGATAAAGGGGATGGAATGGCTCCCCTTTGAAGAAAGGCTAAACAGGTGTCAGGCAAAATAGTAAAAACTATCATAAAGATTAAAATTGCTGATTATATAGATAGGCATAGTTTAGTGCAGGGGTCGGGAACCCATGGCTCGCGAGCCAGATATGGCTCTTTTGAGGGCTGCATCTGGCTCGCAGACAGTCGCCACACTTTCCCGCTGACCTAGCTGCTCCCCGGTCCTCCTCCGCCCGGGCTTAAAATGCTGTCAGCCCGGGCGGAACGCGGCAGGACAGCTGGAGTCAGCGGCACCGGCGTGTTCTCTTCTTCCCGCCCCCCCCGCGGCCCGGAAGAGGAAGTGGAGAGTATCGGGTGCGTGCGCGGCAAGAAGAGGCCACGCTAGTGCGCTCGGCATCGGCCCGAAGAAAAGAAGACTGCAGCGCGGCTCGGAGGAAAATGAAGAGCTTCAACCGCGGCCGATGGGACTCCGCCTCCGCTGAAAATGAAGAGGTTAGCGTTGGGAGGAGGCTGCTGCTGCTGCCGCGAGTTCCCGGGGTGGGGGGGAGAGAGAGTGAATGAGTGAGCTCTCATTCACTCTCTCTCTCCCCCACCCCGGGAACTCGCGGCAGCAGCAGCAGCCTCCTCCCAACGCTAACCTCTTCATTTTCAGCGGAGGCGGAGTCCCATCGGCCGCGGTTGAAGCTCTTCATTTTCCTCCGAGCCGCGCTGCAGTCTTCTTTTCTTCGGGCCGATGCCGAGCGCACTAGCGTGGCCTCTTCGTGCCGCGCACGCACCCGATACTCTCCACTTCCTCTTCCGGGCCGGGGGGGGGGCAGCTGTGTGTGTGTGTGTGAGAGAGATTGCATGTATGTGAATGATTGAGAGCCTGTACATGTGAAAGAGAGTATGTCTGTGATTGAGAGCCTGCCTGTGATAGAGAGAGAGAGCATGAATGTAAGTTTACCATTGGGAACCTGTATGTGTAAGTTTGTGATTGAAAACCTGTTTGTGTGAAAGAGTATGTGTGTATGATTGAGATCCTTTGTGTGTGAGAGAGATAATGTGTATGTATGATTAAGAGCCTGTGTGTATAAGTAAGAGAGATCATGTGTGTCTGTGTGTGATTGAGAGCTGATTTAGGTGAGGGAGTATGTGATTGAGAGCCTGTGTGTAAATGAGAGAAAGAGAGGACATGTTTGTAAGCATGTGAATGAGAGTCTGTGTGTGAGAGAAAAAGACAGCATGTATTTATGTGATTGAAAGCCTGTGTGTGTGTGTAAGCGTGAAAAGATAGACAGCATGTGTGTAAATGTGTAATTAAGAGCCTATATAAGTGAGAGAGAAAAAGCATGTGTATATGTGAGTACTGAGAGCATTTGTGTATAGGTGTGTCATTGAGAGCCAGTGTGAGAGAGAGCGCTGGTATGTGACTGAGAGGAGAAAGTTCCAAGCAAACCACCCCGCCTCCTGCTAATGCAAAACAATCTCAGGACACCTAGATATCAAACGTTCCCAGGTATGCAGAGCAAAAAAATTTTTGTATCCTTATTATTTTTCATTACTGGGTCTTTGTGTCTGCTATTTTGAAATATTTTGTTGGTATCTGGAAATGTTTTAACTGAGTTTTTAATTATTGGATATTCCACTCATCAGCTGTTTCGAAATATGTTCTTTTTGTTAGTACAGTTTTACTGCTGATGATTTTATATTTCTTGATTTGTTTTATAAGGATGGGTGATGTTTCTTTTTTCCTTTGTTACACTGCATACAGAGACTCTGGCTTGTTGCAGTTTCCAATTCAGTTTTTTCTACATGCTTCTTGTTATGCGTTTTGGTCTTTTTATTCTATGTTAGGTGAGGGACAGCACGTGATTCAGGTGAGGTTTTCTGCTGGCGTGTAGTTTCTGTGTAGGACTCTATAGCAGCCTGACTTGGTCCGTTTTCCTAATAGGAGATGTATTGGTGTCTTAAGGCCTGGTGTAATATTTTCAGAGACTTATTGTACTTTAAAAGTGTGATCTTACATAAAATGCACACATTTACTTGTATTTAGTTTTAAACATATTGTATGGCTCTCATGGAATTACATTTTAAAATATGTGGCGTTTATGGCTCTCTCAGCCAAAAAGGTTCCTGACCCCTGGTTTAGTGGATCAAAGACAATATGGATTTAGCCAAGGGAAGTTTTGTCTCACCAATCTGCTACATTTTTTTAAGCGCATAAATATGTGGATAAAAGTGAACCCGTTGATATAGTGTATCTGGATTTCCAGAAAGCATTTGACAAAGTCCCTCATAGTTTCTGGTCTTCCTGTCATTTCTTTATTATTTATCCCCCCCCCCCCCATGTATATTTCTTTCTATCCACCAGCTATGTACCCTCAGATCATTATCTTCTCTCACTTCCTTCTAATCTTACCCTTCCTGCCACTGCCATCTCTCTCATCATCTCTTCTTGTCTCTTCCCTCTAAACATGATCTCTACTCATCTTACAGCCCTTCTCTTGGTTTACTTATACTATCAAATCCCCTCCTCTATATCCACACAGTTCTTTTCCCAGGCCCCTTCACCTCTCTCTCTTCTTCTTAAATTACTTTCACCTAGCTACTCACCCCCCCTGCTCCCCTTATTACAGTCCATGTCCTGTCTCCCAGCTTGTATCCCTTTTTCCATTCTCTCAGCTATTTTCCCCATTCTCACAGTCCATGCCCTCCAGCCCCTCACGCTCACAGTCTGAGTCTACTCCTCTCCTCCCACAATTCTTCTTCCAATCCTCTTCTCTTCACAGTTCTTCACTTCCTCCTCTCCCAGCCAGAATTCCTCCTTTCAGTTCCTCTCCTAGACTCTCACAGCAATGAACCCACAGAACTGGTGCCCTTGCGTGCATGCAAAAACACACAGACTCTCTCTCTCACACACACACAGACATTCTTACACACACACACAGACATTCTTACACACACACAGACTCACACACACACAGACATTCTTACACACACACAGACTCACACACACAGAGACATTCTTACACACACACACAGACATTCTTACACACAGGCTCACTTACTCTTCTCCCCCTCCAGTGCAAGTGACAGCAGCCTCTTCTTTGGACCCACTTGGGGTTGGGACCCTTCCTCTCTCTCCTGCTTGCATGGGCCAGTGCTGCTTCTTGCTCTTGCTCAATTCTCTCTTCTGGCTGCACAGGCACAGCTGACGCTGCTCTGTTTTATGTGCCAGGACCACGCCTTCCAGCCGATGCCGTTGCTGTTTCCCCACAGTGATTTTACCAACTCCTTCCAGTGGCGTGGGCCAATGCCACATGAATTCCTCTTCCAGGCTTGCACAGGCAGAATGGAGGAGGCACAATTGCCATGGTTCTGCCACTAGGAAGATTCCATTGATGATTTGCTGCTTATAGATCACATCTGAGCAGGGCTGATGGAAGGACTAGGGCGCCTAGTCCACAGGCTCTGGTTGTGGTAGCCCCTGACTCCCCACAATCTCTCTGAATTAACTTTTGGGTCAGTTAACTAGGGTCCCCAACAGTTCAGTGCTTGCGGCTTTGCCCCCCCCCCCACCCCACCCCTCGGTATGGGAGAGGGAAAGAGAGAGGACACTGCCAGCAAGGTCACAGAAGCGAAAGAATGCTGATTTCATTTGTACATCCCCTCCCCCCACACATGTATGGTTTTTCCAACTTGTTGTATCACTGGATGATCTATACAACATTATATTTACAGACTGCATCCCAAATTATTTCCTAAAGATACCCTAATAACTGGTTTTGTTTTTTCTGTTTCCTATGCATCCTGATGTTAGACAATACAAGACCAGACTTAAAGGACAGGAAAAGCAGGATGCAAAAAAAATTGTTGCAAGCATTTATAATTTTTGAAAGCCGAAGAATTTCAATGAGCAAGTTTTACAAGTGAAAACATGTGCAAAAGTACTGTGGAGCTCTTGCCCAATCTTTCTGTTTTAGCTTTCTGCTATCAAGGTCCTGCAGCATTGTTTCCTCAAGTCTTTGCTTGTTTGAGGGGTCCCAAGGAAAGTTTAGTAAGCAGTGTGACCCTGTAGGGGGGAACACACTGGGTAGAGTAGGTCAGAGGAATAACATCTTTCCACAGCACACACACCTTCTCCGGAGGTTGCTGCGATGGGCGATTTCAAATGTTGATATAGAGGGACCTCTAGTGTTTTCTTTTTTTTTTTTTAATTTTTTATTTATGCTGATTTTTTACAATCTTACAAAGAAGAAAAGAGAAAATAATACAGATTCTCAATATTTATATAACAGTGTAACATTCTGTAGAATATATTTATGATCTGTAATAAAGAATAAGGAAAAGTAATGCTCCAGGATTGAGAAAGAAATTTGAGCGGTCTAAGGAAAACAGGATAACCTTTTACATTTGAAAAAGAAAAGACATCTCCTAGATATACTATATTTTCTGCTTCATTCCTATTGCTAATTTTCATGGGGGAAAAGAATCAAGAAATTTTCTTAACTGTTATTTCAAAATAAACATATTTTTGACCATTTCTCCAAACTTCACACCTACATGGGTATTTTGCAATCATTTTCCCACCCTTACATTCCACGTCTGTTCTTAATTCTAAGAATTTTTTCCTCCTTAGTTGGGTTGTTCTGGAAAGATCTGGGTAAACCCAGATCTTTCCATCGTGGAAATTTTCTGTTCTTTTTTTCATAAACAATCTGAAAACAGCATCTCTGTCTGTTGCAAAAACAAAACTAACATGTAATGTTGTTCTATTTTCAATTTTAGAATCTAGTGTGACTTCTAATACCTCAGATAGATTTAATGATATTCCTTCAGCTTTATTCCCTTCTGCTGTATTACTCTTAATTAGGGATGTGAATCGTTTTAGGACGATTAAAATTATCTTCCGTATGGAAAATGGCGCCGGCCATACGCGTATGGCCGGCGCCATTTTCCGTACGAAAACGATTCGCGGCGGGAAATCGCTCCCTGACCCCCGCTGGACCTCCAGGAACTTTTGGCCAGCTTGTGGGGGGCCTCCTGACCCCCACGAGACTTGCCAAAAGTCCAGCGGGGGTCCGGAAGGACCTCCTGCCGTCCAATCGTGTTCGTCTATGGCCGCCGCCATTTTTCGGCGCCATTTTGGAAAATGGCGCCGGCTGAAGACAACAAGATTCAGGAGCAGGAGCCCGTTCCGGACCGCTGCCGTTCTGGACCGCCGCTGGACCCGCAGGTTATTTAACTCATTTGGGGGGGGTTCGGGAGGGTGGGGGATTTAATTTAAAGGGTCGGGGGTGGGTTTTAGGGGGTTTTAATGTGCCGGTTTTGCGATTTTTAGATTTTTCACGATTTTTCACGATTTTTCACGATATTTTACCCCCCCAAACGGCAACAATACGATTCCCTCCCCCTCCCAGCCGAAATCGATCGTTAAGACGATCGAGGACACGATTCACATCCCTACTCTTAATATCAACATAGTATATTTTAGATATAGTAGGCATTGATTTTTCAGGCCATTTCAATATATATGTTAAATACTCCTTGAACATGTCTAAAGGTGAGACTAGATTAAGCTTAGGAAAGTTCAATACTTTTAAATTTAAGTATTTTTGTTGATTTTCAATCATCTCTAGTCTTTTATTGTGTAATATCTCAGTTTTTGTAAACCTTTGATGACAGGTTTCAAGTGTATTCAATCTTAATTCCATCCCTTGTTTTTCTTTATCAATTTTTTCTATCGAGGATTCCAGTTTTTTTGATTGAAGATTCGCATCAATAGTTTGCTGCGTTAATTTTACTATTGCAGTTTCCAGAGAAACAATAGCAGACCATAAAGAATCCAGTGTTATTTCATTTGGTTTAATTGGTAGTATTTTCAATTCTATTCCTGTTCCTGATTCTTCTTTCCCCTTATTAGCTAGGTCCTCTCCATTGCCTTCATTTATTAAAGAGGAAATTTGAAATACTTCTGTAGAAATTACTTGTGGCAGTGGAGGGGTACACGGAGCTCCGGGGCTAAGAGATGTTTCGGTCGGTAGATCAGGCACCCACTCAGTGCCTCTATCTACAATGACCACCTCCTCCGGTTGAATTCTAGGAGTGGATGAAAAGAATGCCGGTATCTGAGATTGAAGTGGCTCAGATAAAGAGGGTGTTGTTACCTCTCTTATCTTTGCCTTTCTTTTTGTATGCGGCATTTTATTAAAGAAATATATTAATGGTACCAAGTACTACTTTTCTCCAAAGTCTTCTCTATTTAAAAAAATAACCTGGGCGGGTTGGGAGCATTGGGATAAATAAAGGTGATAACTCACTTTACGAGAATATCCGAGCAAGCCCAGGTACTTCCCAGTGGCGACAAGCGCCGAGGGAGACTGGCTTTTAAAGACGCCAGTCGCTGGATTATGACGTCAGCGTTGCTGGTCCGTGGGCGGCGCTCCGGAAACCGGGAAGCAAGTTTCCTTCACCCTTTCACAAAGTAAGAATTTGTAGGCTCACCAGGCAAATTTTTAAGGCAAAGAGTTCTCTTTTTCCCCACTCCTTTTCCCAACCTCAAGTGTTTTCTAAGAGTAGTGAGAAGCAGCAGTCGTAGGAGAGAGTAAATGTGAGAGCTCAAGGGATGGGGGGAGAATAATTTCTGCAGGCAGAATACCTTGGCTGGAGTTAGAACCTTTGCTTTCTTTCAGATAATAGCTGGACACCCGAAGCTAAGGGCTCTCTTTATTTATTTTTTTCTTTGGAAGGAAGATTTTTCCGCCTTTCCTTCCTAAAGAAAGAAAGAAGAGATTGCCCAAGAAATGGAAGCCTTCAAGGTTCTTGTCCAATGTGGGAGGGAGCCTGGTAGCTAAATTTATGGAAGAAGTTTTTAATTTTATGGCTGGAGGTTGTCCTGTGGTATTGGAAACCTTGCAGTTTGTCCAGTGGCATACAGGGTGGAGAGCAGGGAGAGGCCACGACCCTGGACATCAGACTTTGGGAGGGCACTGACCAACCATCGAGTATCAATACTCGATGCTTCTGCTTCTCAGGGTGTGTGCACATACCTAGGAAATCTGACTCCTTCCCTCCCGTTCCTTGCATGCTTCCTGCCGGTGGGGGTGGGAGTTTGAAACAGGGGGATTAGGGAACAGAATGATCCTTCTTTTCTTTGCCTCTGTCTATTCCAAGCCCACCCCCTTCCCTTACTGTTCCCTGCAGCACAGAGGGGGAGACAGATCAAGAGGAAGAGAGGGGTTGGATTAGGGAACAAAGTGGAACTTTTCTTATCTGTCAAGTCTGCTCCAGCCTCAGCCCTACCACCATTAGGGATGTGAATCGTTTTTTGACGATTTAAAATATCGTCCGATATATTTTAAATCGTCAAAAATCGTTAGAAGCGCGATACAAAAGGAATTCCCCCGATTTATCGTCAAAAATCATAAATCAGGGGGAGGGGAAGGGGGAGGGCGGAAAAACCGGCACACTAAAACAACCCTAAAACCCACCCCGACCCTTTAAAATAAATCCCCCACCCTCCCGAACCCCCCCAAAATGCCTTAAATTACCTGGGGTCCAGAGCGGGGGTCCCGGTGTGATCTTTTACTCTCGGGCCTGCGGTGCGTTGTAGAAATGGCGCCGGCGCTACCTTTGCCCTGTCATATGACAGGTCAAAGGTAGCGCCGGCGCCATTTTGTTTTTTGTCCCCCGATGTCAGGAGCGTAGGAGATTGCTCCCGGACCCCCGCTGGACCCCCAGGGACTTTTGGCCAGCTTGGGGGGGCCTCCTGACCCCCACAAGACTTGCCAAAAGTCCAGCAGGTGTCCGGAACGACCTCCTGCAGTCGAATCGTTTTGCCGTACGGCCGGCGCCATTTTGTGCAAAATGGTGCCGGCCGTACGGCAACACGATTCGACTGCAGGAGGTCGTTCCCGGACCCCCGCTGGACCCCCAGGGACTTTTGGCCAGCTTGGGGGGGCCTCCTGACCCCCACAAGACTTGCCAAAAGTCCAGCAGGTGTCCGGAACGACCTCCTGCAGTCGAATCGTGATGCCGTACGGCCGGCGCCATTTTGCGCAAAATGGCGCCGGCTGTACGGCAAAACGATTCAAGTGCAGGAGGTCATTCCTGGACCCCCGCTGGACTTTTGGCAAGTCTTGTGGGGGTCAGGAGGCCCCCCCCAAGCTGGCCAAAAGTCCCTGGGGGTCCAGCGGGGGTCCGGGAGCGATCTCCTACGCTCCTGACGTCGGGGGACAAAAAACAAAATGGCGCCGGCGCTACCTTTGACCTGTTATATGACAGGGCAAAGGTAGTGCCGGCGCCATTTCTACAACGCACCGCAGGCCCGAGAGTAAAAGATCACACTGGGACCCCCGCTCTGGACCCCAGGTAATTTAAGGCATTTTGGGGGGGTTCGGGAGGGTGGGGGATTTATTTTAAAGGGTCGGGGTGGGTTTTAGGGATGTTTTAGTGTGCCGGTTTTCCCGCCCTCCCACGATTTACGATTTACACGATATTTACAAAAACAAAACTGCGACGATCCGATTCCCTCCCCCCCCAGCCGAAATCGATCGTTAAGACGATCGATCACACGATTCACATCTCTAACCACCATTCCTCCTGTTCTCTTCACCCTGACTGGGAAGGAAGGGGCTGGAGAAGAAAGCAGAGAGCTGTTCTCAGTTGACTGACGATGCTTGCACCAGCCCTGTGTGCTCATTCCTAGCCAAGAAGATAGGACTGGGTTTGGGGAGGGAGGAATAGGGGTGCGCAGATGTGGTGAGGTCATGGAGGAGAAGAGTGCTGAAATAAAATTTGCGAATAGAGGGAAGAGTGATGAGCTCATCCATGGAGGAAGGAAGATAGAGAATGTGTGTGTCAGTTACAGAGAAGGAGTCTGCTTGTCCATTTGTGTGTGTGTGTGTTAGAGAAAAGCTGAGGATCTATGTGCACTTGACATTGCTGCCCCTCTCCCGTGCAGCCTCCTGCGTGAGCAGATTATGCTTCTCTGCTGAGCCCTCCTGTGCCATTGTGTTCCCTCATTCCCACCCCCACCCCCACCTTTCCTGACTCCCTTTTGCTACAGCTCACCACCCAGCACTTTCACCTGTGCCACCATTTCCCCTTCCAGCAGTTGGCAAAAAGCAGGATCTTGTTCCCATTTTTGGCTCTCACCTTCAATATGCCCTTCACTGTTATCGCCCAGTAGGCACACTGTGTGGCTGCACAGACACCATACATTAATGCATCTCCTCTATATGAGGCGGCGTGCAGTGTGATGTAATGAGGCAACAGTGACGTATGAAGGCCCAGGAAAAGCATGGACAGAAGTGGAACAATCCTAAAGTTCCTTTTTACATTTGTATTATTGTATTTTCTGTGACATTATTGCTGTGAGAAAGGTGGGGGTGGGGGGAAGGGAACAAATGGAAACATTGGCCTTTGGGCACCAGAGTCCCATGGTGCCCTAAGTTCATGCCCATGTCTCTTGGCTTGAGGGATTCAGTGCAAATACAAAAGAGACTTTTTGGAGACGTGAGTACCCAGTTGGTGCTCCTTTGCTGGAAAAAAGAAAGGGTCATCAACCAGATGCTCATCCAGAGGAGTTCACAGACTACCTGGTACATTGAGGAGAAGAGGAGTGGAGTTACAGAGACCAACCAATGGATCACAGGTACAAAGAGGAATCCTGTGTAACAAAGAGGACCCTTAACATCTACAGTATCCCAGGGAGAGCTGTAAACTCCAGGAAGGAACAGAGGGAATACCCAAAGGGCTATTCAAGGAATTTACTGACTGTATGTTTCAGTGTACATTATGGACTGTACATCAAGGAAAGGCACTAGATGTCAAGTTAAAACTTTACTGAGGAATTTCTTCAATAAATAAATGTTGTATTGGAACACCACAAGTGTATGAGGACTATTTTGTATCTCAGTGGTTAAGATAAAGAAGGGGGGAGGGTAACATTTTTTTTTTGTTAAATATAATAGCTAAGAAAATATGTTAAAACTAAAATTTATGGTAAAGTTGGCTGTCACAGTGTAGGGTTTCAGGGTTTCCATCTCCAGCTCTCAGTAAACGTTGTTAGCTGATTGGGGCTGTCAGAGCCCATGCTGGAACCTAGAAGTTGCTGGAAACTGTTAGTGTACTGTATCCATGGTAACCCAAGTGCTTCATGCTAGGCTGACAGGACAGTTGTGTCAGTTAGAATCCAGTAAGTGAGAGAGCAGAAAGTGATATACCTGATCTCTATTCTGAGACTGCTCTAAGGTGCCAGTAAAAACACCATGTTAAGCACAGAGAGGACAGGCACACGATTATTTATTTATTTATTTATTTGTTTATTTAGTGTTTTTCTATACCGGCATTCAAGATAAGAATCACATCATGCTGGTTTACATTTAACAGGGGGTGTAAAAATAAAATAAAATAAAACAGTACCTGGTGAAGAGAAACTATGAAGTTACAATAAAACAAGGATGTTCAAAACTGGGTGAAGAAGAAAAGGCTAAAGGAATTTAATAGAAAGAGCAATTATTTACAATGTTCTAGGAATATCTGACAATGGTTGTCGTTGAATTGAGATTCAGTTGGGGTCTGGAAAGGCTTGATTAAACAACCACGTCTTGAGCCTTTTTCTGAATGTTAGAAGGCACGGTTCCTGTCGAAGATCCGGTGGAATGGAGTTCCATAGTGATGGTCCTGCTGTGGAAAAGGCCCGGTCTCTAAATGTATTATATTATATGAGAGAGAGAGCATGAATGTAAGTGATTTAGTGAAAGTGTATATAGAGATTTGAACCAAAGGTAAGGTTTAGGCTCAGGATAGGACAGTTAGGGGCAGATTTTTAATCCTATGCGTGCGGGGTACATTTGTGCGTGCTACCCAGCGCGCACAAATGTACACCCAATTTTATAACATGCGCGTGCTGCCGCACACATGTTAGAAAATCCAGGGTCAGCGCGCGCAAGGGGGGTGCACACTTGTGCACCTTGCGCGTGCCTAACCCTAGGGGAGCCCCGATGGTTTTTCCCGTTCCCTCCAAGGCCGCTCCGAAATCGTGTTTACTTCTGGATTCCATATGGATCCAGAGAAAGTGTTAGCCATTAAGGATTGGCCTCGTCCTGTTGGAGTGAAGGTTCTTTAATGTTTTTTGGGGTTCGCAAACGTTTACCGACACTTCATTCCCCATTACTCTCAGAAGGTAGCACCACTCAGTGCGGTAACCAAAAAGGGGGCCAATGCCAGAGAATGGCCTACAGAAGCAATCCAGGTGTTCGAGGAATTAAAACAAGCATTTCTGCTCGATTTTTGCCTGCATCACCCAGATCCCACACGACACTTCGTAGGGGAGGTAGATGCTTCTGACATAGCGGTTGGGGCTATTCTCTGTCAACTATCTGACAAAGGATCACTTCTTCCTTGCTCGTACTTCTCAAGGAAATTTATTCCCATGGAGAAGAATTATGGAATGAGGGACAAAGAACTCTTAGCCATTAAAATGGTGTTTGAAGAGTGGTGTCAGTGGCTTGAGGGGGCTCAACATCCAGTGGTGGTATACACCGATCATAAAAACCTGGAATATCTGTGTTGTGCTCAACGTCTAAATCCCCGACAAGCTCGCTGGTCCCTGTTTTTTAGCCGCTTTAATTTCTCCTTACGCTTCAGACCAGCCTCCAAAAAGATTCGAGCAGATGCTCTCTCCCATATCACGGAATCTGAGGACTCGCCTTCCGTACCCCAATACATTATCGACCCTGCTATGATCCATCTTGCAGCCACCAACGTGGTGCCTGCTGGAAAGATGGTAGAGCCTCTTCGTTTATGCAAGAAAGTCCTGTCTTGGGCCCATGATTCGCTCACAGCAGGACATCCAGGGAGGCTTCGTACTCAAGAACTTTTGTCTCGTTACTATTGGTGGCCATGTGTAAACCAAGATATCAGAGCATATGTATACTCCTGTCCAACCTGTGCCAAACAAAAACCCCTACCAGGACATCCTTGGGGGTTGCTACAACCGCTTCCTATTCCTGTGGAACCTTGGACTCATCTTTCTACAGATTTCATTGTGGATTTACCAACATCAGAAGGGAAAGAAGTTATCTGGGTTACAGTAGACAGATTTTCTAAAATGGCTCATTTTGTAGCTCTTAAAAAGCTTCCAACTGCACCAGGACTTGCACAGCTTTTTTCTGAGCATATCTTCCATTTACATGGATTACCACAACATATTAATTCTGATAGGGGAACACAATTTACTGTGAAATTTTGGAAAGTACTTTGTAAAAAATTTGACATTCAATTGGATTTCACTTCAGCTTTTCATCCACAGGGTAATGGGCAAGTTGAAAGAATCAATAGAATCCTAAAGACTTATTTACGACTATTCATAGGAGAGAGGCAAGATAATTGGGTATCTTTACTACCTTGGGCGAAATTCTCTTATAACCATCATACTCAATCAGCCACGGGATTTTCACCATTTCAATTAGTTTATGGTAAACAACTAAAGCCGCCCTTACCTCTTCCATTGACAGTACATTCACCTGCAGCTCAAATTAGCGCTCAACAATTTCAATCGCTTTGGAATTCTACGCAAACTAATTTAATTCGGGCTAATTCAGCAGCCAAAAAAGCAACAGATAAACATCGTAGAACAGCACCCGTTTTTCAACCTGGAGATAAAGTTTTGCTCAGCACTCATAATATCCGTCTTAAATTACCCTCTATGCGTTTAGCTCCCAGATATATTGGACCGTTTGCAATTATTGAGCAAATTGGCATAGTTTCTTATCGTCTAAAACTACTTCAAAGCTTCGAATTCACAATGTATTTCATGTTTCTTTACTCAAGCCATTAATCACATCTAGGTTTCATAGTGTTCCACCTGAATCTACAAGTACAGCTGCGGATGCAGACATTATTTATCAGGTACAAGACATTCTGGATGTTCGTTTCTTTCATCTATGATGGGAGTATTTGATTTCCTGGGAGGGTTTCGGCCCAGAGGAAAACACTTGGGAACCAGCCTCCAATATTTTGGACAAGACTTTATTAATACAATTTCACCAGGACAATCCAAGTAAACCTAAACCTCCAGGAAGGTGGAGTAAGAGAGGGGGTACTGATATGAAATTACCTTTTGTAGGGTTGGGATTGGGGCAGCAAGATCATCAGCTTCGCTGGTTTGCGCGTCAGCCGGGGCTTCCGGTGGGGCTCGATCAGGCTCATTTGATTCCTTGCGACTGACGTCGGGGGCACACGTGCGCATACGTGCCTGACGTCAGGTCGCACACATGTGCGTTTGTGATTGAGAGTTCAATCGCAGCGCACGCGTGTGCTCAGAATTGACAGGGAAGCTCATGTTAAGATGGAAGGGGCTTCGTGGGAGTGACAGGGGGCTTGAGCTGATTCCAACGGTGGCGGTACGTCACAAATTTCTAGTTTAAATGTACTGAAGAGAAGCGTTCAGGTTGCCTTGACAACCATCAGCAATGTTGAATGCATCTCTTCAGCTTTGTGTCTGCATTTTTACCTTGTATTTTGCCTTTTGCCTTGTATTACATATATTTAATTAGTTGCCAAGTATTTTTCCTGTTCCTGGTGTTCATGTTATGAATATATTTGGATCTATGCTGTTTTTGTGAATAAATACATTTTGAGAATCTTCGCTGTGCTCAGTTTGACTTCTCAGCTTGAAGGTCAGTTACATTGAAAGACTGTTTGTCCTTAGATCCATCTATTGACTTTATAAAATCTTAAGTCAAACAAGAGTCCACAAATTTAACAGCTAACATTAAACTAAGGTGTAAGGTAGGCTACAAACTAGAAAGGTGACTTCATCTTGAAAGTAACCTGCATAGCTTATCAGGTTAAATTTATGATAGGAAAAAATATCTTATAGGATTATCTGATTTAAGATACTCCACAGAATTACATTACAGTGTGAAACTGAGAATTTTTCTTTATCTAAGAAAATCCTTGAGGACACCAAGTAGAGTTCACAATTGGCAGTGAAGAGAAATAGAATACTGACTGAGCTTGAAACTGTGACTTACTGTGATAGTAAGGTAAAAACAAATTCAGCATAAAGGAACTAGTGGCAGAGAGATATTACCAAAAGAGCATACACACAGGATACTTACCATTATCCACTTCAGTGAGCAAAGTAAAATGAATGAATGTGCATACTCATGACTAAGAGGGCACATGTGGATGAGAGATTTTTTTTTCTCTCATCTCAAGTTTTTTAATTTCTCCATGCTATAGCTAGAGTAGGGAGATTCAATTATTTTTTTCTTTTCAAAAATAACTAGCCCAGTTCCAATGAGTTTACAAAGACATACATTAAGGGAACATCTATAATACTCAAAAGAGAAGCGGGTTCAGTGAAGTGAAGGAACACTCTATTGTTTTAATTAAAGAATAGAGAGGCAATTCACCTCATGCCAGGAGCAATGCTCTCAAAACAGACTGGTTGCAGTTCTTCAGGAAGTGTCAATCAGAACCTTTCTAATCACTGTAGTCATGTCCACTAACAGTGATCTGTCATGCTATGCACGCTAACAGCAGTAGAGAGGATGAAAATTCCCTTCCACTGTTCAAGCTAAGTGTACACTCATTGCAAATGTCTAACTAGACTGGAACTAACAACATTACAGAAAAAAGCAGAGAGACAGAGAAAGAAAGAGAGTAAAGGAACAAACATAAACAATTGTTTCAAAGATATAAGAAAAGAGCACACAATACAGGAAATGTATTACTTACAGAGGCTGGAAAGTTCATGGAAAGAGCCAGTGAGAAAAAAAAGATTAAACATAGACATGCAGAGACAGATAAACAAGAAAAAAAAACCCCATCACCTTTCCTTTACCTAGCTGCAACCTGGGAATGGTGATCTTGTCCTGCTGTTCCTGAAAGCATGATTGAAACACAATGACTCACATTTCTTTACATAACATTAGTTAATATATTCTTTATAGAAATACTACAGATAACAATAAAATATACTTATCTGATTGGTTAGGAGTCTGTAGCAGTTCAGCTTGTTCTATTTTCACAACTAAAGGTATTCTAGGACCTGGTGCAATATTTGCAGTGCTGCTGTTTTCTTGTTATGTGCATTCTGAATGCTAATGCTGTTGTAGGTTTGCTCTATAGGTCCCAAGTGACTTTTTTGTAGGGTATCAGGTAGCAGATTTAAAGCAAATTGGAGAAAGTATTTTTTCACTCAATGCACAATTAAGCTGCGGAATTTGTTGCTGGAGCATGTGGTCAAGGCCTCTAGCATAGCAGGGTTTAAAAGAGGTTTGGACAAATTCCTAGAGGAAAAGTCCATAAACAATCATTAGCCATGTAGACATGGGAAAGCCACAGCTTATCCCAGGGAGTGAGCAACAAGGAACTGGATCTACTCCTTGAGATCTGCCAGATACTTCCTAATGACTCATATTGGCCACTGTCGGAGACAGGATGTTGAGCTCAATGGACTTTTGGTCTAACCCAGCTTGGCACTTATGTTCTTATGTTTTGTATTACTTCAATGTACCTGGCAGTGGAAGAAATTTGTGTTACTGTTACTGAAGTGACACCACTTTGAAAATTCACTTAAAATTTAAAGTATAAAAGTATGATGTGCAATTATATTGTGATGAGCAGCTTTGAGAGTGAGCCCTTGTTGCTGTAGTGTGGCTGATGCAGCCTCGTAGGCGAACTTATGACAGCTGGTGAACGCACCCTGGGCGGGACAGAATGAGCTTCACCTATACCAATTGCTTCCTCTGCAGGTTGAGTCCTTGGGTTCTGGTGACCGGTAGGTCTTAGGTGGGTCTCTAGGGCAGTGGAGTGAACAAGAGCCCAGAGGCACACTGAGGTCAGGACAGGAAGCAAACTGGAGTGACCAGGAACAGGACAATGGTCGGGGCAGGTGACAGACAAGCATAGACAGGGTGCGATCCAAGAGGTCATGTCCAGGCGGCAGGCCAAGGATGGAAGAAGACACACTGGACGAGACAGTAGGGCAAGGCAAGGCTGGACGAAGCAGTCTGGGAAAGGCAAGGCTGGAACACAGGAGCATAGGAATGCAGAACAACCAGGAACGCAAGAGCAACATGCACTGCTTCTAAGCAGGAGACCTGTTGCTGAGGCAAGGTAATGTTGCGGGGCCTCTGCTTAAATAACCCGGTTGTGCTGACTTCATCAGGAGGTGCCTCTCAGTGTTTCCTGCCGTGGGGCCCATATTATGTGTGCAAATATGCAGGCCTAAGGGAAAGCAGCAGCCTGGCCAGAATGGCAGCTTCAGTAGTGGTTGGCGGCATGCAGCAATGGTGGCTTCTGCTCCAGCAGAATTGGGCAGTGGCTGGAGTGAGTGCGGCAGCCCACGGGGCAGTCCTGTGAGCTGCCAAATGTAACATGTGTTTACAGGATCGTTCTAGGGGGCAGGAAATCGTGATTGGTTCTGTTACCAAAATTTTGACAGGGACCTTGAATCTAAGTAGCTAACAATGCTTCTGGGAGAACTCAGCAGCATGTTCAGTTAAGAGAGAAGTGTGAAAGGAAGAAGTATGAGAGAGACACTACTGGGGACAGGGTGGGTAGGGCATTGGGTACAAAGGAAGGGGTCTGAGACTTGAGAGTGAGAGATTATTGAGGATGGTGGGGAGGTAGACTTGAGAGAGAGGCTCATCCCCCATTGCCTTCCTTGTCCCCAGCGGTTTCTCTCTCTCTCTCAATGCCCCTCCTTCCACCAGTCTCTCTCTCACGTCATGGGGAGAAGGGGCATTGAGAGAGACAGACAAACAGACTGACTGATGGGGGAGAGGTTTGTGGATAAATGTATAAATAGTATGGTCACACTTGTATGCCTAGTGTCCATTACCCATGTAAGCATCAGATCCTGCCAAAATATCAGTTATGGTTATGCCACTGCTTACATCTTACAAACTGCCTATCGTTGCTTAACACCGAGGAGAGCACATGTCTGTGTCTGATGTGCTGCACGTTCCACTGCATGTTTATCTGCCTTGGCCAGAGGTAAAACCTGGTGAGATGAGATGTCAAGATCCACAGGAAGCTATTGAGGAGATGGAGACTTCAGGTAGGTGAATGAGCATCTCAAAGAGATTAGTTAATGACTCCATACTTCACTAAGCCCATAACAGAATGTGAGATGATGTAGAGTGAATGTGCTGTCCTTATCTCAGGGATTCCCAGACCTCTTCTGGTGGCCCCCAAACTGGTTGAATTTTCAGGATATCTACAAATAAATAGGCATGAGAGAAATGTGCATTCATGGAGACCCAGTATTTGCAAAATTATAACATATATACAGGACCAGCTTAACCACTAGGCAAACTAGGCAGTCACAAGGGGGGCCATATAGCAGATACAGTTACAGCAAAACAATAGTGCTCTTTTGGTATGGCAGTTTACTCTATACTGTAGGATCTAGGTGTATTTTTTGCAGAGTTTTGAACTACTTAAAAAATGAGTCTGATATAGAAAGGACTTTGTGTCACTGTTACTGAGGTGACAACAGAATCTGACATTTTTTTGTGTGGTGAGTTACAAAAGGGTAGGAGTGAGGGGGGTGGAGAGAGGGGAGAATTTGCAAGGTTGAGATTCACCTATGGCACTTAATATCATTGCATCTGCCCAAGCAAATAGCAACAGCCTTTTATCTAAAGGGAGATCATTAGCCAAGACCAGAAGGACAGAAACTGTTGGGGAAAGAAGTGGCCATCGTATCGCTAGGAACATTAAGACTCTCATGCTTGAACTAACTGTTTGGATCAAGAAAGCATTTCCTATCGTTCCCTTTTCTTGCTACCCCCCCCCCCAAAAAAAAAAATAAGAGAACCCACAACTAGGCAGCCACCAGCAAACTCCATCCCACTGGTGGCTGAAGATGAGACTTGGCAGGCTGCCACAGAGCCCATCTCATGGCAGCTGAAGAAAAAGAGAGGACTTGTGACTTGTGTCTGAAGAAGAGGGTGAAAAGAATGGGGGAGGCTCTGAGCTTGTGTGGGTGAGAACAAGTGAGACTGTGAATGTATGAGAAAGCAAACGAGCCTATTTGTCTGGATGAGAGGGAGAGAGTGCCTCTGTGCGTGAGGGAAAGAGAGCCACTGAGTGTGAGAGAGTGTCTTTGTGTATGGGTGTGTGTGAAGGACGGAGAGAGAGAGCCAGTGAGTGTGAGAGAGTGCCTGTGTGTGTGTGTGTGTGTGTGGTCTCTCTCCGTCCTTCACACAGAGTATGTGTGAAGGAAAGAATGAATATGCATGTTCGAGTGTGTATATGGGGGAGATAAAGAAGATAAAGTTTGTGCAGGACAGCCTGACTAGAAATCAAAGGTTTTGAGGTATGAAGAGCAGAGGATTTTTTTTTATCCCTCTTAGTTTAAATTGTTGAATATTGTTTTTTTTAATATTTATTTATAGAATTTCATTACATACAAAGAAAGAAAAGCTTTGCACAGAAACATCATGAAAAATATATTACCATAATGAAAAATAAATAAGATAAGTTATCTTGCTCTCATATATAAACCACCAAACAAAGGGGAGAAGGAAAAAAAGGAGAGAAAAGAAAGAAAAACAATACTAAACTAAATATAAGAATAAAGCATTAACACAAGCATAAACCCAGTTCTACCTATTTCATAGGCGGTTCTAACTTGTGAAAGCTTTAGGAAGATGGGCTCTCTCTCTCTCTCTCTCTCTCTCTCTCTCGTGATGTCTCTGTCCTTCACACATACTGGGGTAGATTTTAAAAGAAGCGCGATCAGCCTACTTTTGCTTGCGCATCAGACTCAAGCAAAAGTACGCTGGATTTTAGTAGATACGCGCGGAGCCGCGCGTATCCACTAAGGGGCGGATTTTCAGCGCCCTGCTCGCCTAAATCCGCCCAAAACCGGGCGGATTTAGGCGAGCAGGGCCCTGCGCGCCGGTAAGCCTATTGGGGCGGATTTTCAGAGCCCTGCTCGCGTAAATCCGCCCAAAACCGGGCGGATTTACGCGAGCAGGGCCCTGCGCGCCGGGAAGCCTATTTTACATAGGCCTCCCGGCGCGCGCAGAGCCCCGGGACTCGCGTAAGTCCCGGGGTTCTCGGAGGGGGGCGTGTCGGGGGCGGGCCCGGTCGTTGCGGCGTTTCGGGGGCGTGCCGGCAGCGTTTTGGGGGCGGGTACGGGGGCGTGGCTACGGCCAGGGGGGCGTGGCCGCGCCCTCCGTACCCGCCCCCAGGTCGCGGCCCGGCGCGCAGGAGGCCCGCTGGCGCGCAGGGATTTACGCCTCCCTCTGGGAGGCGTAAATCCCCCGACAAAGGTAAGGGGGGGGTTTAGACAGGGCCGGGCGGGTGGGTTAGGTAGGGGAAGGGAGGGTAAGGTGAGGGGAGGGCAAAGGAAAGTTCCCTCCGAGGCCGCTCCGATTTCGGAGCGGCCTTGGAGGGAACGGGGGGAGGCAGTGCGGCTCGGCGCGCGCAGGCTATACAAAATCGATAGCCTTGCACGCGCCGATCCAGGATTTTAGTAGATACGTGCGGCTCCGCGCGTATCTACTAAAATCCAGCGTACTTTTGCTTGAGTCTGATGCGCAAGCAAAAGTAGGCTGATCGCGCTTCTTTTAAAATCTACCCCATTTTACATAGGCCTACCGGCGCGCGCAGACCCCGGGACTCGCGTACGTCCCGGGGTTTTCGGAGGGGGCGTGTCGGGGGCGTGTCGGGGGCGGGCCCGGTCGACGCGGCGTTTCGGGGGCGTGTCGGCCGCGTTTTGGGGGCGGGTACGGGGCGTGGCTACGGCCCGGGGGCGTGGCCGCGCCCTCCGTACCCGCCCCCAGGTCGCGGCCCGGCGCGCAGCAGGCCCGCTGGCGCGCGGGGATTTACGTCTCCCTCCGGGAGGCGTAAATCCCCCGACAACGGTAAGGGGGGGGTGTAGACAGGGCCGGGTGGGTGGGTTAGGTAGGGGAAGGGAGGGTAAGGTGAGGGGAGGGCAAAGGAAAGTTCCCTCCGAGGCCGCTCCGATTTCGGAGCGGCCTTGGAGGGAACGGGGGGAGGCAGCGCGGCTCGGCGCGCGCAGGCTATACAAAATTGATAGCCTTGCGCGCGCCGATCCAGGATTTTAGTGGATACGCGCGGCTCCGCGCGTATCTACTAAAATCCAGCGTACTTTTGCTTGAGTCTGATGCGCAAGCAAAAGTAGGCTGTTCGCGCGCCTCTTAAAATCTACCCCTAAAATCCTGGATCGGCGCGCGCAAGGCTATCGATTTTGTATAGCCTGCGCGCGCCGAGCCGCGCTGCCTCCCCCGTTCCCTCCAAGGCCGCTCCGAAATCGGAGCGGCCTCGGAGGGAACTTTCCTTTGCCCTCCCCTCCCCTCACCTTACCCTCCCTTCCCCTACCTAACCCACCCACCCGGCCCTGTCTACACCCCCCCCTTACCTTTGTCGGGGGATTTACGCCTCCCGGAGGGAGACGTAAATCCCCGCGCGCCAGCGGGCCTGCTGCGCGCCGGGCCGCGACCTGGGGGCGGGTACGGAGGGCGCGGCCACGCCCCCGGGCCGTAGCCACGCCCCCGTACCCGCCCCCAAAACGCTGCCGACACGCCCCCGGAACGCCGCGACGACCGGGCCCGCCCCCCGACACGCCCCCCTCCGAGAACCCCAGGACTTACGCGAGTCCCGGGGCTCTGCACGCGCCGGGAGGCCTATGTAAAATAGGCTTCCCGGCGCGCAGGGCCCTGCTCGCGTAAATCCGCCCGGTTTTGGGCGGATTTACGCGAGCAGGGCTCTGAAAATCCGCCCCACTCTGTGTGAAGGACAGAGAGAGACCCTTTAAGGACATGGAAGATGTGAACTTGATGATGGACCGCTGGTCACGAGAGAGAGAGCCCACGGCAGGAAAGACTCTCACTTGTCCTTTCCTCTTTGAAGGAATTACAATCCAAAGAAAACAACAAAGTGGAAGATTTTAAATCCCACCATTGCAGTCACATCTGAGCTTGTGCCACCATCTTAACTCCTTCTTTAATTGTTGAAGGTTATTTGATATGTCTGCTGTTTTGAAATATTTTATCTATGTAATATTTGCATTGCTGCTTTTTCCTGCATAGGGTTATTGCTGTTTTGAGTTCTGGAAGTAAATTTTGTTTTGATGCAGCAGATTTGTCTTTTGGGGTAGACTGTATTCTTGGCAGGCTATAATAGCTTTTTTTTTTTTTTTGATCTATGTAAGTATTATGAGCTATTGAAACAACAGAGGACCCGATTTTGGAGGTGAATGTCTCTGAACTGACATTTGAAGCAGGGATCTATGGAGTTTTAAAAACTTTTGTACACTATTTTTAGGTACAAGTATTTATTATTTTACAGGTATTTTTAGGCAGCATGGCTTGTTCTGTTTATCTTATAGGTGGTGTATTGATGTTTTAGGGCATGATGTAATATTTGCTGTTTTACCTTTTCATAGGTAGGGTTGTTACTGTTTTGAGCCAATCCCACACCCAATTGGCCTAATGCCATATAAGTTCCAAGTTTCTTTTGTATCTTGGAGAGAGGGGGATTGAGAGAGCAAGACTGCTGGAGACGTGGGGGGTCGGATGGGAGAGGGGACTGAGGAAGCAAAACTGCACACCATTAGCTGTGGGAGTCAACAGGGCAGGTTTGGGGAAAGCCTGGGTTAAAAAAAACCAAACCAAAAATCCACAACTGATATTGGGTACAGAAACAGCACATTGTGCGCTTTACTTTCTGTTTTCACTTGGTAGTCTATATTTTCGTCAAGACCTTGAGCCTCGAAGTCACAGGAGGTGCCTGAAAGATCCTCCGCCGCGACAGCTTGCCGCAGAAATCTGTCTGAATTGTTAGTCCTCATTCTACCACAAGAGGGTAGAAAGCGCCCGCTGTAAAACTGGCGGGAGCCTGCTGTAAGCTCCCATAGCTGCTTGCAGCTCGGATGATTCAGCCCCACAAGCATTTATTCGGTGGCTTGCATTCTAAACATGTATGGCTCTTGCTTTAAAGAACAGGAAAAGGAAGCCAGAACAATTCTGCCTGGCATCCAGTAGTGTTTCCCAAGAAGAAAGAGCAAGCGCCTAGGCAGTCTGTGAAGTAGAAATAGGAGGGTTTTCAGGAGCTGCCACATACGGGGATGAGTCAGATGATGATAACTATTTTACATTTTATGCAAAGAAACTGGGATAAGTGCACAAGGCGACTGGTGAAAACAATATCTTGGTTGAAAAGCCGTGGGTAGGCGCTGCTTGCGTGGCGCAGCTCATTCAGAAACGCGGTTCCTCCCTCCGGCCCGGGGTGGGCGTCAGGGGCCGGGGTCGCTTCCAAAGCGGGAGAGCGGATTCCAGCGGCCAAAGGCGCACGGAAGCCGCGCGTGGCTCCAGGCTCGGACAGGAGGGCCACTTCAGAAGTGTCGCTCGCCTTTCTTCTTCGGCATCGGATGATGCAAAGCAGATCCTCGGCTGGCGCCTGAGCGTCATTACCTTCAATTACAATAATTGTTGCCCATCCAGTTTTCGCATTTCCCTCCCGGGGGAATCGCTCTCTCTCACTCTCTCTCTCTCTCTCTCTCTGAGCTTCCCTCCCCTTTTGTCTCTGCGCCTGGTCGCGTCGGTTTTCACCGCACAGCTACAGTTTCTCTGTCTATCGATTCATCCACCCAGATCCTAGCACTGATTACAATGGGAATGCAAACCTGGGCGAGCACCCTTTTATTTTTTTTTTTAGTTCTCACTGTCAGTCGTGAGAGGGTTGTTTTTTTTTTTTTAATGGAAAAAGTAGCCACGAAGAGGCGCTTTGTGGGCGGTGGAGCGGGGCAGTGTATGAATGAATGACAGCACTTTTCTCTGAACGGCAAAACTTTACAGGGGCGGCGAGAGACTGTTAGCAGCTCGTTGCCGGGTTGCTCTGGAAAGCAATCGGTAGTTTCTTCCTCCAGGCGCGAGTCCGCCCAGGCGTCAAACAATGGCAAACGTGCACCTGTCCGTCTGGCTGGGGTGAGCTCGTCTGTCTGAACAGAGTCGGGACGCCATCGCCAGGTCATTAAGAAAGTCATTTCTGTTTAACAAACACCCAAGTAAATAAAGTAAAGCAATTACGCGTTAATTGTCAGAGCAAAGACTCCTTCAAGCCGTCTCAGGGCTGTGCTGCTTTCGCCCAAGAGGAGGAGGCAGGGAGGGAGATCCCCGCTGGGCGCGGATGCTCGTTCACTCCATCACGCGGGGACGCAATCTCTTCTTCACACAGTGGTGGGAGATGTTCCCTTTTGTTTAGATGTCAAGAACATTTGTTTTACATTCACCTTCTATTTAATCTTCCAGCTGCGTTAGCCTGTAGTTGCAGAAATCGACAAAAAGACTGGTGGCACCTTACAGACTAACTAACTAAACTGATTTATTGAGGCATGAGTTTTGCAGGACAGGAGTCCACTTCTGAATCCTTATTCCTTCTCGCCCTCCTGGCCAGTAGACTGTTGTAATTTTAGGCCCAAGAATGCCCATTTGCATGTGGCAACCTCCGTTGTCTGACTGAAAGCATGTTTTGGGTTAAAAAAAAAAACAAACCCCAACATGTTTATCGATCCTGTTTAGTATGACTCTTATTTTGGAAATGAATGTTCAGCTTTTGCTAACTGTGGGGCACCCTCAGTGCATAGACTTGCGGCGCAATAACAAAACTCAACGGCATAATTTGAAATAACATCCTGTCCATACGATCACTAAAGCCATTTTAGCAAAAGCGGTGATATTTAAAAGTGGTTTCAGAAATGGTTTCAAGTGGTCCCTACTTTGGATGAAACTCAGCACAGAACCTGTAAACTAAGGTATCACGTCCAAATATCCAGGTCAAAAAGGGAAAGAGCCGAAATATTCTGGTGCACATCTGTCAGGGCAAAGTCTCCAAGAAGACTTGAACCTGGGGTGCCTTACCTTATTAGCCTTAAACGAGCAGGGAGTAAGGCCTCAGAACTGGACAATACAAACTGATTTTGTTCTAGTTATGCCATATATCATACTCATTGATGTTTCCTGTTTCTTAAAACTAGAAGTAAAGGATGATAGTAAATAGTAATGATGGCAGAAAAAGACCAGGAGGCCCATCCAGTCTGCCCAGCAAGCTTCTTATAGTAGTATTTGCCACTCAGTGCAGGATAGCCCCATGTTTCTCTCAAGGGTAGTAAGTGCTGTTACCCCCATAGATCTCTTTGCAAAATCGGTACTCTGAAAAATGTAATTTCAATATGTTATCAAAGGGTTACGAAATGTTTGCATAAAAGAATTTAGAATCTAAAGAGGTTAAGCAACTGAATTAAGATAATTTTCTTTTTGTTCTTTGTTTGTTTTTAATGCATTTTCAATAAATCTTCAAGAAACACTTGAGAAGAAACAGGGCCAAGTTAAAAGAAAGAGAGAGAGAAAAAAGAAAACACACAGAAGGAAAAATAGGCCATAGAAACATATCCCAGTCCTCAAATACTAGGGAAGTCTTAGCCAACAAGAAAAAAAATTAAGTCACATACATTTCAGGAAAAACGCCAAGAGAGAGACTAATTCAATTGCTTTTAAGAGAGAAGTTACAAAATGGCTTGAGAGGGCAGAGAAGAGGGGCTCTGCGCTTCCTGCACTGTCTTATCTCTCAAAATCAGAGTTAAATGACCTGGCTCAAAAAATATATATATATATGAGACATTTTTATATCTCACAAGACATTTACATGGGAAATTTAAAAAAAATAAAGCTCCCACTGTAGTACGCTAGGTTCTGTTAACAAGAACTGCTTTCCTTTTTTATATGTAGTGGTAGCTACATCAGGAAAAACTCAGACTTTCTTCCTGATAAATTCTTCTTCCTGGTTGCTGAAAAAATAATATAAACAACCAGTCTCTATCTGAACCCAGAAGCAGTGGCACAACAAAGGTTGCCCCTACAATCAACTTTTCATTGGATGCCTCAAAAAACCCCCCAAAAACTATCAAGTGGAGACAATAAGTCAGGGACTGGAAACTGTTCAACCCAGGCTTCCTGAGTCTCTTTCCTTGAGACCCGGAAATAGATTGTGTAGGCACCTTGAGGATCTCTGTCAGGTATTGCTTAAACATTTTTAGGGCAAAGATAGGACATTTTCTTTAACTGAAGTTTCAAAATGCCTTTTGATCTGAAAGAGCTGCTTTAATTAAAATGCTTGTTTTAATGCCCTCATACATTTTGAACTAGTTATTATGAACCTATAATACTCTTTTTGCAGGAAAAGATCATCATGATTGAATTCAGTAAGGGGCAATAGTGACCTGTGATATTTGCAGTGTGTGTGTGTGTGGGGGGGGGGGGGGGGCGGTGAAACCTGCAGAACTGGCCTTTCAGGTCAGGACTATAGTAGATGCCCTTAGGGAGGTAGTCTGTTTGCTAATTGTGACAGTATCATTTTTAACCTTGTTTCTTATAAGGAAATGATTGTATAAGACCATCCTGTCTGTCTCCCCCCCTCAAGGGTGTCTTCTGACTGCCTCTGCATCTCCCCCCCCCAAAAAAAATGTTTAACTGTTTATCCAATTTCACTCTAAATTCTGCCACAATTAATATACTTATTGATCTCTGCCCTGATTCACACTTTTCATGTATTCTCATGCCCATGACACATAGAATCCCTGTTTCCTTTTATTTCCTAAAACAGTCCAATTTAATTGAACTTTTAGGAAGGTCAGATCACATTGTGATATCATCAAACATTAGTAAAGCTTATTTGCTATTGGTTAGTGCTGCAGTAACCATTTGATTCCATTTTTTGCCTAGTTTTCTATAGGAAAAACATTTTTACATATTCATTTATATCTGCCTTTGGGGCATTCATATACCTTTGCAGAATTACAGCCCCAGTGGAAATGCATTGTAAGAGTTTGTGATACTTGTAAACTGAGAGTTTGTGATACTTGTAAACTGAGATAACACCCTCTTGTCTTCATTTTGTGATTTTTATTTGACATATTTGGCCAGACATATGTTAAAACACCTGAGACTTAAAACTGAGGATAAGGACATTTATTAAGCTATTCAGTTGGTAAACTCTCATCTTTAAAGTGGCCCCCAACCAATATTAAGCTTGAAATATTGATTTGTCTTAGGGTATTTGGGATGTTGAATTATCTTAGGATACTTAAGAGTGTCTTTGCAGCAGAGAAGATTTTGGTTTTAATTTTTGCAGAAAAGCAGATATTTTATTTTGGCCCTGTACACTGTACACTGTGATTTGTGAATTTTGTTTTTGTAGATCATCCTCCTACCAGAAGGGTGATGAGCTCCACACTGGATGCAGCAGAAGCAGGATCATCAGACTTTGAATGAAATAGAAATGTACACCTTACAGATGAGTACCAGACTTTGATGGTTCTCTTTATATTATTGTGAGACTGTGAAACCTGGCACCAGTTCAAAAGCCAACTCCAGGTGGGCAAGTGCTTATTTTTTTGTTTTGTTTTTCCTATCTTTTTATCCATTTCTAGGTGTTGAGGATTAGGAAATCACAACCCCAGTATGGTACTGCAGCCCTTATTTTTGGCAGAGTACTATAGAGGTTTGTCATTGTCTTCTGCAGTCTGTTCTTCCCTAGTAGTCCTCCATCAAGGTACTACAGGTCAGGCCTGACCTTACTTGGCTTCCAAGATCTAAGATGTTCAAGCACTTTGAGGCCAGTGTAGCAGGGGCAAATGCTTGACAAAACTTACAAAACTGGCATGATTGAGATAGGCTGGAGAAATAAATGGTCTGAAATGAGCACCCCGGCTATTAAATTTCCTACACGTTTTCTGGAGTAGCAGCTCTTCTAGCTAATTCTTAGGTTTGAAGTCAGAGGGTTGTAGTTCCAAAGATCGGGCCTTGTTACTGCAGCATGGGCTTTTTTGGCTTGGGAGAAATTGTGATTTTATGGAATGTCGCAACAAATTCAGAGCCTTCAGAAAATGCAGGTCAAATATTTTAATTAAAAAAAAACAACACCCTTAAAATCCCAAAAAGGTTTTATTGTCAGAGAAGCTTAGTCAGTGTACCAAATGAAATATTAATTTGTTGCTGTGGTCCTACACTAAATCATGACATTTCAAATTCAGGTTTTGAACTACGTAATCTTGCAAGTCAGGAATTATTCTATACCAAGAGATATTAAAGATTTCAAGGAGTGGGACAAACTGCAGATTAGGATTATGATCACAGGGATGTAGTTTGGTCATTAAAGGCCATGTCTACTTCCTAACAATTTTGCAATCTTATGGCCCTGGACCTGGCTGCTTCTAAAGACTTGGCCACACACCCTATTATGAATGTAAGTAATGCTGAGGTGCTACAGTCCTGATCATTATCAAAAGTGAAGACACCTCAGCTGTGACAGCAGATACTAGTAGTAACAACTCAAAGAGATTGTCAAAAAGCAGTGAGTGTGGTCATAATAAAAGGTGCAAACAGTTAGTTTGGAGTAAACATGGTCGCACAGGGGAGCAGCCCTGGATTTGTCAATAGGCATCTATTATGCCTGTGCCTAGGGCAGCAAACTGGCAGAGAACAGCTCTCCTACCCTGTAACAATCCCTTAAAGGAGATGGGTGAGTGAAAGCACCAAAGTGGCTAGGGCTGTCAAAAATCCCTGAAGGGGAACATATAAGAAATCACAGGGTGTGGGACGAAGAGATAATGCTGTTCCACATAAACAGAAGTCAATCCGGTTGAATCTGTCTCACACTCTGTAATTTCTCCTAATAAAAGGTGAACAATTTATTATCCAAAACAGAAAAAGAAATAAAATATAGCAGCATGAAAAAGGAGAACTCGGAATCAAACCGAAAGAGCATGCACACAGTTAAGTGAATCCCAAACAGGATATAGCTGCCAACCACAGCTGGAACCAATAGATTAGGAGGGCAGTGTAACCTCAAAGGTTAAAACAGATTTATCAGACATTGAAAGCAGGGTTCAGTTTCTACCTCCACCCCTCAATGTGTGACCTTGAAGAAGTCATTTAGCCTGTCTGTACTATATTTTCAAATGATGAGCTCTTTAGGAAAAGAACACTGGTAATCTTGGGATGTAAATGGACGGTGTTGTGCCCAAGGTGCTTTATAGGGAATTTAATCTGTAGTAGTATTTAGAATTTTGTCTCAGTGATGTAGTTATAAATACTGTTTTATTATCTAAGGAATCATGAATCACCTGGACTTAAGTATACTAATTACTATTTATTGGATTTACATGCCCTTACCACCCATAAAACGAAAAGACCAATACCATGTTAATGGTGATCTCAGGAATAGTCCACAAATAATTTATTCTTCAACCTGAGGCCAATGAAAAGGAATCCAGAGGCCCCACTCCCCCATTCATCAGCTAAAACTCTTGACCTGCACCTATTCATCCTCAAATCAGTTGAACTATTGCTTCAAAGAGCAACTGGTTTCTTGTAGAAATAAGTAAAGGCTTGACAAAGTTGTGGAGCTCAGAGCAGAACCCTTACTAATCCATGCAGAGGTAACAAGAAACCCAGCCCTTTCAAAACCCAGTTCTACTGTAACCAAAGTCATAATTAAGAGGCGGCTTTCAAGAATTGCTGCGGGCCATGGCTTCACCTTATTTCTTCTGTATCAGGGTTGTGCAGACTGTTACCTGTCATCTCCGCATTATAAATAACGAAATTGTTAAAAACATCTGAATTTTACAGCGACCAAACAAAAATAGCCAAAAAAACTGGCGACAAAACCAGAAGCCTCTCGCTGATGTTTTGTTGTTGCGCTATCCTTTATTCAGATTCCAACAGCCTGGCTGGGTTATTATTATTATGTTTTGTAGCCAACTATTTGCCATTTAATTTATCCTGGCAGATTGTTTGTTGTTGTTTTATTCCATTTCAAAGGTTTTACAGTAAAAAGGATCCGGACAGGAGGAACTGGGCGTCGGTGCTCCTCTAGTGAGCCGAGACAGTACACTAACAAATTAATTACCATATCAGTAAGAGGATCGCTCGGAGTTTGATATTGATCAGGCTGGGCTCACTGTTTGCCGGGGATTGTTTTGGGATAATTGAGTGTCAGTCTCTGCCTGTGTCGTCTCAGTGGCGCCATGTGCTTTTGGCTTGCTAATTTCACTAAGCGGTCTGCCTGCAACTGCTCGGCTACCACAGTGAGCCCAGCCCAACCGCACTGTCTCCTTCTGATCAGCCGTCAGATTGGGCTTTATTGATTACAATAACATAAATAAATGATGAAAAATGAGAGGCTTCTCCTCTTGAAAACTGATTTACTGTAGCTTTCATTGAAACACAGACATTTGTCTGCAAAGGACTTTGCTTACCAAAATATGTGTAGTCTCTTTTCTAATGTACTGCGTTTTCTACAGTCATTGTACATGAGCAGCAAAAAAAGGATTCTAGCGAGGGAATGGAGAGAACAAGCGGAATCTGTAAAACTCGACGCGTTAGAAATCTGGAAAGACCACGTTTAATCTGTATTTTGTGCCAGCCTGCAGAGGGAGATTCTAATGATTCTGCTGTAGAAATATTTCTATGCCTCCCAACGATTAGAACACAAATAGCCTTTGCGGCAACATTTATTCTGCCAGTTAGGATGTTACGTTAAAACGGCTGTATTTAATACAGTTTTTTCCCCTAGACAACCTAGCAAAAAATAAATAAATAATCTTGAAGAAGGCGGAAAGTGCAAAAAAGAAATATTTCCCTCAGATTTACAACTAGAAAGTTCATCCGTTTAGGAAGTGAGCGGCAGAGGGAAAAAGAACCGGTACAAATTATTTCCGAGCCCTAGTTCCGCGTGTATTCTAACATCAACAGTTCTCCATTCACCAGTTTGCCGACGTCACGCAACGGTGCACCAATGAGCGCAGCTCGTACACGTACTGTACCTCTCTCCGCGCTCTCGGCACCAGCTCACCTTTACCCCGCCCATTCGCCTGACGGGCAGCAACGCGGACCAATCAGACGGAAGAACGGTATTCTGAGGGCGCGTCTCGCCGCCGCGCTGACCAACGGATGCGGGCAATGGGCGGGGAGCGGTGGGGGAGCAAATTGTGGGCTATTTTTGCACCCCCTCGGGGCGCCGCACCAAGTCAAAGCGCTAGAGGCCAGGGGACTGGTAGCGCCGCTTCATCAGCCGGTCGGCGCCTCCGTCCGCTTTTTCCCATGCTGCATCGGATCGACCTGCCCGGGGGCTTGCTCCGGCACCGCGGACTCGGTGGTTCCTGCTCTCTTCCCATGCTGATGTCCGCTGCCGGGCGGACTCGCACCTCGAAGGCTGCCGGACGCTGAGATCCAGAACACTAGCTCGGCGCGGGGGGAGCTGAAGCCGAGTCCCGGCGGGGAGGGGCGACCTCACTCCGGAGGGGGTTAAATGGATCGCCGCTGCGCCATCCTCTCTCTCTGGCTGCAAGTCGAATTGTGCGCCATGGCCGTGCTCTTGACAAAAGGTGAGATCCGCTCGCTTGCTCAGCGCTGGGGGGGGACGGGACGGACTTAGTCGCTCACCTCCCGGGACAGAGGCATCTCACACACGCACCCCGGGACCCGACCCTCCCATATCTTTTCAACTGTATCCCCCCCCCCGCCCCCCCGGCGTACCACCGCCTGGCGCCGGGGCAACTGTAGGAAGAGATCCGCGCCTCCCCAGTGAGAGTTTTTTTTTCCTTCTGCTGCTGCTGCTCCTCGGAGTAGCGGCTTTTCTTCTTCTTCTTCCTTCCACCCTCCCTCCGACTTTTTTTTTTCTGCCGCTGCTAGAAACCTGCCCCCGCCGCTCCGCTCACGTGAGTCGGGGGCAAGCGGTTGTCAAAATATTTTCGTTCGTTTCTCTGGCGTGAACTTCTGAGCGTTCGGCGGCGTGGAGCCGGCCGGGCCGTCTTAAAGAGACACCGACGCCCCCCGGGAGCCGGCGCTTAGCAGAAGTTTAGAGCGGGGCGAGGGTCGCCCTTAAATCCGCACTGCAGGAAAGCTGGACCTGAACCCGGCTCCTAGGCGTAACCTTGTATTTAAAAATCTGATTTATTAGTTTGACCAGCAATGCAAAGTATGAGATTTTGAACACTTCCTGAAAATGTAAATTTGGTTTATGGTCGTAAGTAACAAGTTACATATTTAAAAATACGAAGTTAGTGTGTTATCTTGGGCTGCTCTGTTTCTAGGTGTTTTTTTTTTATTTTAATGAGTAATGCATCGCTCCTGTAGGAGTGTAGAGGAGACAAGTTTGCTAAATGATGAGTTGCAGTATTTATTTATTTACATTGGGAAGAAGGGTGTAATTAACCTTAAATGACAACTCTTGCTGCCTGCAGAGGGAAGCCTCCTGGCCCCATCAAAGGCAGACAGAACAGGGAGTGACTTAGACTGATGCGAAGTCGCAGATACTGAAACTATGTGCCTGATAATAATGTAATTAGGGGATCGCATACTTCTGGCTGCTCTTGACTTCAAAAGCTTTAAATGAAGCCTGCAGTCTCTCCTGTAGCCATCTTGACTAAAAGCAGACATTTTGGTTTAATAGCTATATACAGTGACAAGAAGTTGGAAACAGAAGAGCATTGTTCGCTTCTTTCAAAATACCACTACCCTTTCAGGCTTTTTGCATAACCCAAGAAAAAACTTCATGAAACAAAAAATATCCTCCTTTTTTAAAACCATATTTTGTTTAGAGAAAAGTGTGGTTTTGATTTAAGGAGCTGTAACAACCTGATGAGCGGGGCTGCCTGATTATAGGTCATTAAAATACGTAGAAGTTTTAAACTGGATTGTGTAAATATTTGAAATGTAAGCGCGTTTATGGTTTCCCTTTACTGCTTGTAGACCCAGGAAAAGCAGCTCAGATTTCGCTTATTCTTTGTTTATGTATGTATATATTAACTTTTTGCCCTTCCTAAAAGTTAACCTTTGTCTGATCTCTCCGAGAGGAAAAAGATCGTGTAAATAGAAATGTGGAGGCAGGACTTAAAAAGTGCCTTTTTGTCCTCTTTCCTGCTGAAGAGGACATTTTAGAAAGACAGAATTGGAGGTGTACGGTCTCTCTCCTAAACCTTCAGGAGATCTGAGGGCAGGGTTCACGTTCTGCTACTTACTTTTTAGACCGAAAAGAGACACGCCATCATTTGGCTTGCGTTAGCCAGGCTTATTAAAGGGAAGGGACTACAGCCTGTAGCATTAAGGTGAAAGCCGAGTTCAAGCTGGGTTCCAACCTGCAGGCTAAGGACCTGATCAAGGCGCCTCTCCTGGTGAGCAGCAACCTCCCCTAGCTCTGAAGAGCTATTTTGCAAAGAAGGGAGGGAGGGATCCTATTTACTTTGTAAATGCAACATGCACCAAAAGCTTTAAAAAGAGATGGTGCTCTGAAATAGTTTTCCTTTGTGAGATGGGTGGTACTAGCTTAGAAATTCGACCCTTTGGGTTTCCACTTAATTTGAATTTTTTTTTTTACCCTAGCCATTAAATGATGGGACATCGAAATATATTTTGAATTAAAGGACATACTGTATTTTTACAACACAAAGACATATTTAATTCATAGGCGTGGAAGGCTAAGAACTTACAAAAAAAAAAGTCTTATGAAGAGGGTTTGTATCCCTTCCTACAGGAATGTTTGAGGTTTCCTGATATTTTTTCATAGGACTAGTTACAGGATTTTCAGGCTAAATCTTCCCTTTCAAGACCATATGCCAAATTGAGTGCAGACTGGGAGAGAGACTTTTTTGCATTGCAGTTTGACCCCCCCTTTTTTTATGACTTTCCATTTGGGTTGAAAGAAATTGACTTTGGCAAACGAACCACTAATTGTAACTGCACGGTTCCTGTTTTATAATACTGACTAAAAGCTCTTTTGCACGAGAAGCTCCTTATGGAGAGAGTGCCCCAGTCTGCAGCCATCCTAGATAGCTGCACGGTAAAATGTTATATGCTGGTGAAGATTAAGTTCTAGTTAATAATTTTGTGAGGTGTAAGGTGGTGCAGAACAAACTAAGCTATTTGGCAAAAACTTGCAACAGTACTTTACAAGCCACTGGTTCCAATTTTAACTATTTGTGGAGCAAAAATGTTTGTTTTTGACATAGGAGGGACTTATTAGTAGCTAATATATAAAGCTTATTTACTGCACATGTGTCTTCTCTTGACTCTTCATGATATAATAGGTTTGAAATGATGTATCTTCTTAAAATTGACAATTTCAGCTTTCATTTTAAATGAATTGCAGACATCCATGTTTCTTTGAATTTTTATAATCATTTGCAGTGGGGAGAATGTGTTGTATAAAACCATATTTAACTAAATTTTCTTTTTTTTTTTTTTTTTAGGTGAAATTAGATGTTACTGTGATGCCCCACATTGTGTTGCAACTGGTTACATGTGCAAATCGGAACTAAATGCCTGCTTTTCCAGGCTCCTTGACCCCCTGAACACAAATTCCCCTCTTACTCACGGCTGCTTGGACTCTCTTGCAAATACAGTAGACCTCTGCCAAGCTAAAAAAGCTGAAAACTACACGGGCAGCACTGTGCCCACACTGGAATGCTGTCATGAAGATATGTGCAATTATAGAGGACTGCACGATGTTCTCTCTCATCCCAGGGGTGAGACCTCAGGTAAGAAAAGCAGTTTCCAAGTCATTCTTTTCCTTCATCTGTAGGCTTGTGACAGCCAAGACCTTGTATGCCGATTATTGATTTTGTTGTTAATGTAATTAGAGACACCAGAGGGAAAAGCATGTCTAGATGCAAAGATGTCTCTATTGAGTAGCTTTTATGTCTGCATGGGCATTAGATGTCTGTCTGGCTAATAGGTTTTCCCTGTTTTCAGCATTTGTTTCGAAGAGGTTAAACATTGCTGCTTGCTGCTGTAGGTAATAACTGTCTTTAATGGAATACATGCATATTTTTGGACCTGGTTCTTCTTCCCTTTCTTTTCTAAACCAGTGTCCCAGTTTTAATTCCCAGCCTACCATGATTTCAGAAAAAGTTAATGACAAAGTAAATTTTGTGAGGTGCAGGGATGAATGGCCCATTAAAATCTGTCACTAATGAAAATAAAATTCTTTTTTTTTTTTTTAAATAGGCCAAGGAAGCAGGTATCAGCACGACAGCAGCAGACACCTGGTCACTAAGGTTCAGGAGCTGACCTCTTCCAGAGAGTTGTGGTTTCGGGCGGCAGTGATAGCTGTTCCCATAGCCGGTGGCTTGATTTTAGTGCTGCTCATCATGCTAGCTTTACGGATGCTTCGGAGTGAAAACAAGAGACTGCAAGATCAGCGACAGCAGATGCTCTCTCGCTTGCACTACAGCTTTCATGGGCATCCTTCAAAAAAAGGACAGGTGGCCAAGTTTGACCTGGAATGCATGGTACCTGTAACTGGACATGAGAACTGCTGCATGACCTGTGACAAAATGAGACAGACTGACCTCAGTGATGACAAAATTCTTTCACTGGTGCATTGGGGGATGTACAGTGGGCACGGAAAGCTGGAATTTGTATGACCAAGTGTTTTTTTTTAAATCTGAGCTAAAAGTAGTACAAGGAAAACTTAAGACACTTTTGGGGTTCTGCTGGACAGGAGCACTTTATTTTGAAGAACAAGGGAGAAATTGATGAATTAACTTTGAAGACAAAAAAGGACCTTGAATATTTCTTCTGAAGGATTTGAAAAGCTGTCTTGTTTGCACAGAATATCATTCAGTTGCATTGCTTTAGAATTTGAAAAAGTAGAAGTTGTACACTGTCACCAGGGCTGTTTGAGCTGTAGGCTATTGAGATGAGAAAGGAGCTCCACACAGGATGAAAATTCCGATGTATAGTTCCTCTTTTATTGTAAAGATTTTTAAAAAAATATATATTTTTGTCTGATGTTTGGTGGTTTTGTCTTAATTCACCTGAATTCATTGGTAGTATCTGGTAATATTACACACAAATGATAGTTTGTTCACAGTACAGAACATTGCTCCTCCACACATGCACTGCTGTAACCTTTGCTTTCTAGTCTGAAGTAAGAAGTTAACATCTTTTGGAGCATTGCTGTTATACTATAGAACTGCAAAAGGAAAATGCCCTTATGTTGTAGCCAAGGGCAGTAGCTCTTAATTGAATTGATGGTGACTTTTTAAAAAATGATCTGCTTATAAAGAGGTCATGGCATCTGCATCTTTCCTCTTGCTAAATATTGACCAAAAGTGGTCATTTTGAAATATATGTAGATCATATGTGACCTTCTATGAAAGACTGGGAAAATCTCCCCTACTCAGTTATGGTGAAGTTACCTGCACCAGCTCTCAGGATTTTGATAGGCACAGAATAAAGAGAGAAATCATTTTTTAGTAAAGGCCCTTAATCTGATTGCAATATGCTTTTCATGTCTTTAAAAATGCATTTAGCATGGTATGTCCAATATAAATGTCTTAAAGATTCAAAACCTCCACTGAAATTTTTGCTAGTGCACAGTTACTTCATGTAACCAGAAATTTTCTCTGTTTGAAAAGCAACATGAGTTGGTAATGTATAGTTGTCCAACATCTGAAGCTAACTGCATGCACTTTCAAGGGGGGGAGTTAAATTGGTGACCAGCTAACAACTTAAAGCTGTGCATACACAGAAAGCAGATGCAAAAACTGTGTGCTGGGGGTTTACGAATAACAGCCAGAGGACTTATACATAAGAATAAACTATGTATCCATACAGGCAAAACAACCCTTCCCGTCTCCATCTGTAGGGAAGTCACCTGAGTTTTGTGTTTTTTAGTGCTTTTTTTTTTTTTTTTTTATCTTCTATTGTGTTCTTACTCTAGAACTACAACTGGGGTCTCTGAAAGCTCTGTGAAGGTGGGATGTGATTTTATTTTATTTTTTCCCCTTCCAAGCTGAACATTTCTTTAACACTGCTGCAGCCTCCGTGAATGATAGTGGTGACTTTCATTTCTCTTCTAGCACCCATACAAAACTCCCTTTATTTGGGGTTATCTCTGATGAAAGGAGCCCCACACTAACCTACATTTTGGAAGCAACACGACCCCTTTCTTGGAAACAGCTTGGGTGTTGGGGAAAATCTGCAGTTTGTATCCTTAAATCATGGACTGGTGCCAGAAAAGAAGTCATTACTACTTTCTACCTCCTATGCTTTAGGCTGTATAGAGCTTTTTTGAGAGCATGTTCATTCAGTTCTAGCAACTCTTACAGTTGGTGTTGATGCTCTTAAGAGTTATATGAACCACTTTTTTTTTTTTTTATTTTATTTCTTTGAAGTAGATGGAGCAACAAGCTGCCTAGCCTCCGTTCTAGTCCCAATACATGTCGTATGGTAAAATTTGCCCTATTCCATGCACCTTCCTGAAAGCACTCCCAAAATGTCAAAATTGAAGCTGCCTGTCTTTACACTCCTCTCCCTGCCAATAAGTTAACTCCACATAAACGTTTGGTTGACATCTTCAAATGTTTTGTAAGGGGGCCAAACAAAGATATCAATATTTCTGATAAACCTCTTTTTGTATCAAACCCATGCTAAAAATACAGGGAGTGGAAAACCTATTCAACGGATTTTAGGAGCTAGCAAATTTATCTGTTTTTAATTTGCATTTTTTATTTTTAAAAAATTATTTTGCAGTTTTTTTTTTGTTTTTTCATTCATGTTTTTGCTTTTTGCAAAATTTTCTATTTCTTTTCTCCATCCTTCCAGACATCTCCTGTATCTTTCTGCTTCTTGTACTCTTCCTCTCCTGCAGGGGCAGCTCTGAGTTCTGACGTCTTGGCTTGGGTTCTGCTGGCCGTGGATTCTTGGTCCCAGCTGGCACCCTCTGGCTGCTGACATTTGTGGCAGAGTCTGTCTGAATCTGACCCTGGTGCCAACCAGATGCTGAATTTGTAGGTGCCTGGGCATGTTAGCTCCTGGTTTTTGTCCTCTTAGGAAAATATATTTAATTTTGTATGTTACTTCTCGGATACTGAAGCTGCTTGACTTTCAGCCTTGTTTCCCCATAATGCCTTGAAAACATGCATATTTATAGAGGCTTTCTTTATATGATCACTTTTCTATTTGTTAAACCCATTCATTTATTATCAATGCAACTTTGATCAAAGGGAAAATATTTTCCAAATTCTAACATCTAAATATTACTCAGTGGTAGTTTGCCTAAGTTGATTAACTTTCAAGCAAAGGTTGTGGACTTCCCTTTTCCCCATAATATGCATCGTTAGTTCTCTTTTAATCAGAACATTTTCTGATTTGAATAAGAACTGTTAATGGAAGTATGTTTTCTATACTGTACAGTCTAGTAACTGACAAAATTATGTGAAGAAGAAAAAGCCCTGTTAAATGCCTAACATTTACTAAACCTTTGTCCTCTTTGGCTGCAGAATGAGGGGGAAATAAGCATTAATAAATCCTTCCTTAATAATACAGCTTTTCATAAAGTAGTCCCACACTAAAAGCTTGCTACAGTTATATTCTGTTAAAATTCACGACCACAGGGGGTCTGACCTTCTTTTAGAATACCAAGCGTCTGCTTTTGAAATTGCTAAACTACTCTTTCTAAGGAGCCTGTAAATCTGGTTTCAATATCTTGTGATTACAGGCTGATCTGGGAGCTTGAAAGTAACCACTGGACTCCATAATCAATGCTTTCAGTGCCGGGCTCCAGGCCTGTGTGTAGGCCAAGGCCACAGCTCTCGCCAGCACACAAGCACAGCTGGAAGTGCTGAAGAGGCAGAAAAACATTTCTGAAAGGATATTTTGGTGACATAGGCTGATTGTATGTTATATAAAAGAAAATTGTATCCTAACGTAACTGAAATTACAGTTGTGCAGAGAGTATAGACCATTAGAGGATCATGTGAGACTGCATTTTTAACTAAGGCAGTTTGAATATAGGCTTGTTAGATATATAGTGTGCACAGTCTGCAGTACGTTTAGTGAGAATATTTCATGCCTAATTGGAAAAGAGTCCAGTTAGGCACATTTAGTCTGCCCCGTTATGGCAGTTCTTAACTTGTTTTTCCAAAGGTGGCCAGTCCAGGTCACAAGTACCTGGCAGGATCCCAAACAGTAATAGATTCCATGCAGTTTATGCCCAGGGCTAAGCAGTGGCTTTTCCCAAGTCTGCCTGGCTAATAATGGTTTGTGGACTTTTCGTTGTGTAACCTTTCCAAACCTTTTTTTTTAAAACCCAGCCACGCAAACAGTTTTTACCACATCCTCTGGTAATGAATGCCAGAGCCTATGTGTTGTGAAAAAAATATTTTCTCTGACATGTTTTAAATGTGCTAGTTAGTAACTTCATGAAGTGTCCCCTTGTTCTTAAAATTTCTTTGAAAGAGTAAACCAGTGTTTCCTGACCAGTGTGTCTTTAGATATGATCACTGAAAAGTCAACAATGTCTGATGCTCAGATCAAGGCCAGTACCTGGGCTTTGGTCTTAGCACTTCAAAGCAACAAACATAACCAGTAGTGGCTCTAAAACATGTAGAGGCTCCTTTCTAAGAGCCTGTATACCCATGCTTGCCTCTTCTTTCTAATGGATAGCTGTGCCGTGCTTTGAGCTGCACACACAACTTCCTAGTCTTCCCTGTGTTGAGCCCTTCTAGCCTCTGTCCTGCTCCCAGGCTGAGTGTCCAGTGCGCGCTGGAGGTGACTTACTGAGTATTGGGGACCAGCAGCGAACAAGCTCTGAAAGTCACATGCAGCAGCTAAGGTAACCAAGCTGGCTTTCCACACCATATCCACTTCTCTGTTATCATGTGCCTGTATATAGAGGGAGTTGTCCAGCGATGGGGTCATGTATGTCTGTCCCCTCTCCCTCTCCCTCTTTTTTTTTTTTAAAGTTGGAAGATAGATTGAGGTTTTTCAGTGCTTCCTGAGCACTTCTTTTGGCTCTGAGTCTGCATTGTGGAAGTTAGTGTGCCACATGACAGTTTAGTTAATGAAGGTGTGGCTTGCGCTTGAAAAGGTAAACATAAGTAAAGAATCAATTTGTGTTTAGCTCTTCTGTTCCACTCTATTCATTTTTTTCCGCGCAGCCATCTCTTCTTCAATATGAGAGCCTTACTCTCTTTAGCTTTTCTTCATAGGGGAGCCATTCCATTTCCTTTATTTTGGTTGCCCTTTTCTGTGCTTTATCTTGTCTCTGCTGTATCTTGTGAGTTTTGCTGATCAGAAGTGCACCCAGTTCTCTAGGTATGTTCTCTGTAGGACATTACCCAGGTATTATAATATTCTTCCTTCCTATTCTAATAATTATGTTTGTTTTTTATTTTATACCATGGCTGCACACTGAGCCACTGGTTTCAGTGGCTGTGCTCCATATTTGAATGTAAATATTCAGAACAAGAAAGAGATTTATTCTGCCAACGATACACTTTTGGGGGATTAGTAAATTCCTCCATGAGCAAGCGCTCCCTCCTACTGTGCAGTGCAACTGTGACCAGGGGCAGGGAAGCTAAAAAAAAAAAAAAAGGCAAAGCTCCTTCAATGGGGCCATTCTCAGGTACTTCATACTGTTCTGCCTCACAACAGAAGCACTCAAATAGCTTTGCTGGTCGTGGCCCTTGTGTTAAACCTGTGGACGGTGACTCTTAAGTAGTATGAAGAGACACCATCAGTAGCAGCATTTAATATGTAAATTATAATAGATTTTAAGTTCTAATCCTATACAGTTAGAAGCTCTGGGACTGACTAATTCATTGACTGCTGGTTGAACAGAAGACTGTGGAATAGAAAAGTTCAAAGCCCCGTCTTAACTCTGAAGTGGACATCTTTCCTGGCTAGAAAATAGGTCAGCTAAGACGGGACGTCCCACACATTTAATCAAAGTGACCTCATTTTAGCACCTGAACATTCATATTACCCCAAAGGACAACCAAAACAAATTACTAGGGGTATGGTCCCCTCCTCCTTGCACTCCAGCTGATCCTCTTAAACTCCACTTTCTGTAGAGGAGCTCCACTTTTAACCTCCTCCTCTCCAGTGGGACCCCCCTCTCACCTCCCCAGCCCATCCATTCACCCCTCCAGCTATTTTAACCTACCCCCATCTGATCTTCTTTCACCTCCAAGACTTTCTTATAACCATCAACTGATCCTGTCATCCCCTCCCTCTCACCCCATCCCCTCACCACCCTCACCCTCCAACCTTTCAATTATATTCCGCCCCCCAGCTGATTCTCTCTCATCCTTAAGAACGTACATCTCCCAGTTGCTCTTGTCATCTCACCCTCCACCACCAATACCTCTCCACCTTATCCAGCCCTCAAATCCCTCCTGCATATCATCCCTCCTTTCAAATAGCCCCTCCTCCAAATCTCTTCCTGGTTGAGGTAGTGGCAAATATTTTTCTTTGGGTCTGGGCCAAAGATGGATGACAACTGTGGAAATGAGAGAGCAGGCTGCTGACAGGGGAACAGCATTTTATCTTGGGTAGGTTCGCTGGTGGGTGAGAAGAACAGTGACAGTCTTCACTGACCGCTACACACTCAGCCCTTCTATCCCCTCATGGGTGGCCCCAAACCTGATAATGATCTGCAAGCAGCAGCATTAGTTATGAAAGACACAGGGCCTGTGGGTTAGTTCAAGCTCATTGGCCCTGCCCCTTTTTCATGCAGGGCTTTGTAGTACCACAAAAACTCATGCAAGGGCAGGGCCAGCTCACAGGACCCAGGCTGACTTCACTACTAATGCTGCTGCTAATAGCACCTGTGATCCCAGCCGAAGGTTTTGTGACAGGTCAATGCAAGAGTATTTTTGCCCTTGGCTAGGGCTGGTGCAAAGGTCTTAGGTGAACCTTCTTCTGTAAGTCTAAAAACAAAATAAATTACTTAACTATATTTTCAGTTCATTTTATATTTTTTTTTTCCACACAATGGCATCGAAAGTAGTGAGCATTCTCATTTTGAGCTCAATTCAGACATTAATTCACATTGCACCTAAAATGTGAACAGAGTCAGCTGCTAGGATTGAGAGCAGAGTCTGGGTTGAATTGGTAGCTCTTTTCTCGGCTTCCTGAGGATCATTCACAAAGTGATACCACTTACAGAGTTCAGGCTGTCTGCTCGATACTGTAAGGCCGCGGTAGAAACAGTGCGGCAGTGTCAGGCGCACCCTTCCTCCCCGCACGCACAGTTCTCTTGACCTAGCGCCTGATACTCTCTTCTAATTGCATGCAAATGCATGCCGCGGCTGTAAAGCGTTAGGGAAGGGTTATGCCTGCGCAACCCATTTTACTGTATAGGCGCTTAAAACAGCGCCTATACAGTAGCCTGGGTGCGCTGGTACCTGTCATTTCAAATGACATTTGAAATGACAGGCACCAGGAAGTGTAAAAAACAAAATTTTTAAATACCTGTCGGAGGGCCGCGTGGGTCCAGGCCGGCCGGCGGGATCCGGGGGCGGGTGGTCACGTGTTAAATCTAGGCCGCGGCGGGTGGGCGCCTGTTCCAGGCGGCGGCGGCGGGGTGGTGGGTGGACGCGCGTTAGTTTCAGACGACCGGCGGCGGGAGCCGGGGGGCGGGTGGTCGCGTGTTAAATCTAGGCCGGGTCGCACAGGTGCGCATTCATTCACTGCCGGCGGCAGCCCCCACCGGCAGTGACGTCACGCCTTGAGCGCCGAATCGCAGGGGTCGCACAGGCGCGCATTCATTCACTGCTGGTGGGGGCTGCCTCGGCAGTGAATGAATGCGCACCTGTGCGACCCGGCGCCTAGATTTAACACGCGACCACCCGCCCCCCGACTCCCGCCGCCGGTTGTCTGAAACTAACCGCGCGTCCAACCCGCCGCAGCCGCCGCCTGAAACAGGCGGCCACCTGCCCCGGCCTAGATTAACACGCGACCACCCGCCCCCCGGATCCCGCCGCCCGCCTGGACCCACGCGGCCCTCCGATAGGTATTTAAAAATTTTTATTTTTTTTTTCTGACAGGTTTTGTGTGTCCCACAGCATTACATTTTCTCGATCATCTCTGTATCGCTTTTTTTTTTATTGTGTTTTTTATTGTTTTTGAGTATCTTAAGCGGTGTCGATGGATTTGTTACTAGACCTCACAGTCTAACTCCTACTAGGGGGAGGCAGTAAACTAACACGTTAAGGCCGCGGCAAAACAGCGGGTTTACTAAGGAGATAATCTGAGCGCGCGTTACGGTATCGGAGGGGAATAGCTAATTCCTTCATTATACTGCTAATTCGTTCATTTACATGCCGCGTGCGGAAAGGGTTATGCGTCTGTTTTAAGAAGCGCTAAGGATGCGTGAAACTGGAGACTGTATCGCTGGAATCGCGTTACGCGCCCCAAATTGGTGCGCTCCGAGCACGTTACAGACGGGCAATCTTCGACCGAAAACGATACTGTATCGACCCATAGTGTGATAGCCCTTGGTAAGTGCATTTCTTCATTGTATTTATTAGCTGTGGGTCTGATTCTCAGTGTGTTTAACATTTTCATTGTGTGTGTGTGTGTGGTTTTTCTCAGCGCATTTAACATTCTGGGTGGTCTATCTGTAACTGTGTCACGTTCTCCTCCACTCTGCTTTCTCCCGCCCGGTGGCTGTGCGGCCCTGGAGGTTCTTCTTTTATGCTTCTGGAGCCTTTGGCAGTGTTCCGATTCAGGGTGCGAAGCGCTGCTGCCCTCAGGATGCCCGGATTGATTAATTGCAGCTGGGAAAGCTTTCCTGGGCCCCACCAAGGCAGTGGATCCCCAGAGCCATTCTTAAGGGCTGAAACAACGAAGAGGCTGGTGCACCTCAAAAACTAAATTGACTGACAGAGCCATCTTAGGGGCTAGCCTCCCCTTCACTACAGCAAGAGCTACTGTCCTGTTCCCCAGGAAGCAGGTGGTAATGGGAAAAAATAGTTTTCCTGTGGTGGCATTTTCTAGGAAGCAGCGACTTCAAGGAGTTAATTGGTGAGGGCTAAATATACATAATCTTAGAGAGGCATCCTTTGATGGTACGTTGCTCTCTTCACTCTCATTATATTGATTATTGCCCATATTCCTAAGCGTGTAGCAGATGGACTCAGGACCAATGGGTATAGGTACTCCTGATAGCAGTTGGAGACGGATCAGATTTCAATCTGACGTCAGCCCCTAGTACATATACCCCTGCAGGAAGTGCAGCTCTTCAGTATTTTTCCGTCTCCATAGCAATATGGGACTCTATGCACGCTAGCACAGCATTAGAGTAAATTTTACCAAAGAAATCCAAATTAAGAAGAAATCTTACCTCTACAGACTAGCCCCGCTCTCCTGCGGTGGCACCCGTTGGGTCTTTCCCCCAGTTGAGATTCCCAGGTGATTTCCGCGATACCTCAGAGGTAAGCCTCGGTCCGGCGGCCGACCCTCGGCGGGGACCTAGCCCCCGACATCGGGTGAGCCTGAGAGGCAGCAGGTGCAACCTCGAGAGCAGAGGTGAAGGTATTTTCCCTCTCCCCCCGCAGCCGGAGACCGCCCGGAACGAAACCGGGAAGGGTCGAGACAAAGTAAGGTAGAAATCTATTTAAAAGTCTCCCGTCTCCGAAGCTCGAGGATATGCACAGGTCGCCAGCCGGGACCAGTGCCACCGGGTTGATCGGCCCTAGCAGTGCTAGATCCCAGTCAGATCCAAGGGTCTTCCCACGTGGAGACCCTCCGAGGTGGTCGCCATATTGTCCGCGTGGTCGCCATCACCATTTGGCCCTGTTCACTGCCCTGTCCGCCATCTCAATCCATGCGCACAGAGGCGAGCCGTGCGCACAAATACCTTGTGCGCACAATGCGCACAAGTACCGGGTGCACAAGCGAAGCGCATAGCCACGCGCTCACTGTCCCGGGCGCATAATTTTGACCCGTGCGCACAACAGCGCCCACATCTCTCTACAAGCGTGCACCAAACCTACACGCGCAACTTCGCAAACTGGAGTGCATAACTGTATTGTATGTGCACAAGCCATGGCACCACCTGAAAATAAGCTCAAAGCTCAGGGCCTTTGCCCAGCATGCCACATTAGAGCTGCACAGCATGAGGAGGCCACGGCCCTGTGTATACAGTGTGAAGAGGTCCTAGGGGACCCAACTCATGGCCCTCCCCAACCGGTACCGGACCCCAGCCTCTCGAGCGGTACGCCGGACCTAGCATCGCACAGCGGGACCTCCCTCAAACGGGGCTCCCCAGGGACACAGAGCCCCCTAGTCTAGACCCAGCTTCTATCTCCTGGATGGAATTCTTCAAAGGTCTGCATACCTTTGTCCATATGCAACCGGTGCCTCCTAAAATGCGGCCTCAGGCTCCACCAGAGGACCTCGACATGCCAGGACCCTCTATGCCCAGGGAAGTGATCCCACCGCCCAGAAGCCCCACCTTCGGGACACGGACATCTCCGATGAGGAGTCAGAACCCCTGGAGGAAGGGGAACTCCCACTGGGGACAGAACCCCACCGAACCATGAGACGCTTTTTCACCAAGGACGAGCTTCCAGACCTGGTCACACACAGCTTAAAAGAGCTTGCCATCCCAGACACAAGTGCCTCAGGGGAACCTAAGACGAACCCACTTTTGGAGGTACTTCGTCAGACCTCCCGCCATTTCCCACTATTACAAGCTGTCCAGCAACTGATTGACCTGGAATGGAATGCCCCAGAAATCACGTTCAAAGGGGGCCAGGCTCTGGCAGCCATGTACCCTCTGGACCCAGCCGCTAAAGATCTCCTGGCATGTCCGAAAGTGGATGCCATGGTATGCGCGGTCTCGAAGCGCACTACTATCCCGGTGGAGGGAGGAGCGGCATTCAAGGCATTCAAAGATGCTCAAGACAGAAGTCTGGAATCAATCCTCAAACAGTCTTTTGACGTCTCCACTATGTCTTTACAGATTGCGGCCTGCTGTGCCATGGAGACACGAGCCTGCTTAGCACAGACCAGTTAGCACAGACCAGTTCCAGGGCTTCCTGGGGAAGCCCTGGAACCAGCTGTATCATTCCTCGTGGACGCCGCTTCGGATCTGGTACGCACAGCAGCTAGAGGAGTCTCATCCACCGTGGCAGCCAGGAGAAAAATCTGGTTCCGAAATTGGTCAGCCGACGCATCCTCCAAAACGAGACTCACAAGGATGCCTTTTAAGGGAACACTCATGTTCGGAAGTGAACTAGAGAAACTAGCCAACAAGTGGGGCGAGTCCCCACTGCCGCGGCTATCGGAGGACAGGAATAAGAGAAACCAGCGATCCTTCCCCCGGACCTCCAGGGGCAGAGGATCACAGCGCTTCAACCCATATAGAAGCTCATATCAAGTGGCCCGCCCCACAGGCCGGAGCCAGTCCTTTCAGAACAAGCATAATAAAAGAGGCCCAGCCGCACCCCACAATAAAAATCAGCCGACCCATCCAAAGGACTGGCCCTATTCTACCAAAGATGGGTCGAGATAACTTCAGACAAGTGGGTCCTATCCATCATTTGAAAGGGATATTACCTGGATTTCCACCACCTCCCCCGGACAAGTTTGTGGAATCTCCCTACCATGACCCTTCCAAGAGAATGGCAGTGGAAGCTAAACTGACCAGATTAATAGCCTTAGAGGCTATAACACTGGTGCCTCCACAACAAATAAATACTGGCTATTATTCCATCAATTTTATCGTTCCCAAGAAGAAAGGAACGTTCAGACCCATCCTAGACCTCAAGGCGGTCAACCGTCACCTGAAGATTCCTCACTTCCGCATGGAAACCCTACGCTCGGTAATAAGGGCGATTACAACCGGGAGAGTTTCTTACCTCCCTGGATCTGTCGGAAGCCTACCTACACATTCCGATCCATCAAGAGTATCAGCATTTCCTACACTTCTCGATCCTGGACCGTCACTACCAGTTCCGGGCTGGTAGTGACGCTGACAGCCACCGCTCCTGTCAAAAAGAGGTGCTAGGGACACGCTAGTGTCCCTAGCGCCTCTTTTTACCGTGGGACCTCATTAGCATATTCTTCCCCCCTGAATCGCGTGCACAGGAGAGCAGGTGCTCGCCCGCTCTCCCGTGACTTTACTGTATCGGCCCGTAAGTTGTGTTGTGGACTATACGAAGAATGGGCATGAACACAGAACTATATTCCACTTTAAAATCAGTAAAGTTACATTGGAATCTCATCTTGGAGTCCAGTGTGATTATTACTATTGACTATAGAGACTGTGAATGTTCAACACCCAGGGTCTAGGAGAATGTTCTCCCCCACCATGGGGAGTCCTGGAGAATCTAACTCTAGTGAGGAGCTTAGAGCTGAAAACAACCTGCTTCGCTTTGGGAAACAACTTAAAACTCATCTGTTTGCCATGGCTTTTGCTGAAAGACAGCACTGACTGCAGTCTAGGATCCCCTAAGCTTGGTTACACCCACTTTATGCTTCATTTTGGTTTTGTTTTACTGTATTGTATGCTGATATGTTTAGTTGTTTATTGCTGTTTGATTGTATTTTATGTATTTATTTTCTGTTACCACTGAGATTTGTGGATCAGCGGGATCAAAATTTAATAAATAAGTAAATAAATGTATGAGAATTGAAGATAGTTAGAGCCCCAAAATTTACTGGGTGCCTTTGGACACCTAAAAAGTACCTCAGCCTAGGGGTTACATTACTGAATTGCTAAATCATTTCTGCCAAGACTCAGGGACAGATCATAGGCCAATGCGGAAAGATTAAATGATTCTTTGCTTCAGTGTTTACTGAAGAGGATGTTGGAGAGGTACCCATACTGGAGAAGGTTTTCATAGGTAATGATTCAGATGGACTGAACCAAATCACGGTGAACCTAGAAGATGTGGTAGACCTGATTGACAAACTGAAGAGTAATAAATCACCTGGACCAGATGGTATACACCCCAGACTTCTGAAGGAACTAAAAAATGAAATTTCAGACCTATTAGTAAAAATTTGTAAACTATCAATAAAATCATCCATTGTACCTGAAGACTGGAGGATAGCTTATGTAACCCCAATATTTAAAAAGGGCTCCAGACCGGTTAGCCTGACTTCAGTGCCAGGAAAAATAGTGGAAAGTGTTCTAAACATCAAAATCACAGAACATATAGAAAAGACTTGGTTTAATGGAACAAAGTCAGTATGGCTTTACCCAAGGCAAGTCTTGCATCATAAATCTGCTTCACTTTTTTGAAGGAGTTAATAAACATGTGGATAATGGTGAACCAGTAGATGTAGTGTACTTGGATTTTTAGAAGGCGTTTGACAAAGTTCCTCATGAGAGGCTTCTAGGAAAAGGAAAAAGTCATGGGATAGGTGGCGATGTCCTTTCGTGGATTACAAACTGGCTAAAAGACAGGAAACAGAGAGTAGGATTAAATGGACAATTTTCTCAGTGGAAGG